>NC_090822.1:25137466-25460716 GCF_000390325.3 Nicotiana tomentosiformis
TTGCTCGTGAGCTTGCATTGCCACCCAATCTATCGGGAGTTCATCCAATTTTTCATGTATCTATGCTTCGGAAGTATCATGCCGACCTATCACATGTGTTAGACGTCAGCACAGTTCAGCTAGATAATAGCTTGGGTTATGAAGAGCAGCCAGTTGCCATTGTTGATAAACAGGTTTGCCAGTTGAGGTCCAAGAGGATTTCTACAGTAAAAGACTAGTGGAGGGGCCAACCAGTCGAGGAAGCGACTTGGGAGGCCGAGGAAAACATGTGGAGTAGATATACACACTTATTTGAAACTCCAGGTATTATTCTAAACCCGTTTGAGGACAAACGTTTGCTTAAGAGGTGGAGAATGTGATGACCCAGGATATTATCTTTAAATTTAATAATTAATTCTGTGTTCTAAGACCTCAAAAAGCACTATTTATCATTCCTCAACTTGCGTGCGTAGTCCGTAAAATATTCCGGAAAGTTTTTATGTGAAAAATGGATTAAAATGTGAATTAGAGCTTTAAAACTCAACTGAGTTGACTTTGGTCATCATTTTGAGCAAACGGACTCGGATCAGTATTTTGACAGTTCCGGTAGGTCCGTATCGTGATTTGGGACTTGGGCGTATGCTCGGAATCAAATTCCGAGGTCCCTAGCCCGAGATATGGAATTTTGATGAAAAATTAAAAGTTTAAGTTCAAATAGTGACCGGATGTCGAATTATATGCAAACGACCCCAGAACAGAATTTTTATGATTCCAACAGCCCCGTATAGTAATTTTTGACTTAGGAGCGTGATCGGAATTTTATTTTGAAGTCCTTAGTGAAATTAGGCTTGAAATGGCTAAAACAAGAATTTAAGTTTGGAAGTTTGACCGGGGAGTTGACTTTTTGATACCGGAGTCAAAATACAGCTCCGAAAAAATTTCATAGCTCCGTGATGTCATTTATGACTTGTGTGCAAAATTTGAGGTCAATCAAACTTGATTTGATAGGTTTCGACATCGAATGTAGAAGTTGAAAATTTTAAGTTTCACTAAGCTTGAATTGTAGCATAATTCGTGGTTTTAGCATCGTTTGATGTGATTTGAGGTTTCAAATAAGTTCGTATGATGTTTTAGGACATGTTGGTGCATTTGGTTGTGGTCTCGAGGGACTCATGTGAGTTTCGGATGGTTAACGGATCAAGAATTGAAGCTGGGAGACTGCTGAAGTGAGTTTTACTGGTTTTTGGTTGATCTGGTTTTTTTTCCTTATCTGTCAAAATCGAACTCCCTGATCGAAGTACAATATCAGACTCAATGACCGAGGTACAAGATCAGACTCAATGACCGAGCTACAAGATCGGATTCCCTGATTGGACTCCATGATCGGACTCTATAATTGAACTCCAGGACCGAGCTCCCAAAAATCGGACTCCCTGATCGAGCTCCCAAAAATCGGACTCCCTGATTGAGCTCCATGATCGTACTCCATTATCGAACTCCATGATCAGACTCCAGGATCGAGGTCCATGATCGGACTCCCTAATCGAGGTCCATGATCGGACTCCCTATTCGAGGTCCGTGATCGGACTGGACAGATCTGTAAGTTATAAAAACAGGGGACTTCGTCCCATTTGCCAGTTTGACGAATTGGAGCTTGAGGAGAGGCGATTTTGATATATTTTCAAGGAAAAATATTGGAGTAAGTGATTCTAACTCGGATTTAGTCAATATACACAAATATATCATTATTTTTACCATTTAATTAGTGTTTTGAGATTGAAATTTGGGAAATTTTTAAAGATCTCATAGAAACGAATTTTTGAGATTTCGGTATCGATTCAGAGTCAGATTTGAGTGATACTGGTATGGTTGGACTCGTAATTGAATGGGTTGTCGGATTTCGTAACTTTCGCCAAATTCTGAGACGTGGGCCCCACGGACGATCTTTTAATTAAATTCAGGGTTTTTATTGAAATGTAGTATTTCCTTATAGAATTGATTCCTATAAATTTTAGTGATTGTATCGAATTATTTTTGGTTAGATTCGAGCCAATCGAAGTTGGATAATCGAGGAAAAGGCCTACTAGTAGATTAAATTGGAGCAAGACGAGGTAAGTCTCTTGTCTAATCTTGTGAGGGAGAAATTACCCCATAGGTAATTAAATTTAATAATTGTTGCTAATTGTGGGGGCTACGTACGCACGGGGTGACGAGAGTCCGTGCCTAGCTACTATTAAATGCTAAAATCCAGGTAGTTTACGATTCAAAAGCATGAATTACTTGTGTAAATTGTAGTCTTTACTTAATTAAATTATTTGATATATATATATAAAAAATTGTTACGGAAGATATTAAAGGATGAAAATCTCAAATGCTTAAATTTTTTGTTTAAATTAATTAATTGCTAAGAGAAATTGTTCTTTCTCCTGAATTTATCTTATAATAAATATACTCTAATTCCGGAGGTACATAAGAAAATATCCTCCTTTTTTGTGGAACGGGCCGAACGCCTTGGCAGGATAGATGCATCTATGGATCGTACCGCACGTCCCTCTGCAGTGTACACAAAACTCTGGATCGGGCCGTACGACCTCGGCAGAAATCGTGCTTAATAATAATAATAATTACACGATACTTGGATAGTTTATTGCAGCTTGTAAAGCAATTTGATAAATTGAAAATTTATTGAAATTTAATTGCAGCTTGTAAAGCTATTTGATAAATTAAATTTTTTATTGAAATTGAAGGATTTAATTAATAGATTAGGAATTGTTGCATTTGAAGGATTTTATTATTTTTGCTAATTGAATAAAATTATTGTTAACTCTGTGAATCATGCTGATTTGAATAATTATAATTTATTTCATTTATTATTGTTGACCCTTAGTGAGTATCAAAGTCGGTCATCTCCTCTCTACCACTTCGAGATTAGGCTTGATACTTACTGGGTACGCGTTGTTTACGTACTCATACTACTCTTTTTGTGCAGGATCTGAGACAGATACTGGTGGAGGATCTATCATCGCACATCCTCGTTATCTAGGGACGTAGTGGTGAGCTGCCTTTCTGAGCCGTCCTGCAGCTACCAGTGCCTCTTCTTGTATTTTTAATTCTGTCTATTTTTATTTCAGACAGTATTTGGAGTTTTGTATAATCTACTAGATGCTCATACACTTGTGATACCAAGTCTTGGCACACACATTGGTAGAATTTGGTATCTTATTATTTTTCTTAGATTTAAATTTTATCGATATATATTTTTTTATTAGTTGGCTTGCCTAACTATAGTGTTGGGTGCCATCACGATCTATAGGTGAAATTGGATTGTGACAACATAGTATCAGAACACTAGGTGCACGTAGGTCTCATAAGTTATGAACAGACCTAATAGAGTCTTGCGGATCGGTACAGAGATGTTTGTACTTATCTTCGAGAGGCTATAGGGTGTTAGGAAACTACCTTTCTTCATATTCCATCATGCAATTAATGTAGCACTAAATATCCTTCTCTTATTCTCTCACAGATGGTGGGCACATGCTCTAATGAGGTTCCAGACCAGGGAAGAGCTACTCTCCCAGTTGCTAGAGGCCGAGGGAGGGCTCCAGCCCGTGGTAGAGGGCGAGGACGTCCTAGGACTGTTCCAATTTGTGATGACCCAAAATATCATCTTTAAATTTAATAAGTAATTCTGTGTTCTAAGACCTCGAAAAGCACCATGTATTATTCCTTGACTTGCGTGCACAGTCCGAACAATTTTCCGGAAAGTTTTTATGTGAAAAATGGATTAAAATGTGAAATAGAGCTTTAAAACTCAACTAAGTTGACTTTGGTCAACATTTTGAGAAAACGGACCCAGATCAGTGTTTTGACAATTCTAGTAGGTCTGTATCGTGATTTGGGACTAGGGCGTATGCTCGGAATCGAATTCCGAGGTCCCTAGCTCGAGATATGGAATTTTGATAAAAAAATAAAAGCTTGAAAGTTTAATGATTTTTAAGAATTTATTGATGTTGGATTTATTGACACCGAGTCTGTATTTTGGTTCCGGATCCTGGTATAGGTCAACTATAATATTTATGACTTGTCTGCCGAATTTAGTGAGAAACAGATGTGGTTTGACGTGATTCGAACGTCCAGTTGTAAAAATGAAGGTTTTAAAGTTTTCTTGAAAATTTTCTTTAATTTGGTATCCGATTCGTAGTTCTAGGTGTTAGTTTGGCGATTTGATCACGCAAGCAAGTTTGTATGATATTGTAGGACTTGTGTACAAGTTTGGTTTGGAGCTCCGAGGGCTCGGGTGAGTTTCAGATGGGCTACGGGATGATTTCGGACTTAGGAAATCTGGTTTTCTGCAGACTTCAGGTTTTTGGTGTGTTCTTCTTCGCGTTCGCGAAGGTACTCTCGTGAACGCAAAGAGCAAATTGGGGCTGGCACGTTTTGTGCTTCGTGTTCGCGACAGAGTGACCACGTTCGCGAAGGATTGAGGTTCAAAGCTTCGCGTTCGCGATCGAAGCCTCGCGTTCGCGAAAGGAAAGGGGCTGGCCAGGGCAATTGCCTTCGCATTCGCGAAGGGCATCTCGCGTTCGCTAAGGCCAAGTCAGGTGAGCTTCGCGTTCGTGAAGTAGCCCTCGTGTTTGCGAAGTAGCCCTCGCGTTTGCGAAGTGTAAAATTGGACAGCACAAATTTGTGCTTCGCGAACTCGAGGCACTGACCGCGTTCGCGAAGGGTAAAAATCCCAGAAATAGAACTTAAGTTCTGGAAATGGGGTTTCGACCCATTTTCAACTCTTTTTCATTTTGAGCTCGGGTAAGGCGATTGTTGGGCGATTTTCATGGGAAAATATTGGGGTAAGTGTTCCTTATCCTATATTGATTATATTTCATGATTCCATACTCATTTATATCATGAATCCGTGAATTTATGGAAGAAAAATTAGATTTTTCAAAAATCTTCTAAAAAAAAAAATTTAAGATTTGAAGGTCCATTTGATATCGGAATTGGATAATTTTTGCATGGCTAGACTCGTCTCGGAATGAGTGTTTGGATTTCGTAAGTTTTTCCTGGATTTGAGATGTGGGTCTCACTGCTGAATATTTTAATGAATTTCAGATTTTTATCCGAAAAATTTGTAAATTCATATGGAATTAATTTCTATGATTCGTATTGAGTATATCGAATTGTTTGTGAATAGATTTGAAGCTTTTGGAGACAAATTTAAAAGGAAAAGCTGTGGTCGAGTAATTGATTGGAATTTGCAAAGCGAGGTAAGTGTCGTGGTTAACCTTGACTTGAGGGAATAGAACCCTTAAATTATTTGTTATGTGAATTGCATGTGAACGACGTATAATTGGTTACGACTGCTGAATTGGCTTCAATTATTATAAATGAGTTACCTGATTTATTTCTATTATTTGTTTTTGTTGTTACTAATATTGCGTACATGTAATGTAAGTGACCCGCCTTAGCCTCGTAACTACTTCGTCGAGGTTAGGCTCAGCACTTACCAGTACATGGGGATCGATTATACTGATAATACACACTGCACTTCTTGTGCAGATTTCGGAGTTGGTCCCAGCATCATGCCATAGACTTGCTCGGATTTCAGCTACTCAGAGGAGACTTGAGGCATAACTGCACTGCGTTCGCAGTTCTGAAGTCCCTGTCTACTTTACTTTAGCTGTGTGTTTATTTCCAGACAGCTTTATTTTATTCAGACCTTTATTTGTATTTATTCTAGAAGCTCATGCACTTGTGACACCAATTCTGGGATGGTATTTAGACACCATTGTTTTTATGGATTATTCACTATATTTTAGACTTTACTTCCTCATTTGTTCTTTGTTATTAACAAATTTAAAAATTGTTTTTAAAATGGATAATATTATTCTAACGTTGGCTTGCCTAGCAAGTGAAATGTTAGGCGCCATCACGGTCCGAAGGAGGGAATTTCGGGTCGTGACCGTTGGTATCAGAGCACTAGGTTACTTAGGTTTCACGAGTCACGAGCAAGCTTAGTAGAGTCTGAAGGATCGGTACAGAGACATCTGTACTTATCTCTCAGAGGCTATGAAGTTTAGGAACAATATCACTTCTTTCTTATTCTATCGGGCGATTTTATTCTATCATCGATGATTGAACCATTCTACTCTTACAGATGATGAGAACACGTAATACCTCTACCGATGGACAGGGACCAGAACCCCCGGTGGCAACTATGGCCAGGGGTAGAGGTCGAGGCTGAGGTAGTGCTAGAGGCCGAGGTAGATCTTAGTCCAAAGCTCGAGCAACTGCACCTGTTGAAGAACCTCAGGTGGACCTTCAGGAGGATGTTCCAGTTCAGAATGTACCAGTTGGACCAGTTCAGGTCCCGGAAGGATTCATAGCCACTCCAGTACTTCAGAATGCTCTAGTCTGTTTGGTAAGTCTTATGGAGGGGGTGGCTCAGAATGGTACATTTCCAGTGGCACCAGCCGTCTCACAGGCTGGGGGAGGAGCACAAACTCCCACTACTCCCACTCCGGAGCAGATGGCTCCCCAGAATCAGGCTCCAACAGCCCCGCCAGTTGGGGTAGTTCAGCCAGTTGTTGCGGCACAGACCGGTGATAGGCCCGCCATGTCTTTTGAGGCCTTATTAAGACTGGATAAGTTTACTAAGCACTTTCCAGTTCACTTTAGTGGTACACCTTCTGAGGACCCACAGGATTATCTTGAATGCTATCACGAGGTGTTGCGGAACATGGGTATAGTTGAGACCAATGGGGTTGATTTTGCTGTATTTCAGATGACGGATTCCGCCAAGAGATGGTGGAGAGATTATACATTGACCAGACTAGTTAGATCACCTGCACTTACCTGGGAGCAGTTCTCTCACCTATTTCTGGAGAAGTTCCTTCCTATCACACTGAGGGAGGAATTCTGCAAGCAATTTGAGCGTCTACAGTAGGGGAGTATGACTGTTACTCAGTATGAGTCCCGTTTTGTGGATTTGGCCCGTCATGCTCTCCTTTTACTACCTACAGAGAGAGAGAGAGAGAGTGAAGAGGTTTATTGAGGGACTCACTCACCCTATCAGACTTCAGATGTCCAAGGAGATCGGAAGTGAGATTTCTTTTCAGGCGGCTGCTAATGTCGCAAGGAGGATCGAGATGGTTCTTGCACAAGAGAGAGGGCAGAGGTCCGATAAGAGGCCTCATCAGTTCGGTGGTTTAAGTGGTACCTCTTCTGGAGGCAGGGGTAATTTTTGTAGGGGTTATCCTCCCAGATCGTTTCATTCAGCACTTCATGCATCTCCCGGTACATCAGGGAGTCACGGTCCTATTATGCCTTACCGTGGGCAGCCAGCATTCAGTGCACCACCACTCCAAAGTTACTACAGCAGTTATCCGGCCCATTTGGGTCAGCTTCAGCTTCATCTTCAGCAGCCACGGCATCAGGATGGGTGTTATGAGTGTGGGAACATTGGTCACATCAGGAGGTATTTCCCTAGATTGGCGAGTAACAGATCTCGGCAAGATTATCGTGCCAACATACCGGCACCGGTTGCTTCACCGCCTGCTCAGCCAGCTAGAGGTAGGGGTCAGGTAGCTAGAGGTGGAGGTCAGGCTATTAGAGTTGGAGGTCAGACCATTAGAGGTGGAGGTCAGACCGTTAGAGGTGGAGGCCAGCCAGTCAGAGGCCGTCCCAGGGACACAGTTCAGAGTAGTGGGGCCCAGCCCCGATTTTATGCTTTTCCAGCTAGGCCTGAGGTCGAGTCATATAATGCTGTGATCACAGCTATTATTCCAGTTTGCTATAGAGATGCTTCAGTTCTATTTGATCCAGGATCTACTTATTCCTATGTGTCCTCCTATTTTACTTCATATTTGGTTGTGCCTTGTGATTCTATGAGTGCTTCTGTGTGTGTATCCATACTGGTGGGAGACTCTGTTGTAGTAGATCATGTCTATCATTCGTGTGTGGTAACTATTTGTAATCTTGAGACTAGTGTGGATCTTCAACTTCTTGATATGGTAGATTTTGATGTCATCTTGGGTATGGATTGGTTGTCCCCTTATCATGCTATATTAGATTGTCATGCCAAGATAGTGACCCTAGCTATGCCGGGGTTACCTCGGTTAGAGTGGAAAGGAACTCATGGCCGTTCTGCCAGCACGGTTATTTCTTATATGAAAGCTCGGCGTATGGTAGAGAAAGGGTGTCTAGCCTATTTGGCTTATATTCGTGATCCCAGTATGGATGTCCCTTCTATGGACTCAGTACTAGTTGTTCATGAATTTTCAGAAGTATTTCCTGCAGATTTGTTGGGGATTCCACCCGACAGAGATATTGACTTCTATATTGATTTGGCTCCGGGCACTCAGCCTATTTCTATTCAACCATACCGTATGGCCCCGCCGGAGTTGAAAGAATTAAAGGAGCAGTTACAAGACTTGCTTGATCAGGGATTCATTAGACCTAGTGTCTCACCCTGGGGTGCATTAGTATTATTTGTAAAGAAGAAAGATGGCTCTACGCAGATGTGTATAGACTATCGGCGGTTGAACAAGGCCACTATCAAAAACAAATATCCGCCGCCAAGAATTGATGACTTAATTGATCAGCTTTAGGGTGCCAAGGTATTTTTGAAGATCGATTTGAGGTCTGGTTACCATCAGTTGAAGATTAGGGCATCTGATGTCCCTAAAATAGCTTTTCGAACTCGGTATGGGCATTATGAATTCCTAGTGATGTCATTTGGGTTGACAAATGCCCCAGCAATATTTATGGATTTGATGAATCGGGTGTTCAAGCCTTATTTGTATTCTTTTGTGGTTGAGTTCATTGATGATATCTTGATTTACTCCAGCAGTCGAGAGGAACATGAGCAACATCTTCGAAGTGTGCTTCACACCTTGAAGAATAATCAGTTATATGCCAAGTTTTCAAAATGTGAGTTTTGGTTAGACTCAGTTGCCTTTTTGGGGCATGTTGTATTGGCAGAAGGCATAAAGGTAGATCCTAAGAAGATAAAGGCTGTTCAAAATTGGCCTAGACATACTTCAGTTATAGAGATATGGTGTTTCTTGGGTTTAGCAGGTTATTATCGTCGGTTCGTGGAAGGGTTTTCATCTATAGCAAGCCCATTGACCAGATTGACCCAGAAAGATGTCCCATTCAGATGGTCAGACGAGTGTGAGTTGAGCTTTTAGAAGCTTAAGACTGCTTTGACTACGGCGCCAGTGTTGGTATTACCCACAGGTTCAGGATCATATACGGTATATTGTGACGCATCTCACATTGGGCTTGGCGCAATATTAATGCAAGATGTTAAGGTAATTGCATATGCGTCGCGACAGTTGAAAGTTCACGAGAAGAATTATCTTGTTCATGACTTAGAATTGGCAGCTATTGTTCATGCGCTGAAGATTTGGATGCATTACCTCTACGGTGTCTCGTGTGAGGTATTTACTGATCATCGTATCCTTCAGTATCTGTTCAAACAAAAGGATCTTAATTTGAGGCAGAGAAGATGGTTGGAGTTGTTGAAAGACTATGATATCACCCCGGAAAGGCCAATATGGTGGCCGATGCTTTGAGTAGAAAGGTTGTGAGTATGGGCAATCTTGCGTATATTCCGGTTGGTGAGAGGCCATTAGCTACAGATGTTCATACTTTGGCTAATCAATTCGTGAGGTTAGATGTTTCAGAACCCAGTCGGGTTCTAGCTTGCACAGTCGCTCCGTCTTCTTTATATGAGCGCATCAGAGAGAGGTAGTATGATAATCCTCATTTACTTGTCCTTAAGGACACGGTGCGGCACAGTGATGCCAAACAGGTTGTTGTGGGGGAAGATGGAGTTCTGCGAATACAGGGTCGTATTTGTGTGCCTAATGTTGACGGGCTTCGTGAATTAATTCTTGAAGAGGCACACAGTTCCAGGTATTCTATTCATCCAGGTACCGCTAAAATGTATCAAGATTTGCGGTAACATTATTGGTGAAGGAGAATGAAAAAGGATATAGATGCATATGTAGCTCGGTGTCTGAATTGTCAGCAAGTTAAGTACGAGCATCAGAGACCTGGTGGTTTGCTTTAGAAGTTAGAAATTCCTAAGTGGAAGTGGGAGCGTATCACTATGGATTTTGTTGTTGGGCTCCCACGGACTCAGAGAAAATTTGATGCAGTTTGGGTCATTGTGAACAGGTTGACCAAGTCAGCACATTTCATTCAAGTGGCAGTTACCTATTCTTCAGAGAGGTTAGTTGAAATTTACATTCGTGAGATTGTCCGCCTTCATGGTGTGCCTGTGTCTATAATTTCAGATCGAGGTACGCAGTTTACTTCACATTTTTGGAGGTCTGTACAGCATAAGATAGGCATGCGGGTGGAGTTGAGTACAACATTTCATCCACAGACGACGGACAGTCACAGTGCACTATTCAGATATTAGAAGATATGCTTTGCGCTTGTGTTATAGACTTTGGAGGTTCTTGGGATCATTTCTTGCCACTTGTGGAGTTTGCTTATAATAATAGCTACCGGTCAAGCATTCAGATGGCTCCATATGAGGCATTATACGGAAGGCGATGCCGATCGCCAGTTGGTTAATTTGAACAGGGAGAGGATCGGTTGTTCGGTGCCGATTTGGTACAGGATGCCTTGGATAGGGTCAAGATTATTCAGGATCCACTTTGCACAGCTCAGTCTAGGAAAAAGAGTTATCCCGACCATAAAGTTCGTGATATTGCATTCATGGTTGGAGAAAGAATATTGCTCCGGGTTTCACCTATGAAAGGTGTAATGAGGTTCGGAAAGAAGGGCAAGTTGAGCCCCAGGTATATCGGACCCTTTGAAATTCTTGTAAGGGTGGGTGAAGTAGCCTACAGGCTTGCATTACCACCTAGTTTATCGCGGTTCATCCGGTGTTCCATGTGTCTATGCTCCGGAAATATCATGGTGATTCGTCCCATGTGTTAGATTTCATCTCAGTCCAGTTGGACAAAGATTTGACTTACAAGGAGGAGTCGGTGGCTATTCTAGCCCGGCAGGTCCGACAGTTGAGGTCTAAGAGTTATCCTTCAGTTCGGGTACAATGGAGAGGTCAGCCGGTAGAGGCATCTACCTGGGAGTCCGAGTCGGACATGCAGAGTAAATATCCACACCTTTTCTCCAGCTTAGGTACTTTTTCTAACTCCATTCGAGGACGAACGTTTGTTTTAGAGGTGGAGAATGTGATGACCCAAAATTTCATCTTTAAATTTAGTAAGTAATTATATGTTCTAAGACCTCGAAAATCACCATGTATCATTAATCGACTTGCGTGCGCAGTCCGTACAATATTTCAGAAAGTTTTTATGTGAAAAATGGATTAAAATGTGAAATAGAGCTTTAAAACTCAACTAAGTTGATATTGGTCAACATTTTAAGTAAACGGACCCGGATCAGTGTTTTGACTATTCCGGTAGGTCCGTATCATGATTTGGGACTTGGGCGTATGACCGGAATCGAATTCCGAGGTCCCTAGCTCGAGATATGGAATTTTGATGAACAATTAAAAGCTTGAAAGTTTAATTATTTTTAAGAATTTACTGATATTGGATTTATTGACACGGAGTCCGTATTTTGGTTCCGGAGCCCAGTATAGGTCCACTATAATATTTATGACTCGTCTGCCGAATTTGGTGAGAAACAGAGTTGGTTTGACGTGATTCGAACGTCCGGTTGTAAAAATAAAGGTTTTAAAGTCTTCTTGAAAATTTCCTTTGATTTGTTGTCTGATTCGTAGTTCTAGGTGTTAGTTTAGCGATTTGATCATGCGAGCAAGTTCGTATGATATTGTAGGACTTGTGTGCAAGTTTGGTTTGGAGCCCCGAGGGCTCGGGTGAGTTTCAGATGGGCTACGGGATGATTTCGGACTTAGAAAATCTGGTTTTCTGCATACTTCAGGTTTCTGGTGTGTTCTTCTTCGCGTTCGCGAAGTTATTCCCGCGAGCGCGAAGAGTAAATTTGGGCTGGCACATTTTGTGCTTCGCGTTCGCGACAGAGTGATCGCATTCGCGAAGGCTTGAGGTTCAAAGCTTCGCGTTCGCGATCGAAGCCTCGCGTTCGCGAAGGGAAAGGGGCTGGCCAGGGCAATTACCTTCGCGTTCGCGAAGGGCATCTCGCGTTCGCGAAGGCCAAGCCATGCATGCATCGCGTTCGCGAAGAGTAAAATTTGTCAGCACATAATTGTACTTCACGAACGCGAGGCACTGACCACGTTCGCGAATGGTAAAAATCTCAGAAACAGAACTTAAGTTCTGGAAATGGGGTTTCGGCCCATTTTCAATTCTTTCCCAATTTTGAGCTCGGGTAAGGCGATGTTTGGGCGATTTTCACGGAAAAATATTGGGGTAAGTGTTCTTTATCCTATATTGATTATATTTCATGATTTCATACTCGTTTATATCATGAATCCGTGAATTTGTGGAAGAAAAATCAGATTTTCTAAAAATCTTCCAAAAACGAAAATTTAAGATTTGAAGGTCCATTTGATATCGGAATTGGATAATTTTTGTATGGGTAGACTCGTCTCGGAATGGGTGTTCGTATTTAGTAAGTTTTTCCGGGATTTGAGATGTGGGTCTCACTGCTGAATATTTTAATGAATTTCAAATTTTTATCTGGAAAATTTCTAAATTCATATGGAATTAATTTCTATGATTCATATTGAGTATATTGAATTGTTTGTGAATAGATTTGAAGCTTTTGGAGACAAATTTAAAGGGAAAAGCTGTGGCCGAGTAATTGATTGGAATTTATAATGCGAGGTAAGTGTCGTGGTTAACCTTGACTTGAGGGAATAGAACCCTTAAATTATTTGTTATGTAAATTGCATGTGAACGACGTATAGGCGAGGTGACGAGTGTCTATACGTCGTCAAATTAATTGTTTGCCTGCTTAGTTGAAAAATCATAAATTGTTTAAATCACGAATTAATTATTATAATAATTATTTCTCTCTTATTCTTTGTCAAATATTAATTCTTGAATTCCTGCATTAATTGTTACATGCTATTTGAATTATGTGCCTTAATTGTTATTTGACATTTAGTATATTAAATATTAAACTGTTTATTTTCTCTCTGATTTCCATAATAATTTGCTATTTGCCTTTGTTTGTTTCATAATTAAATCATAATTATTGTATGCTTGTTGCCTTTTAATTTTATATTAATCATTACATTTATTGGGCAAATTTCTTCTATAAGAATTGGTAAATGGATATGTTAGAGGATCGGGTTGCACGCCGCAACAGAATTGATTATAATGAATATATTGGAGGATCGGGTTACACGCCGCAACAAAATTAATTATAATGAATATATTGGAGGATCGGGTTGCACGCCGCAAAAAACTTATTAAAAAGTCCATATTGGAGGATCGGGTTGCACGCCGCAACAGACTTATTAAAAGTCTATATTGGGGGACCGGGTTGCACGCCGCAACAGACTTGATTAAAATGAATATATTGGAGGAGCGGGTTGCACGCCGCAGCAGAACAGAATGTGAATATATTGTGAGAGCGGGTTGCACGCTGCAATAGAATTAAATGTGAATATATTGTGAGAGTGGGTTGTACGCTGCAACAGATTTGATGGAAATGATAATTGGTTACGACTGCTGAATTGGCTTCAATTATTATAAATGAGTTACCTGATTTATTTTTATTATTTGTTGTTGTTACTAATATTGCGTATAGGTAATGTAAGTAACCCGCCTTAGCCTCGTCACTACTTCGTCGAGGTTAGGCTCAACACTTACCAGTACATGGGGTCGGTTGTACTGATCCTACACACTGCACTTCTTGTGCATATTTCAGAGTTGGTCCCAACAGCGTGTCATAGACTTGCTCGGATTTCAGCTACTCAGAGGAGACTTGAGGCATAACTGCACGGCGTTCGCAGTTCTGAAGTCCCCGTCTACTTTACTTTAGTTGTGTGTTTATTTCAAGACAGCTTTATTTTATTCAGACCTTTATTTGTATTTATTCAAGAAGCTCGTGCACTTGTGACACCAATTCTGGGATGGTATTTAGACACCGTTATTTTTATGGATTATTCACTATATTTTAAACTTTACTTCCGCATTTGTTCTTTGTTATTAACAAATTTAAAAATTGTTTTTGAAATGGATAATATTATTCTAACGTTGTCTTGCCTAGCAAGTGAAATATTAGGCGCTATCACGGTCTGAAGGAGGGAATTTCGGGTCGTGACACAGTTATGCCGCCAGTGGGTCCAACAGAGGATACCATTATTGAGGAACAGGGTGAGGTGCCTGTGGCAGAGCCAACTCCGGTGGATTTCACATCTTCACCGGGATTTCAGGATCTCATGGGTCGTATGCTGCAGTTCTTGGATAATTTGACTCAGGCCGGTTTATTTCCGGCAGACCCATCCACATCTCAGGCGAGCGGGGAGCACAGACCCCTACCGCACAGGCTCATGGACAGGCAGCTACTGTATATCAGATCCAGGGTGCACTACCCGTGGGTGGAGCCCAGCCAGTGGTACTAGCTACACCTGAGCCCAGGCCAGCTGTAGCCGCTGATCCTCAGAAACTATTGGACAGATGGACTAGACTACATCCTCCTATATTTAGGGGTGAGCGACATGAGGATCCCCAGGATTTCATTGATCGGTGCATGGATAGACTGTACAACATGAGGATATTAGAGTCTCATGGGGTAGACTTTGCTACTTTCAGCTAGAGGGCAGAGCCCGTAGATGGTGGTAGTCTTATGTTCTTGGCAGACCAGCAGATTCTCCTCTCATAACTTGGGATAGGTTCATCCGTATCTTCCTGGACAGGTATATTCCACCCTCCCAGAAGGAAGAGTTAAGGTTTCAGTTTGAGCAGCTCCAGCAGGGTCAGATGTTAGTGACCGATTATGAGGCGAGGTTTTCTTAGTTATCTCGCCATGCACTTATGATACTCCCTACTGAGGTGGAGAGAGTGCGGAGGTTTGTTGTGGGTTTACATACTGGCATTCATGCCACTATGGCTCGAGAGGTTGAGATAGGTACTTCTTATGAGCTAGTCGTGGAGATAGCCCGCAGGATTGAGGGTGTACATCAACAGAGCCGAGAGCAGGTTATGAGAGATAAGCGGTTTAGGTATTTTGGAGAGTTCATAGGTGCTCCGTCTGGGGGCAAAGGTCAGTTTGTGAGAGGACAGTCCAGCAGGCCCCCATATCCAGCACCACCGTCTCCTCGAGGTGCTCTAGTGCGACCTTATCTCAGTGCTATACCAGAGAGTTCTTATCGACCACCAGCTATTCAGGGTCCTTCCAGTGGGTACTCAGGTCTCCAGGGCCAAACACTTAGTCAGCAGCCCATCGCACCGAATAGTTGTTACGAGTGCGGGGACCCCAGTCACATGTGAAGATTCTACCCCAGGCCTCGGGGTAGACCAGTGCAGCAGGGTCAGCAGCCTATGATTACCGCACCAGTTGCTCCACCAGTAGTCCGACCACCAAGAGGTGGAGGACAGGTGGGTAGGGGCCGTCCTAGAGGTGGAGGTCAGCCAAGCGGAGGCCAGCAGTTGGCGCTCCAGCTCGGTTCTATGCCTTTCCGTCCAGACCAGATGCAGAGGCCTCAGATGCCGTGATTACAAGTATTATTTATGTTTGCGACAAAGATGCCTCAGTATTATTTGATCCAGGATCTATGTATTCATATGTGTCATCTCTATTTGCTCCATTCTTGGGTGTTTCTCGTGAGTCCTTGAGTACTCCTGTTTATTTGTCCACTCCTATGGGCGATTCTGTCGTTGTGAACTAGATCTACCGGTCCTGTATTATTACATTCTGTGGTTATGAAACTAAAGCAGATCACCTATTACTTGAAATGACCGATTTTGAAATTATTCTGGGCATGGACTGGTTATCTCCATATCATGTTATTCTAGATTGTCATGCCAAGACTGGTACCTTAGCTATTCCAGCATTGCCTAAGCTGAAGTGGAAGGGTTCGTCTGTTAGTTCATTTAATCGAGTGATTTCTTTTATAAAGGCTCAACACATGGTTGAGAAGGGTTGTTTGGCTTATCTAGTCTATGTTCGGGATACTACTGTAGAGACTCCGGTTATTGATTCAGTGCCTATAGTTCGGGAGTTCTCCGATGTATTTCCTTCAGATCTTCCAGGTATGCCACCTGATCGTGATATTGATTTCTGTATTGACTTGGCTCCAGATACCCATCCTATATCTATCCCACCCTATCGCCTGGCTCCGAAAAAATTGAAAGAACAGCTTGAGGAGTTACTAGCCAAAAGGTTCGTCAAACCGAGTTTATCTGCTTGGGGTGCACCAGTATTATTTGTTAAAAAGAAGGATGGAACAATGTGGATGTGTATTGATTATCGTCAACTGAACAAAGTCATTATTAAGAATAAATACCCATTGCTGCGTATTGATTTTATCGTCAACTGAACAAAGTCATTATTAAGAATAAATACCCATTGCCGCGTATTGATGATCTATTTGACCAGTTGCAGGGTACTAGGGTGTTCTCTAAGATCGACTTAAGGTCGGGGTACCATCATTTGAAGATTCGGGATTCGGATGTTTCGTAGACTGCTTTCCGAACTAGATATAGTCATTATGAGTTTCTGGTGATGTCCTTCGGTTTAACTAACGCCCCGGCAGCATTTATGGATTTGATGAATAGGGTATTCAGGCCATATATTGATTCGTCTGTCATTTTCTTCATTGATAACATTTTGATCTACTCGCGCAGTAAGGAGGAGCATATGAGAGTAGTGCTTCAGACGTTGCGGAAACAAAAACTATATGCTAAGTTCTCTAAATATGAGTTTTGGTTTGAGTCTGTAGCATTTTTGGGGCATATTGTATCGGGTGATGGTATTAGATTTGATCCCAAAAATATTGAGGCAGTTCAGAATTAGCATCGTCCTACTTCGGCGACTGAGATAAGGAGTTTTCTGGGTTTAGCAGGTTATTATCGTCGGTTTGTGGAGGGTTTTTCGTCTATTGCAGCACCTTTGACCAAATTAACCCAGAAAGGTGCTCTGTTCCGATGGTCTGATGATTGTGAAGTGAGCTTTCAGAATCTCAAGACAACATTGACTACAACACCAATGTTAATGTTGCCTTCCGGTTCGGGGATGTATATAGTGTATTGTGATGCTTCACGCATTGGCTTGGGTTGTGTATTGATGCAGGAAGGGCGAGGTATTGCATATGCTTCATGTCAACTGAAGCCCCACGAGAAGAATTATCCGGTACATGATTTGGAGTTAGCTGCGATTGTTCACGCTCTAAAAATTTGGAGGCATTATCTTTATGGGGTGTCTTGTGAAGTTTACACTAATCATCGCAGCTTGCAACATTTGTTCAAGTAGAGGGACCTAAATTTGAGACAACGCAGATGGATTGAATTGCTGAAAGATTATGATATTACTATCCTATATCATCCGGGCAAGGAAAATGTGGTTGTAGAAGTCTTGAGTAGAAAGGCAGAGAGTATGGGTAGTTTGGCTTTCATTTCAGCAGAGGAGAGGCCATTAGCTTTGGATATTCAGTCCTTGGCCAACAGACTTGTGCGGCTGGATATTTCAGAGCCCTGCCGAGTTCTTGCATGTGTTGTAGCTCAGTCTTCACTATTTGAGCAGATCAAGGCTCGCCAGTATGATGATCCACACTTAATGGTTCTTCGAGAAACGGTACTACGGGGTGGTGCCAAGGAAGTTACTATTTGAGCGGATGATGTTCTGCGACTCCAGGATCGTCTATGTGTTCCTAATGTGGATGGACTGAGGAAAAAGATCCTAGAGGAGGCACACAGTTCTCTGTATTCTATTCATCCAGGTGCTATGAATATGTATCGTGATTTGAGGCAACATTATTGGTGGTGACGAATGATAAAGGACATAGTTGAGTATGTAGCTAGGTGTCTAAATTGCCAGCAAGTTAAATATGAGCACTAGAGGCCAGGTGGCCTACTTCAGTAGATGACTATACCAGAGTGGTAATGGGAACGCATCACTATGGACTTTGTAGTTGGGTTGCTGCGGACCTTGCGGAAGTTTGATGCAGTTTGGGTCATTGTTGACAGGCTAACCAAGTCGGCACATATTATTCCTGTTGTGACTACGTATACTTCAGAGAGGTTGGCCCAGATTTATATTCAGGAGATAGTTCGGTTGCACAGTGTGCCAATTTCTATCATATCAGATAGAGGTCCTCAGTTTACTTCACATTTCTGGAGAGCAATACAGAGTGAGTTGGGGACCCGTGTAGAGCTCAACACAGCCTTTCATCTACAGACCGACGGGTAGTTAGAGTGGACAATTCAGATTTTGGAGGATATGCTCAGGGCATGTGTGATTGACTTTGGAGGTCAGTGGGATCGTTTCTTGCCTTTGGCCGAGTTTGCTTATAATAACAGTTACTAATCCAGCATCGAGATGGCTCCATTTGAGGCTTTATATGGTCGGCGATGTCGTTCGCCCATCGGGTGGTTTGAGCCCGGTGAGGCTAAGTTATATGGTACTGATTTGGTGAAGGATGCCTTGGAAAAGGTAAAGTTGATTCAGGAGTGACTTCACACAGCACAGTCCGGATAGAAAGTTTACACTGATTAGAAAGCACGTGATTTATCATTTATGATAGGTGAAAAAGTTCTCTTGAAAGTTTCGCCGATGAAGGGAATCATGAGATTTGGGAAAAGGGGAAAATTGAGCCCAAGGTTTATAGGCCCATTTGAGGTGTTGAGACGAGTTGAGGAGGTTGCTTATGAGCTTGCATTGCCACCCAGTCTATCGGGAGTTCATGCGTTTTCTTATGTATCTATGCTCCGGAAGTATCATGCCGACCTATCACATGTGTTAGACGTCAGCACAGTTCAGCTAGATAATAGCTTGGGTTATGAAAAGGAGTCAGTTGCCATTGTTGATAAACAGGTTCGCCAGTTGAGGTCCAAGAGGATTTCTATAGTAAAAGTCCAGTGGAGGGGCCAACCAGTCGAGGAAGCGACTTGAGAGGCCAAGGAAAACATGCGGAGCAGATATTCACACTTATTTGGCACTCCAGATATTATTCTAAACCCGTTCAAGGACGAACGTTTGTTTAAAAGGTGGAGAATGTGATGACCCAAAATGTCATCTTTAAATTTAATAATTAATTCTGTGTTCTGAGACCTCAAAAAGCACTATTTATCATTTCTCGACTTGCGTGCGCAGTCCGTAAAATTTTCCGAAAAGTTTTTATGTGAAAAATAGATTAAAATGTGAACTAGAGCTTTAAAACTCAACTGAGTTGACTTTGATCAACATTTTGAGCAAACGGACTTGGATCAGCGTTTTGACAGTTCCGGTAGGTCCGTATCGTAATTTGGGACTTGGGCGTAAGCCCAGAATCAAATTCCGAGGTCCCTAGCCCGAAATATGGAATTTTGATGAAAAATTTAAAATTTAAGTTCAAGTAGTGACCGAATGTCGAATTATGTGCAAATGACCCCGGAACAGAAATTTTTTATGATTCCAACAGCTCCGTATGGTGATTTTGGACTTAGAAGCATGATCAGAATTTTATTTGGAAGTCCGTAGTGAAATTAGGCTTGAAATGGCTAAAACAAGAATTTAAGTTTGGAAGTTTGACTGGGGAGTTGACTTTTTGATACCGGAGTCGGAATACAGTTCCAAAATTTTTTATAGCTCCGTTATGTCATTTATGACTTGTGTGCGAAATTTGAGGTCAACCAGACTTGATTTGATAGGTTTCGACATCGAATGTAGAAGTTGAAAATGTTAAATTTTATTAAGCTTGAATTGGAGCATAATTCATGGTTTTAGCGTTGTTTGATGTGATTTGAGGTTTCAAATAAGTTCGTATGATGTTTTAGGACTTGTTGGTGTATTTGGTTGAGGTCCCGAGGGCCTCGGGTGAGTTCGGATGGTTAACAGATCAAGAATTGAAGTTGGAAGACTGCTGAAGTGAGTTTTACTGGTTTTTAGCTGATCTAGTTTTTTTCCTTATCTGTCAAAATCGAACTCCCTGATCGAGGTACAAAATCGGACTCCATGACCGAGGTACAAGATCAGACTCCATAATCGAACCCCAGGACCGAGCTCCCAAAAATCAGACTCCCTAATCGAGCTCCATGATCGGACTCCAGGATCGGACTCCATGATCGGACTCCAGGATCGGACTCCATGATCGAACTCCAGGATCGAGGTCCATGATCGGATTGTACATATTTGTAAGTTATAAAATAAGGGGGACTTCGTCCCATTTGCCATTTTTGATAAATTGGAGCTTGATGAGAGGAGATTTTGATATATTTTCAAGGAAAAATATTGGGGTAAGTGATTCTAAATCGGATTTGGTCAATATGCACAAATATATCACTGTTTTCACTATTTTATTAGTGTTTTGAGATTGAAATTTGGGAAATTTTTAAAAATCTCATGGAAATAATTTTTTGAGATTTCGGTATCGATTCGGAGCTGGATTTGAGTAAAACTGGTTTGGTTGGACTCATAATTGAATGGGTTGTCAGTTTTCATAACTTTCGCCGGATTCCGAGACGTGGGCCCCATGGACGAATTTTTAATTAATTTCGGGATTTTTATTGAAAATGTAGTATTTCCTTATAGAATTAATTTCTATAAATTTTAGTGATTGTATCGAATTATTTTTGGTTAGATTCGAGCCAATCGAAGTTGGATAATCAAGAAAAAGGCCTACTAGTGGATTAAATTGGAGCAAGACGAGGTAAGTCTCTTGTCTAATCTTGTGAGGGGAAAATTACCCCATAGGTGATTAAATTAAATATTATTGCTAATTGTGGGGGCTACGTACGCATAGGATGACGAGAGTCCGTGCGTAGCTACTATTAAATGCTAAAGTACGGGTAGTTTAGGACTCAAAAGCATGAAATACTTGTGTAAATTGTAGTCTTTACTTAATTAAATTATTTGATATATATATATATATATATATATATATATATATATATATATATATATATTGTTAATTGTTAGGGAAGATATTAAAGGATGAAAATCTCATATGCTTAAATTTTCTGTTTAAATTAATTAATTGTTAAGAGAAATTGTTCTTCCTCCTAAATTTATCTTATAATAAATATACTCTCATTCTGGAGGTAAATAAAAAAATGTCCTTTTTTGTGGAGCGGGTCGAACGCCTCGGCAGGATAGATACATCTATGGATCGTGCCGCACGTCCCTCGGTAGTGTACACGAAACTTTGGATCGGGTCGTACGACCTCGGCAGACACTACAACATTATGTATATATAGTTATAAAATATATTGTAGCTAAATATAAAAATTTACGTAGCTAAACATTTTAGCCACAAATAGTTTTTTCGTAGCATTCGTAGCAAGAAGTGGCGTAACTAAAAGTTAGCTACAAACTTTACATGATCCATGGCTAAGGACTAATACTTATTGCTATGAAAATTTTATGTGTTCTAGCTATGATGATAATACATTCTTGCCACGAAAAAGAAGATTATAGCAATAATTTTATTCTTTTGCCACGACAAATAAAATGTATAGCTATCTTTATTTTGTAGCTACAAAGTGTTGTATTGTAGCAAAAGATTTGATTTGTTTGCCACGTAACTTTATATTTTGTTGCTATTTCTATAGCTTAGTTTCGTAGCAATAGTACTCGTATTCAGCTACGGATCAAAAATTCATAGCAATGAATTGAAGTATTAGCCACAAATATTTTCTTATTGCAGCTAAAAATTCATACTTTTAGCTATGTAATATATCTTATTATAGCAAAATATTTTCTTTATTTGCTACGAAAATTAAAAATACGTAGCCATGTTTAGCTACAAATTCAAAAGTGCATAGCTAAAATTTCATTCTTTTTTGCCTCAAAGCATAAAATTGTTGCAAAAGATTCTTCATTTGCTATGAAAATAAAAACGTATAGCCATGTTTATACTATGTGACAATTGTATATATGTTTTGCTACGATTCAAAAATTCATAGCTACTAATTGAGAATTTTACCTCAAATACTGTTAGCCACAATAATTTATATAACGTAGATAAGAATCGTTTTTTGGCTTGAAATATACCTTCAATTGTAATTATTCAATAAATGCAATATTAAAAAAATTAATAAATGTTCAATAATATCATTCAAAACAGTGAAATACTACGTTATTCAAACATATCCGTACGCTTTTTGCCAACATTTTTTGATATTATGGTGCACTTGGTCCTTCATCTTCCAAGAGAGGCTAAGCTTGCTGGACCTGTACAATACAGATGGATGTACCCAATAGAGCGGTATATTTTTGTATTTTATAATTTCGATTTAATTTTATGTGGCTTGTTAATTTTTCATGCTAAGCGTTTAACTGATTGTTATATTATGTAGATTCTTGCGGAAACTGAAATGATATGTTCGCAATAGAAGTTGACATGAAGGATCTATTGCAGAAGGGTATATTGTTGAAGAAAGTCTAATATTTTGTTCAAGATATTTACATGAAAGTGGGAAATGGTATAATCGAGTGGAAAAGAATGATGAAGATGATCATGTTGAGTCATACTGTGGATTGTCAATATTTGAACAAAAAGGTGGCCCTTTGTTAAGAAATACATCTAGAAATCTTGAAGAGCTTGAGCGAAAACAGGCTCATCTTTATGTTTTGAGAAATTGTGAAGAAGTTCAACCATTTTTACGGTACACTTTCTTATGGTATTGTATATAGCAATTTGATTTTGTTAGCTTTTTCTCAATTATTATTTTAATTTTTAAACAGGGAGTACGAGCAGAGTAATAGTGACATGAACTTTGATGATTAGTTTTTTCATCGAGTAAGTTTTCACTGTATTCTTTATTCAATTTGTCATACTTATAATTTAATTTAGTTTATCTTTTGAGTGTTTATGGTTGTATGGTGGGTGCTGCTGCAAGAATTTTATTGTTATTCCCATCTTTGTAGTCCTAACTGTTTTATATGATAACCTGAATCAAATTGGTAATTTTTCGTTAATGTTGGCTTGTCTCTAGTCTCATTTCTTTAGTTGTATGGGCATTGCATTACATAGTCCAAACTATCCTATTAATATTAAGTGTTATATTTGTTACTAAATCCGCCAGTTTTAGGAAGTTCTTTGCCAAAAGTATCCCTCTTGTTATCTTCTCTATCCTGCTTTAGCATTATTAGATTATTTAATTATTTATTTTTGTACAGATCATGCAAATGCGCAAGGAAGGAAATTCACATGTAAGTTGCGGATTGTATTCTTTGGCTAGAGGTCCTTTTGATGGAATTCAAAGGGTATGAAATAAATAGTTTTCGGTTTCATACTAAACAACTCGAAGGTAATAGGGTGAGGCAAAATAGTGGTGTTTTAGTAAGAGGAGTAACGAATGGTCAAAATACAAATTACTATGGTGTTATAACCAAAATAGTAGAACTTCAATATTTCGAAGGTAAACGAATTGTATTATTTAAATATGATTGGTGGGATGTTGATCACATAGGAAAAAGTGTAAAAATAGATAAGCATGATTTTGTTAGTGTCAATACTAACCGAAAGTTAGCAACAAATGAACCATTTGTGCTTGCATCTCAAGTAGAACAAATCTTTTATGTCAAGGATAATCTTCATTCCAATTGGTCAGTTGTTTTGAATGGTCATTCGGCTTATTTAACTGATGGTACTGTCAATGAATAAACGTTTCAACAAGATGCTCAAAATTTATCATGTACATTTGAGGAAGATGAAGACTTTATGTATTGGAGAATAAATGATCTTGGTGTTATCAGCACTGATGTTACCTTAGCTGATGATATTATTGAAGACATCGAATCAGAACCTGAAACTGATGATGAAGATTTATTACTTTAAATATTTAGAAGTCTTATATGCATGTTTGTTTATACTCAGTTAATGTTAAAACTTTTACTTATTTGCTTGAGAGATGATGTTTAATTCTTTATTATTTTACTAAATTTATGAATTACTGCAATATACTAAATTATTTGATTGAATATGGATTAGTATTTAATAGTGTTATGTTGAAAATTATAGTTTGAATGAGTTCAAATGTTCTTTTCTATAAGGTGTATGTTGATGGATTATCTAGTTACAACTTACAAGGTTAATGAAATTATTGTGATACGCCACTATTTATGAAGTATTATTAGGAAGAGTGCTCTTAATAAGCGGAGAGATAACATCATTCAACAGTATTTTCTACATTATGTAGTCTCTTATTAGAAAAATCTTTTAATAGGATTGGGGAGGAGAATAGAGATAAAAAAGAGAGAAAACTTGACCTAGAGTGTTTCCTTGCAACCAAACTGTTGCTCAGTTAATTCGGCTGTATATGACCATTATTTTATACTCTAAATAATTTGACAACTGCACACTTTCCTTGTGAGAAATGGAAAGGAGTGCACTCTCTTGTCCTTACACTTCTTTCTTCTTCATAGTCAACACAATTGGTTATTGTGATTTCCTTTCTTTTTCTACTTCTACATCACCAGAAAATTTTATTTTCATTCTAAATATTAGGTTCCCGTTTTCATAGACTATAATTAATTTTTTTCAAGAAGAAATTAAAAATATTGTTTGTTCATGAAATTTAATTAATTTTTGAAAAAAAGAATTGAAGGAAAAGTTCCAAAAACTAGTTTTGACCAATTTTTGTGTGGAACTTTTCTCCATTTACAAAACTTTAATATTATTTTTAAGTAAAATGCATGTCCAAATATAACTTCAACTTCCATAAATTATTTTTAAATAGAACTTCAAAAACTCTTTTTTCAAGTTTCAACCAAATCTATGAGAAACTTATATTTTTTTTGTTAGATCAATAGACTATCGAAACAAGTTCTATATTGATTTGATGAATGTAGAAATCTTTCGGGAAGCACATATACATGAATATTGCTGCAATTATTCATCTAACTATGAAACTTTAGTTATGTTAGTACTATTTTTATAGTTACTGCAAGTGCATGATAAATTTATACTTTGCTACGAAATTTTTTTTGTCTCAAAGTTGGTAGTTATATCATTTTAAAGCAACATCATTCTTTTAGCTATAAAATTATGTTCAAACACGTGTATCATGGCTAAAAAGTTACAATTGCTACCGTGATTTTAAATTCATAGTTAAAGCTTAGAATTAGCTACACCACTTATTGTAGCTATTTAAATTCGGGGCTATATCATTTTGTCACTATAGTTAGTTGTAGCTATTGAGCTAATTGCTGCCACAGATTTTATAAATTGAAGCAAAAATGTTCAGTTAGCTGCAAGATTTTGATTGACATAAATTATTGTGGCAAAAGATACTTTGTTGCTATAACAACTTCAAACACGTGGCAGAAACTAACAATTAGCTACAAATCTTTAGTGTAGCAATAAATTTGTAGCTATTTTGGCACCTATTGCCACGATAGTTAGACACTATAGAAAAATGAGAAATTAGCTCTGTCAATTTAACTTTTGTAGCTAATAAAGTTTACGAAATTGTTAATAGCTACCAAATTATAATTTGTGTGGCTAATATTCGGTAATAGCCACATTTTTTAAATTTGTAGCTAAGAATCTGTAGCTATAAATGCATAATGTTGTAGTGAAAAATCGTGCTTAATAATAATAATAATTACACGATACTTGGACAGTTTATTGCAGCTTGTAAAGCTATTTGATAAATTGAAAATTTATTGAAATTTAATTGCAGTTTGTAAAGCTATTTGATAAATAGAAATTTGTATTGAAATTGAAGGATTTAATTAATAGATTGGGAATTGTTGCATTTGAAGGATTTTATTATTTCTGCTAATTGAATAAAATTATTGTCAACTCTGTGAATCATGCCGATTTGAATAATTATAATTTATTCCATTTATTATTGTTGACCCTTAGTGAGTGTCAAAGTTGGTCATCTCGTCTCTACCACTTCGAGATTAGGCTTGATACTTACTAGGTACACGTTGTTTACGTACTCATGCTACACTTGCTGCACTTTTTGTGCAGGATCTGAGACAAATACTAGTGGAGGACCTATCAATGGACATCCTCGTTATCTAGGGGCGTAGTGGTGAGCTGCCTTTCTGAGCCGTCCTGCAGCTACCAGTGCCTCTTCTTGTATTTTTAATTCTGTCTATTTTTATGTATAATCTATTAGATGCTCATACACTTGTGACACAAGGTCTTGACACACACATTGGTAAAATTTGGTGTCTTATTATTTTTCTTGGATTTAAATTTTATCGATATATGTTTAATTTATTAGTTGGCTTGCCTAGCTATAGTGTTGGGCGCCATCACGACCTATAGGTAAAATTGGGTCGTGACAATAAATTTACGTTCGCCTTGACTAATTTATAAACAGCCTAAAACAGTTCGTAAGAGAATCCTGAATTTGAGCTAGATGAGTACATTATAATTTTGTGATGTATCAAAAACGGATTCAAACAATTTTCCTGTTACATCTTTCAAGAAAATTAAATATGCCAATAAATTACCCTATTTTGCAGGAACAGTTTAATAAGGAGATTTATAACAAAAATCAGAGTCATACAAAAGCTCATGAAAAAGGTTTGATGTTAAGAGACAGTGAAATGTACAATACGAGAGAACACATAAAGCTCCAAATTTGATTAAGATTGTGAGAAATATATTCATGAGCTAGAAAGTTCACGGGAGATCCAAATAATATGGAATTGTGGGGGGTATCCATTTGTCACCGCCTATGAAATTCCTAACAGTGAAACTTGATGCGACCTTTGGATCATCGGTGGCAACTGCCCACTTCACACGTCCCTTTGTATCTGCACCTGGTCCTCTATTTCTATATTCCATATAAAATGGGCGGACTAGGGGCATTCCCTCAAAGTCTATCCATCCTCGTGGATTTATCAATAGGTCAATATAACTTTGCAAAATCACAGTTCTTGAGAAGTTACCCCATGGGCGACCTAAATACATAGTGATATTACCTGCTTTCTCCAAGTCCGGGGTTGCTTTTAAGGTGCAGTTTTGCAACACTAGTCCAGTTAATAAAGTCTCAACATCTCTCTCTTGTGCAGTGATGGTAATATATTGGCCAAGCAAAGGCTGACGTACTTCAATCAAACAATTTTGGAATACTGCAGCTGCATCACCGCAGATAAAGTCTATGGTGCCCAAGATATCACAATCCCTATAAAATTGTCTACCGTACTTTGTATATAGAGTATCTTGATAACCCTCAAAACGGCATTGGTAGAAGGTAAGAAAATCTGCTTCTGCTCTTAATGCTACTGCCTGTAGCATTTTAGCTCCAGCTATGTTCCTAAAAGTGATTCCTTGGGCTACGAAGCCCTGGCCATTCACCCCTGAAAAGTGAAAAACAATTAACAGAATCAACAACGCACATAATGCCAAGGAATAATCTACTGTTAACGTGAATGATGTTAATTGGAATAAAGAAAATAGATTTACGCACCCACAGTTGCTGTATAAATTGTCCCGATTCCCGCACCATAACTTTTATCTCCCGATATTATGGTTTTGTCCATTCCTTCTCCGATGAAAACTATGTTCGTTTTCCAGCTTTCGATTTGGACGTATTCATTGTAGGTTCCTTGTTTTATTTTGATGTAGTAATATGTAACGCTATTGTTTGGAGCTGCTGAGACTGCAGCCATTATTGTCGTATAATTGCCCGAGCCATCTAGTGCTACTATTGCATTAGGAGGTTGTGTTATTTGTTGGCATCCTCCATAGCATATAATGGTTAACCAAATCATGACAAAAGTAGTAGTGAACCTCATTGATGCAGTTAGTAATATTCCAATTGTAGAATATCAAATTAAAATCGTCTGGCCAATAGGACGGAGAAGATACTGAAAATTGGAGTGAAGGATCAATATACTGAAAATTGGAGGAAGTTGAACATCAATATATAATATATTACTTTCCTAATATTTAAGACTCTAAAAATAATTATTTTTTTGCATATTTAAATCTTTCCTTATTTAATATGTAGGAAGACCTAATATTTAGTACTTTAAATTTATTACTTTCTTACCTTATATAACTACAAGGTAAAACATCATTAAGTAGTATATAAAACCTAACCTATGGATTCTTTGACTGTATTTTACCATTTTATTACTCGATTTTATTAAAAGCCAACTTATTCTAACATACAACCAACCACGTTATTTACTTGTACTATTCCCACTTCTCGGATGTGGTTCTATTTAATTCCCAACTTCTTCTCTTATTATTTTTAATTTTCTATAATTAAATAAAAAAATTCAATAATTTATACATAAGATTTTGAAGTCAACTGATTAAGCTTTTTGTCCTTTTAGTTTTGGTAAATCAGCCACGATACAAACATATACTAAAATAAGTCTCACTCGTAATTGTAATCATTAATAGTATTTTTAGGCAAAAAAAAAAAAAAAAACTGTCGTTTATTTTAATTTTTTATTGGCTAAAGATTCTCTTTTGTTTAGGTTCAGAATTCTTTAGGCTTTTCCTCGTTTGAGATTAGGTTTTTTTATTGCCGTGCGGGTTTCCTTTAGGTTTAGGCTTCTTTAGGTTTTTCTTTGTTTATTTATTACTGCCGTGTGGCTTTTCTTAAATTTATGATTCTTTTATTGCCAATGTTATTTACTGCCGCAGGTTGAATTACTTTTGAAGGTTTAAGATTCTTTTATTTTGTGTCGTTTCTTTGTTTATGTTTAGGATTCACTTTAGATTTCTAGAATTTTAAGACCAAAATAATTTACATACTTTAAATTCATTATAAAGCATCAACGACTTGCTTGTAATTTGAGGTGAACTTTCTAATCTATAATCTATTCTTGAAGTTATGTAATAATAAATACATTCTTAAAAGATTGTCAATTGTGTGTTTTTTTTTTTTACAATATTTTGATATACGATCATCAGTTTAAAACTGACTTATTCATAAATTTTGCATAGTTCTAGAATTTTAGGACCAAAACAATTTTCATATTTTATAAGCTTTATCAGAAACTCTTGATATTATCAACAAATAGCTTGTAATTTGAGGTTAACTTTCTAACCTATAGTCTGTTCTTGAAGTTATATAATAATAAACGTTCATGTATTCTTGAGCACAATTACAAATTGAACGGTTGAAAACTGTGATTTGTTTTTACAATATCTTATTTACAATCATCCGTTTAAAACTGAGTTATTTACAAACTGTGCGTATGTTGTTTGGGTCATTGTATTCGTAACTTAAAATTGATTTTCAAAATTATCTTTTTGGTTTTCACTTCTCTTTCTTTGAGTATAAAGAATTTATATTAGTAGTAGTTTTACCCTTATCTTCTATAATTCTAATATTCAAGTATTGAAAAGCATCATTAGGGATTCAGCAGGGGTTTTCATGTCCTTGTTTTACTCCTATCGACACTACGTATCATAGACTTTTCAATGTTAAATACTTTAATAAAAATAGGTAGGCACTTCTAATGAACTTTCGTGAACGAAAGGTAAAATGAAAGGTATTTACATGAGTAATTAAATCTGCTTTGCATCAGTTGAATACCATAGGAAATAGCTAACTCAATTTTGTGAATTCAAATAATTAGTGGTATTATAAAATAATTTTTGTATAAGAAGTGTGTTAAAATCAAATAATCATCGGTCTTTCAGAACACATACATGAATAGTAACTTTCTGAGGGAAGTTGATAGAAGCTAAACTTCATATTATTTAGTTATATTTATATTATTGTGTTCTACTGACATCATAAGTAAAGTTAGATTAACAATAGGTCTCATGTCCTGCTTAAAAGAAATATCAAAATATGCTCTTAGTTAAGATACCTAACAAATGGGATTTTTTATTTAGTTATTATTATGCAGGACTTGTTGCACTTAGTATCTATACATATACCTAACAAATGTGATTTTTTATTTAGTTATTACTATGCAGGACTTGTTGCACTTAGTATCTATACATTAGGCCATCCTTACACGTATGACTATATGAATGGATAGAGAACGAAATCTCTTCAAGACGAAAACAAAAGTAGAAACAATTCATATAGTGCTAATTATTGACTAGAGATATAGAACAATATTACATTTTGCTCGTGGGAAAAAGCTAAGTTTAAGTTGAACATATTGAAAGATGATTGAGGACTTCAATTTTATGTTAAAAAGACTCTTTTTTGATTGAGTTAGCCATATAGAATCAACATTAACGAATATCATAAGCTTAAAGTTTATTCTATAAACTCAAACACATTTTTTAATATGATTTTTTTAAAATTATTCAACAAGATGGGGTACACGTGCAAAGCGCGTACCCTAGGACTAGTATATATATATAGGGGTAGAGGTAGACCTAAGAATTCTTGGGGAGAGGTTATTAGGCGGGACATGGCGCAGCTAGAGCTGACTGAGGACATGGCCCTAGATAAGAAGGTGTTGAGGTTAAATATTAGGATAGAAGGTTAATAGGTAGTCGAGCGTTTCTCTTTGTCTTACTCAGTTCGCTAGCATTAGTGTTAATATGACATCCTGTTATTCATAGATTGCTATTACTACCTATAGTTTAATTGCTTTTTTGGATTCGATCTTATTTTATTTTGTTGTTATCCCTACTTGTTGCAATTACCTTTTCTTTTTTCATTCGTTCTCCAGCCGAGGGTCTATGGGAAACAACCTCTCTGCCCTCCAGGGTAGGGGTAAAGCTGCGCACATCTTACCCTCCCCACACCCCACTTGTAAAAAATTACTGGGCTTCTTGTTGTTGTTGTTGTTGTTGTTGTGTGTATATATATTGATTTTAGGACCTTAAAATCAATTAAAATTTTAGTTATTAATTATTTTTCTTTTTTGAAACATTTATAGAGTCCTAATATTTAGAACTTTAAAATCGATTAAGATTTACCTTACATAAATTCTTTCCTAATTAAAGTATGTAACATATTTATAATTAGTAATACTAAAATTAGAAACTTTTAAGGCTAAACATTAACTACCACTACTTGTCAAGAAGACTCGTAGAAGGAGTTCTTGGGCATAAAGTTTTTGAAAATTAAGTATAATTTGTTTATGTTTTTCTTGTAATATTTAGTATCTTGAGATCAACTAAAATTTTATTTATTAAATTTATCCTCTTTATTTGAACTAAGTCCTTATATAATTAGGATTTTGGTAATAACTAAAATTAATCAAAATCAATCTATAATCTATATCTATCTATATATTATATACTATATTAAAAGTACGAATCACCTTAACAGAATGTCGTTCACCTATTTTACTCTTTAAAAATATACATTGGATAAAAGTGTAAATTATTAATTTTTCTAATCACTACTAGAAATTCGGTAAAAACCGACCAACGTTGGTGGGTAATGGCCAAAAACTAACCAAAACGTGACCATTTACGTGTGGACGGTATTTTTGTGGTTGGAAAGGCATACCGACCAAAGTTGGTCGAAAATTACCGACCAACTTTGGTCGGTCAATTAAATTCAAAAAACAAAAATATTGCAAAAAAACCGACCAAAGTTGGTCGGTTTTTTTCGACCAAAGTTGGTCGGTATTTTAATTATGTAATAAAAAGATTCACCATCTGGGAATCGAACCGGGGTCTGTACTGTGGTAGGATACTATTCTACCACTAGACCATTGGTACATTTTATTTTAAGACTGTCTTTTATTTGATTTATACTCTTTATTTGTATTTGCGCACGAAAATAACCGATCAAAGTTGGTCGGTTTTATTAAAAAGTAAAATTACCGACCAAAGTTGGTCGGTTTTTTTAAATGACCGGCCGAATTAACCAATCAATTTTGGTCGGTTTTTTTAATATTAATTTTTATTTATTTTAATTGAAAAACCGACCAAAGTTGGTCGGTTTCTTGAAACATAAATTTTACGGGACTCAAAAATAGTTTCCCGCATTTTTGCGCCAAAGAAAATTGACCAAAGTTGGTTGGATTCGTAAAAAAAAAAAAAAAAAAATTTAAAAAATCGACCAACTTTGGTCGATTTTTTGGTCGGTCGACCTTTGTCGGTTTTTGCCGAATTTCTAGTAGTGAATATTTAAGTGAAATGCATTAAAATTTTGGTAATAAATCGTTTCTTATTTGAACTATGTAGAAACGGCTCATATTTAAGTTATATAAATTTATTTCATAAATTTCTAAATATTAAAGATTACTATTGTAAACTACCATAAGCATATTATGGTAGCCCCGTTCCTTCATTTACTGCTCAATTTGTACTTTACAGTTGTTATATGACTTACCGGGGTAATTGGTTCGGATCCGGTGAGGTTTTGAAATAAATTGATACACTTAGTCTCATAATTGAAAACTTAAGTTGAAAAGATTGACCGGATATTGATTTATGTGTAAACAACTCCGGAATAGAATTTTGATGATTCGAATAGCTTCGTATGGTGATTTTGGACTTAGGGGTGTGCCCGGACAATTATTTAGAAGTCCGTAGTAGAATTAGGCTTGAAATGGCGAAAGTTGAATTTTTGAAAAGTTTGACCGGGGGGTTGACTTTTTGATATCGGGGTCGGAATACGATTTTGAAAATTTGAATAGGTCTGTTATGTCATTTATGACTTTTGTGCAAAATTTAAGGTCAATCGGACATGATTTGATAGGTTCCAGTGTCGTTTGTAGAAATTAAAAGTTTCAAAGTTCATTAGGTTTGAATCTATGTATGATTCGTGTTTTAGCGTTGTGTGATATGATTTGAGGGTTCGCCTAAGTTCGTATGATGTTTTAAGAGTTGTTGATATATTTGGTTGAGGTCCCGGGGGCCTCGGGCGAGTTTCGGGTGGTTAACGGATCGAATTCGGACTTAGAAGAAATCTGGAAAATTTATGTCTTTTGGGGTGAATGCACCTGCGAGAGTCTAGGCCGCATGTGCGGCAGGTGGAGCGCAGGTGCGAAGTTTGGAGGAAAGGATCAGAGGTCGCAGGTGCGAGGTTGGGTCCGCACCTGCGAGGTCGCAGATGCGGCGCTGGGGGCGCAGAAGCGAAGGGACCGCAGGTGCAATGGTGAGTTTCGCACCTGCGATTGCGCAAAATTGCGTAGATACGGTCCGAAGCTCGCAGAAGCGGAGGCAGTTGGGGTAAGTGGATTCCGCCAAAGCGGCCTCGCAGAAGCGAGAAATTGAGCCGCAGGTGCGAAAGCACTGGGAAGTGTACAAAACAGAGGAGTTCCGACATTTTTATCATTTTTGACATTTTGAGTTGGGGTTTTTGGTGATTTGTGAGAGGGATTTCGAAGGAGAACTTGAGGTAAGTCACTTGTGATCATTGTTAGTCAATAATATTGGATTATCATTGAGTATTTCGACTAAATTACATGTTTTTGAGGTGAAATTAGAAGATTTGGTCTAGGGATTTCAAAATAAGATTTGAAGATTTGAAGGTCGAGTTGATGTCGAAATTTGGTAAAATTGGTATGGTTAGACTCATGGTTAAATGACCTTTTGGATTTTGTAACTTTTGTCGGGTTCCGATATGTGGGCCCCACGGACGATTTTTGGGTGAAATTTCGGATTTTGATGGAAAATTTGTATTTTCATATGAAATTAATTCCTATAATTTGTTTTGACTGAATCGAATTATTTATGACTTGATTCGAGGCGTTTGGAGGCCGATACGCGAGGCAAAGGCATTGCAGAGTAAAGAATTGCACGGCTTGAGGTAAGTAACACTTCTAAACTTGGTTCTGAGGGTATGAATCGCTGAATTTGGTGTTATATAAATTGTTTGAAGGTGACGCACACGATAGTTGACGAGCGTGTGGACATGCACCATAGAAATTGTGATTTGAATAAATTCTGTGAAGTTGTAAAATTAAAGAATCATGTTATTATCCGAATATTTTTCACGTGTTAGGAAAATTGAGGTGAGACTCGTATTAAAGATCATGATTGGGCTACGTGCCGATATTCTGGGATCCATATAGTCGTGTTGCTGTTGAATTTAATTGTTTTAAAAATATATATTTCATACTTAGTCATATTCATCCATTGTGAGGATATTTATGGGATCGGGGCTGCCCGCCTGCAGCAGGCCATATTGGCTTTATATATATATTATTACTATATGGAACGGGGCTGCCTGCCTGCAGCAGGCCTTATAGGCTTTATTATTATACGGATCTGGACTGCCCGCCTGCAGTAGGCCATATCAGCTTTATATCATGCTTGTGCTGAAGGAGCCCCTCCGGAGTCTGTACACACCCCGAGTGAGCGTATATGATTATATATGCGGGGTGGACTTCCCAGGGCATGGACTTGCCTTACTTATTTATAATGTGATGAATTTTCCTAGACGGATCTTGTCCGAATCATTTATATTTGGGGATAAATTACCCCAAGGCTGGATTGGCCTTATACTGTACTGAGTGACTGACTGTCAGTCGATATGTGTGTGTGTGTATATATATATATATATATATATATATATATATATATATATATACGGGATAGAATATCCATGGGCTAGATTGGCCTTAAACAGTACTGAGTGACCGAATGATTAGTGACCTGTAGTATATGAGGTCTTTCCATTGATATGTCATATTGCTTATATCATGCAATATTGATCTATTTTGCTTGTACTGAGTTTAACTGTTGAGATTTCTTCCGCTGAATTTAAATATTATATTTTCAAACTTAAAAGATATAGTGGCTTATTAAGATTGTCGGCTTGCCTAGTATTGAGATAGGCGCCATCACGACAGGTGATATTTTGGGTCGTGACAAGTTGGTATCAGAGCCTAGGTTACATAAGTCTCACGAGTTAAGAGCAGGTTTAGTAGAGTCTTGCGGATCGGTACGGAGACGTCTGTACTTATCTTCGAGAGGCTGCCGAACCCTTAGGAAAATTTCACTTTCTTGTATTCGATCATGCGGACTTTTTGATTTCGGAAAACTAAAATTCTGTTATTCTATTCTCTCACAGATGGTGAGAACACGTACTACCAGATCGGACGGTCAGCCACCAGTGCCACCAGTTAGGGCCGCGAGAGGCCGGAGCCGTGGTAGAGGCCGGGGCCGAGGTAGAAGTCGAGGTGTAGCTCGTACAGCAGTTGGAGCAGAACCTGTAGCACTACCAGTTGCTCCAGCTCAGGAGCAGATTTCAGATATAGTTGAGCTGGCGGGACCAGCTCATGCACCAGCTGCACCTATTGTCATTCTAGGCCTTCAGGAGGCCTTGGCCCATATATTGACAGTTTGCACTGGTCTTGCTCAGGTGGTTTCGGCTTAGGCCGCACCTGCCACTTCTCAAGCCGGGGGAGGTACTCATACCTCTGTTGCCCGTACTCTAGATTAGGTAGTGCAGGGACTTCAGATACCAGGGGCATTACCAGCCCAGCCGGCTGCAGCTGCTCAGGCCCCGGTAGTCCCCGTTATGGCAGATGATGAGCAGAGGAGACTTGAGAGATTTGGGAGGCTTCTACCTCCATCATTTAGCGATGCTAAGTAAGAGGATGCTCAGGGTTTTCTGGATAAGTGCCAGTGGATGCTTCACACATCGGGTATTCTGGAGACCAGTGGGGTCTCGTTCACTACTTTTCAGTTTTCTGGAGCTTCCTTTATATGGTAGGAGGCTTATTGTCACGACCCAAACTGATGAGCCGTGACGAGTGCCCGAGTTCTACCTATCAAACACCCCTAAGCATTCATCTAAGATATAAATATGAAATAAGTGTAAGTCATGCATAACATCTGGAAATAAACTACTAATTCATATGAACAACCTACGTGAGAAAACATGCCCAAAAGACATATATATATATATATATATATATATATATATATATGTGTGTATATATATATACGGGATACGGTAGGGCGAGCTGACAAGGCCACATACTATATAACTATACATGGATGTCTACAGACCTCTATTAGAGTGTACAACTGTATAAAGGACGGGACTGGGCCCCGTCGTACCCATATATGTATGCAAACACATCGTACCAAAACTCAAAGCAGCTACGGATCAAATGGAGCACACTAACTGTCGCTGATCAAGGATCCTAAGAAGGGGGACCGTCAGCCTGTCTACCTACACCTGCGGGCATGAAACGCAGCGTCCCCAGGAAAAAAAGGACGTCAGTACGAATAATGTACTAAGTATGTAAAGCATGAAAATCAGTACATAAAAGACATAGATGAAACATGGGGTAAAGAATTCCACCTGTGAGTCTAAATAACTTTGTGAATCCTGAAACATTTATAATGTCATGCACGTGCGTGTAAATGTCGTATCATGCATAGGTATAGGTGTACATAACATCATCAAGCCTCTGAGGGCATCCCATCATATCATCTCGGCCACTGTGGGAAAAATCATCAACATATACCAGTTGATCAGGTGGTGGTACGTATACAATGCCGTAACCTTTTCCCATATCCCATATACATATAATATACGCGTATATAACGCCTTCTAGTCATGGGTCAATGTACATGTATAAATGCATGAAATGCATAAAAATACGTTAATAAGATTTCTCGAATATAATAAAATTAATATGCCTTTCGGACAAACTTTATCAAATACGTATTTTTCTGAGACCCATAAATAGAGGATATAATAATAATTCACATAGGGAATCAAGAATATAGACACCCCTAGTATTTCTATGAATAAAGTCATTTATGAAAGTTGCGTATTTTGCTCATTTCGTTTGTATCATTTGGATCATGCCAAAAACAAAGAAGGGATAGCCCTAACATACCTCAAGTCATCAATGCAACTCAACAACAAGCTTATGACAACTAGCGCGCCAACCCTATAACAAAGAAATGCGTGTACAATTTAGATGGCAGTAGTATATTATGTATCTCAAACGATAACTCGATTCTAAAATAAAACGGGCAGCATTTTCCCTAGTTTTACTGCTCCCTCAAGCCTACTATAGGCGATATACAAATATAATATAATCGGCAACTCAAAACCAACCTAATTACAATTTGGGACCTTCAATACAACAAAACCTCCAAATATACCATAATACACCCAATCAACAAGTTATCAATTAGCCTGTAACTACAACGACGAGCGACCAACCTACTACCCTACCACATATGGTATTTCTCCACGCCCTTTTTATCCTTCTAAACTCCATAAATCAGAAGCACAATAGACAACCCAAAAGCAACACGAAACAGGCCACAAAACAGTCCACTATAAGTCAAATAACTCGAACTCACGGCTTTCAATCACCGTCCCGTGAGGTCTAACTATTAGGAAACGAATTTATCAACTTTTTTTGATATTTTAAAGCTTAAATACAGAAATTAGGAATTTTTATTAACTATTAAATACATTCCAAAACTCAAACTACAAAGAAAAAGAGAGGCGATATAGCAATACTTACGTTGTAGGGATCGTTCTGATGTTATTGCTTCTCGATTTCGTACCCGGTATGTTAATATTATTTGAAGCACTATTAGAGAGCTCAAGGACTATTTTTATGGTGTCCTCTCATCAGATCTATGTAAAAATGAATAGAGAGTGACGAGTTAAAAAATATATATCAACTTTTAAAAAGTCAAAAGGTGCTAGCTTGGCACCCTCTAATTTGCCCATCTTCCGACGCTTATATGTTTTTATCCGGATATCGTATGAATGAACGGTTAAAAGCGTTGGAAACTACATTCCAAGACCTTCAATGTGGTATATAATATATCCCAAAAAGACCTCATATAACACACAAAATTTATTTCTCAAAAAGCTCTGTTACACGGTAAATCCTTAGTTGATTTTTCCGCAACTTTAATCCGATTTTCCCAAACTTTATGTGTTTTATCCAAACATCATATATAGTCATATTATGACTTTAAACTCATTTAAATTATAATTAACAAGTCTCATATTCATTATACGTCACCTTGGAACGCACATGGTGTAACACTTATGAGAGGCGCAGGCCGGTCGGTGCAGTACCACTCACATGGCAGAAGTTCTCTATTATCTTTTTGGAGAAGTTTGTGCCATAGTCTTGTAGGGAGGAGCTGCGCAAAAAATTTGAGCAGCTTCGGCAGGATGGCATGTCTGTGACCCAGTATGAGATGAGGTTTTCTGAGTTGGCTCGTCACACAGTTTGGTTGGTTCCCACTGATAGGGAGAACATTAGGAGGTTCATTGATGGCCTCACATATCAACCGCGGTTACTTATGACTAGGGAGAGGGTATCTGGTGCCACTTTTGACGAGGTGGTTGACATTGCTCGGCAGATAGAGGTGGTCTGTAGCTAGGAGCGGGGTGAGAGGGAGGCCAAGTGTCACGACCCCAAAATCTCACCTGTCGTGATGGCGCTTATCTCAATACTAGGCAAGCTGAAAATCTCAATAAACCACCACATCTTTGAAGTTTGAAAACATAGTATTTGAATTTCCATAGAAAAATCTCACAAATTACTGACATAACATTCCCAAAATCTGGTGTCGCTGAGTACATGAGCATCTAATATGAATACAAAGTCTGACTGACAAAACACTGTCTGAAAGTATAGAACAGTACAATAACTTAAAGAAAAAGAGTCAAGGTCAGCGGACTCCAGGTAACTACCTTGATAGTCTCCATATGATAGCAATCTGAGATCTAACGGTCACCGTGTCCGAAAGCACCTGGATCAGCACACGAGGTGCAGAGTGTAGTATGTGTACCACCAACTCAATAAGTAACAAGACTAACCTCTGGGATGAAAGTAGTGACGAGCTCTGCAGGTACAATCCAGTATAAATAATAACAATACAGAAATGTAGGCATGCTTTCAAGTTCAACAGTTGGTTTCAGTACAAATAAAATGGATCAATTCAAAGCAATATAGGGAATATGACATCTCTGTATCTACATGCCAATGTACATACTGTATGTGATGCACCTTAGCGAAAACTCCATGTACTCATAATTTAAAATACTCAATCACTCAGTACTGTATATGGCCAATCCAGCTCAGGGAAGATCCATCCCAAATATATATATGTATATCCATCAATTGATAGTTAGTCACTCAGTACTGTATAAGGCCAATCCAGCCAAGGAGAAGATCCATCCACGAATATCAGTGATTCGGACAAGATACATGTCCAGGGAAAGTCCACCCCTCAATATATATCTATGGAAAGATTCATGCCCAGGAAGATCCATCCTATATATATATATATATATATATATATATATATATATATATATCAACTATTCTCACTGTGGGGGTGCAGACTCCGGAGGGGCTCCTTCAGCTCAAGCGCTATAATAGCCAGATCCAGGTATAAATAACTAAACATAACTATTACTCAGAATCTCCAGTCTCTCGGGCTCTCAATGGAATGAAAAATCAACCCGAAATGATGATATAAATTATCAATGAATGACAATAGAGACTGAGATATGATATGCAAGTGATAGATGTGCTGGGTACAAAATTGTAAATTTAAACAAATAATTCAACAGCAATACGACTCGTGTGGGTCCCAAAATATATCGGCGCGTAGCCAAATCATGATCTTTAACATGAGTCTTAGCTCAATTTCTCTAACACGTGGAGCATATGTGGATAATGACATTTATTTAATTATGCAACTCCACAGAATCAATTTAAGTCACAGTTTGCATAATGCACGCCCACACGCCCATCACCCAGTATGTGCGTCATCTCCAAACAATTCATACAACACGAAGTTCAGGGATTTATACCAAGTTTAGAAATGTTACTTACCTCAAACCGCATAATTTCTTACTCCGCTATGCCCTTACCTTGCGAATTGGTCTCCAGAAGCCTCGTATCTAGCCACAATTAATTAGATTCAGTCAATACAAGTTATTGGAATTAATTCCATAAGAAAATACTAATTTTTCAATAAAATCCGAAATTTAACTCAAAAATCGCCTATGAGTCCCACGCCTCGGAATCCGACAAATATTATAAACTATGAACGCCCATCCAAGCACGAGTCCAACCATACAAATTTCACCAAATTCCGACATCAACTCGACCCTCAAATCTTTATTTAAAGTCTTTGAAGATTTCTACCATTTTCAACCCAATCTTTACCCATTTGAACTCAACAATCTTTCCACAAACCTTATTGGTACGTGTATGTATAAATAATATTCTTACACTCAAGAATCATACTCCCAATCATCCATCTTTACTGAAACTCAAAATTGAAGAATTGGGGGAAGAAATTCTTACCTCTTTGAAGACCTAGCAAGATCCTTGTGAAATCTCCCAACCTTGAACAAGAATTGATGGACAAATGACTAGGTCTTCTCTTTCTCTCTCTAAGATGCTCTAACCTCTCTCTAAAAATATCAGATTTTTGCTCCAAAAGTGCCCATTTGCCTCAATTTATCTAAATAGGGTCGGGTCAAAAATTAAAAAAGTTGAAGCCCCGACGCAGATCTGCGGTCGCATATGCGACCGCATAATGGGTCGCAAAAAGGCCCTCCCGAACTAGGCAACACTTTTCCAGTCTGCGACAGTTATGTGGTCCGCAGACCTGTTCTACGGTCATATCACATAAGGTGCCGCATACCTTCCTCCAAACTTGCCCCACCTCCGATTCACTCTGTGGCCATTATGCGGTTCGCAGAGTGATTCTGCGACCGCATAGTGGGCCGCAGAAATGACTTTTTCTGGCAAAAATATTCCTTTAATCCCCGGCACAATATTTAACCCAAAAGGTCCGAGCCGCAGCGAGCAAGCTCTCCGCGAAGAATTTCTACAATTCTCCAATATGTAAGCCTAGTTCGGCACTACGAAACATTAATTTCCTTAGCAAAATTTTTTTCGGGGCCGTTACACATACGTCAACATCCGGTTAACCTTTTCAACTTATGTTTTAAACATTGGAACTAAGTATTCCAAATCATTCTAAAACCTCACCGGACCCAAATCAATTACCCCGAACAGTAAGCATAATTTGAGCAGTAAATGAGGAAACGGGATTGTAATACTCAAAATGACCGGCCGGGTCATTACACCTAGAGGCCTCAAGGTTCGGGCGGTTCTGGTAGGGTACCTTTTGGAGGGAAGTCCTACTACAGCAGGGGTCATCCGTACAGGCATGCTCAGACGGGTCGTCTGGTTCACCGTGGTGCATCATCTAGCCATGGTTCATACAGTGCTCATCAGGGTCAGTCATCTCTCAGTGCCCTGCCAACCCAGAGTACACCTCGTGCTCCTTCAGTTCAGGGATCATCTGTACCAGGTTCTTTTGGTTCTCAAGGTCCGCTTCAGAACTCGCCATCATTTTTCGAGAGGGATTGTTGTGAGTATGGAGAGCGGGGTCATGTGCGAAAATATTGTCCCCGCCTTTCGCGAGGTCCAGTTCAGCAGATGAGTCAGGCTACTACTTCTGCACTAGTTTCTCCACCACCCGCCTAGCCAGCTCGGGGTGTGGCTCAGCCAGCTAGGGGTTGCCCAAGAAGGGGGAGGCCGATCAGGTGGCAATCATACCCGATTCTATGCTTTTTCTGCTAGTCCAGATGCTGTTGCTTCAGATTAAAGGTGACAAATGGGTGGGTCGGGCCGGGCCGGGCCGGTCGGGTCAAGAAGAAATGTGGCCGACCGGTTACCAATCCGGGCTGGGTTCCCGGTTCGACAAATCGGGCTTATCGGGTCAGGCCCTATCCGGTCAAAAATCGAATCGGGACTGTTCCGGGCCTACTGGTCCGGGCCGGGCCGGTTTTGTGTATAATATTTTTTTATATAGATTTTGTATAACTAAAGTAAAAATATAAAACAAAAAAAACAATCCTATCACCGCCCTGCCACCAACTCCAACTCCAACACGATTAAAGAAGTCTGCGATTCCTCACTGTGTTCAAAAACATTTTTCTAAATTCTCTTATAATTAGGGAGATTCTAATTCAATAGCCATAATTAGCAGATTTTTTGCACTTTCAAGGAAAAGAATAGCTTAAAATACAAAGATAAGCGTGCTTTGTCTTGGATTGGACATATCTTTATGACTTTATGGGGACATGCACCTTTAAAAAAGCTAAGCTTACTAAATATAGACACTACTTCTTGGACAGGACTATTGAGTTTAAAATCATTTTACAAAAACATAATAATATAATACAATATAGTAATTATGGCGTGGCTGATGCTTAAATGGTTAAAATAATTAAACAGACAAACCGGTCTGGGCCAGTCCAGTTAACCAATACCTATTTGACTAGACTGTAACGGGTTGTACCGGTCCAGTTAATCGGTACCAAACATTTAGCCGACAAAGTCCGGTCTCCATCCCAACCCAGCCCCTGCCCAGCCCCTTACTACCAGCCAGTCTGGTCCGGTCCATAACCGGTCTGGGCCAGTCCGGAACCGGGTCAAACCAGCCCCTTAAACACCTTTACTTCAGATGTAGTGATCACAAGTATTGTCTTAGTGTGCCATAGAGAGGCTTCTATATTATTTGACCCTAGTTTCACTTATTCGTATGTATCATCGTACTTTACTCATTATCTGGATATGCCCCGTGAGTCCTTAGTTTCACCTGTTCGTGTATCTAGGCCGGTGGGCGATACTATTATTGTGGACCGTGTGTATCGGTCGTGTGTGGTAACTATTGGGGAACTGGAGACTAGAGTTGATCTTTTATTGCTCAGTATGGTTGATTTCGATATAATTCTAGGTATGGATTGATTGTCTCCATGTTATGCTATTCTGGACTGTCACGCAAAAATCATGACGTTGGCAATGCTAGGATTGCCGAAGGTCGAATGGAGAGGTTCTCTAGATTATGTTCCTAGCAGGTTAATTTCTTATTTGAAGACTCAACGTATGATTGGGAAGGGGTGTTTGTCGTATTTGGCCTTCGTGAGAGATGTTGATGCAGATACTTCTACTATCGATTTAGTACCGGTAGTGCGAGACTTTTCGAATGTATTTCCTGCAGACTTGCCGGGTATGCCACCCGACAGGGATATTGATTTCGGTATTGACTTGGTGTCGGGCACTCAGCTCATTTCTATTCCTCTGTATCATATAGCACTAGCTGAGTTGAAAGAATTAAAAGAGCAACTTCAGGAACTCCTTGATAAGGGGTTTATTAGGCCTAGTGTGTCACCTTGGGGTGCACCGATTCTGTTTCTCAAAAAGAAAGATGGTACTATGCGGATGTGCATCGATTACAGACAGCTGAACAAAGTTACAATCAAGAATAAATATCCTTTGTCGCGTATTGATGATTTATTTGACCAGCTTCAGAGAGCGAGGGTATTCTCCAAAATTGATTTGAGATATGGGTATCACCAATTGAAAATTTGGGATTCGGATATTCTAAAGACGACATTCAGAACCTGTTATGGTCACTATGAATTTCTCCTAATGTCTTTTGGCTGACCAACGCCCCAATAACATTTATGCACTTGATGAATAGTGTATTCTAGCAGTATCTTGATTCATTCGTCGTAGTATTTATTGATGATATCCTGGTTTACTCACGTAGCCAGGAGGAACATGCACAACATTTGAGTATTGTACTACAGAGACTGAGGGAAGAGAAACTTTATGCCAAATTCTCTAAGTGTGAGTTCTGGCTTAGTTCAGTGGCATTCTTGGGACACATAGTGTCCATTGAGGGGATTAAAGTGGATCCGAAGAAAACAGAGGCAGTTCAGAGTTGGCACAGGCCATCTTATCTAGCCTATGTTCAGGATACTACTGCAGAGTCTCCGACAATTGATTCAGTACCGGTAGTCCGGTAGTTCTCCGATGTGTTTCCTTCTGATCTTCTAGGCATGCCACCAGATCGTGATATCGACTTTTGTATTGACTTGGCTCCAGGTACACAGCCTATATCTATCCCACCGTACCGTATGGCTCCGAAAGAATCGAAAGAGTTGAAGGAACAACTTGAGGAGTTTCTAGCCAAGGGGTTCGTCGGACCGAGTGTATCACCTTGGGGTGCACCAGTATTATTTGTGAAGAAGAAATATGGGACTATGCAGATGTGCATTGATTATCGCTAGTTGAACAATGTCACCATTAAGAACAAGTACCCGTTGCCACGCATTGATGATTTGTTTTACCAGTTGCAGGGTGCTAGGGTGTTCTCCAAGATCGACTTGAGATCAGGGTACCATCAGTTGAAGATTCGGGACTCAGATGTTCCGAAGACTACTTTCCGTACTAGATATGGCCATTATGAGTTTCTAGTAATGTCCTTCGGCTTGACTAATGCCCCAGCGGCGTTTATGAACTTGATGAACAGGGTGTTCAGGCCTTATATTGATTCGTTTGTCATTGTCTTCATTGATGACATTTTGATTTACTCACGTAGCATAGAGGAGCACGAGCAGCATTTGAGAGTGATGCTTCGGACTTTGCGGGAACAGAAGCTATATGCTAAGTTCTCCAAGTGTGAGTTTTGGTTAGATTCTGTGGCATTCTTGGGACATTATGTATCAGGAGAAGACATTAAGGTGGATCCCAAGAAGATTGAGGCAGTTCAGAGTTGGCCTCGTCCTACTTCGGCGACCGAGATCAGTAGCTTCTTGGGGTTAGCAGGTTATTATCGTCAGTTTGTGGAGGGTTTCTCATCTATTGTAGCACCTTTGACTAGATTGACCCAAAAGGGTGCTCAGTTTCATTGGTCCGATGATTGTGAGACGAGCTTCCAGAAGCTCAAGACAGCTTTGACCACAACACCAGTCCTTGTGTTGCCTTCCGGTTCGGGGATGTATACTGTGTATTACGACACTTCACGCATTGTCTTGGGTTGTGAGTTGATGCAGGAGGGACGAGTTATTTCATATGCTTCACGTCAGCTGAAGCCCCATGACAAGAATTATCATGTGCACGATTTGGAGTTGGCCGCGATTGTTCATGCTCTTAAGATCTTAAGGCATTATCTTTATGGGGTGTCATGTGAGCTTTACACCGATCATCGCAGTTTACAGCATTTGTTCAAGCAAAGGGATCTCAATTTGAGGCAGCATAGATGGCTTGAGTTACTAAATGATTATGACATAACCATTCTTTATCATCTGGGAAAGGCAAATGTAGTCGCGGATGCCTTGAGCAGGAAGACAGAGAGTATGGGTAGCTTGGCATTCATTTCAGCAGAGGAGAGGCCACTAGCCTTGGACATTCAGTCCTTGGATAACAGACTTGTGAGGTTGGATATTTCAGAGCCCAGCCAAGTTCTTGCTAGCGTCGTTGCCCAGTCTTCACTGTTGGAGCATATCAAGGCTCGACAGTTTGATAATCTGCACATGTTGGTTCTCAGAGAGACGGTACTGCAGGGTAGTGCCAAACAGGTTTCTATTGGCGAGGATGGTGTCCTGCGACTTCAGGGTCGCCTATGTGTTCTTAATGTCGATGGCTTGAGGGAAAGGATCCTAGAAGAGGCGCACATTTCTCGATATTCCATTCACCCAGGTGCTATGAAGATGTACCACGACCTGAAGCAGCATTATTGGTGGCGGCGGATGAAGAGGGACATAGTTAAGTATATGGCTAGATGCCTAAATTTCCAGCAGGTTAAGTATGAGCACCAGTGGCCAGGAGGCCTACTCCAACAAATGACCATACCTGAGTGGAAGTGGAAGTGTATCACTATGGACTTCGTAGTTGGGTTGTCGCGGACTTTGCGGAAGTTTGATGCAATTTGGGTCATTGTAGACAGATTGACCAAGTTGGCACACTTCATTCCTGTGATGACTACATATACTTCGGAGAGATTGGCCCAGATTTATATCTAGTAGATAATTCGGCTGCATGGTGTGCCTATTTCCATCATTTAAGACAGAGGTCCTCAGTTTACTTCACATTTCTGAAGAGCAGTACAGACTGAATTGGGGACCCGTGTAGAGCTCAGCACAACATTTCATCCACAAACCGACGGACAGTCGGAGCGGACAGTTCAGATATTGGAGGACAAGTTCAGATCATGTGTGATTGACCTTGGAGGACAGTGGGATCGGTTCTTTCCCTTGGCCGAGTTTTCTTACAATAACAGTTACCAGTCCAACATCGAGATGACTCCGTTCGAGGCCTTATATGGTCTCCGATGCCGTTCTCCCATTGGGTTGTTTGAGCCCGGCGAAGCTAGGTTGTATGGTACTGATTTGGTGAAGGATGCCTTGGAAAAGGTAAAATTAATTCAGGAGCGACTCCGCACAGCACAGTCCCGACAGAAGAGTTACACGGATCGGAAGGCGCATGACTTATCATTCATGGTGGGCGAGAAGGTTCTCTTGAAAGTCTCACCGATGAAGGGATCATGAGGTTTGGGAAGAAGGGCAAGTTGAGCCCAAGGTTTATAGGCCCATTTGAGGTGTTGAGGTGAGTTGGGGAGGTTGCTTATGAGCTTGCTTTGCCTCCCAGTCTATCAGGAGTTCATCCAATTTTTCACGTGTCTATGCTCCGAAGGTATCATCCCTACTTGTCACATGTGTTAGACTTCAGCACGATTCAGTTAGATGAGAGTCTGGGTTATGAAGAGGAACCAGTTGCCATTGTTGATAGGCAGGATCGCCAGTTGAGATCCAAGAGGATTTTCGCGGTGAGGGGCCAGTGGAGGGGCCAGCCAGTCGAGGAGGCGACTAGGGAGTCCGAGGAAGACATGGAGAGCAGATATCCTCGCTTGTTCAGCAGTCCAGGAATGATTCTAGACCCGTTCGAGGACAAATATTTGTTTAAGAGGTGGAGAATGTAACGACCCGACCGGTCATTTTACTTCTAAGGACCCCGTTCCACTAAATAAGACTTCCATAATGTGATTTTACAGTTTTATGACTTGCGGGGGTGGTTAGTTTGAGATTTGGAAGGGTTCGGGTTGAAATCGGAACAATTGGTTCCTTAAGTTGACCTTAAAAAGCTAAGTTTGACTTCGGTCAACATTTTGAGTAAACGACCTCACAATTCGGATTTGACGGTTTCAATAGGTTCGTATGATGATTTCGGACTTGGGCGTATGTTCAGTTCGAGTTTTGGATGACCCAGGAGCGTTTCAATGCCTAATATAAAAAGTTGGTTCTTGAAGAATTTTGAAGTTCTTTAAATTCAGTTTGGAGCAGCTTTTGGTGTTATCGAGGTCCAAACGGAATTTCGAGACTGGGAATAGTTCCGTAATGTCATTTAAGACTTGCACGCAAAATTTTGTGTCAATCCGAGTAGTCCAAGTACGTTTCGGTGCATTTTAAGTGAATAGAAGAACTTGAAGTTCGTAAATTTGATTCAATTGGTTTTGGGGTGCGATTCTTAGTTTTAATGTTGTTTCGGGCGTTCCGAAAGTTCGAGCGAGTCTGCTATATGATTTTAAACTTGTTGGTATGTTTGGGACCCCAAGTGTCAATCGAACGAGGCTCGAACCAAGACAAGAGCTTGGAGCAACAACTGAAGCTCCCATATCTATCATAATCGCACATGCGCTTGGCCAGCCGCAGGTGCGGGCTCGCAGGTGCGAGCCATGATTCGCAGAATCGAGAAATGAAGGGTAGCCCAAAATCCACAGATGTGGAAGATTGGGCGCAACTGCATGAGCGCAAGTGCGAGAGCCGTGGTAGCAGGTGCGGCTAGGCTCGCAGAAGCTGCCTTCCGTGTCCGCAGATGCGGAGCGCAGCCGGGTGAGGGAAAGGCGCAGCTGTGAGGCTTTTGACGCAAGTGCGGGACCGCAGATGCGTCCCAAAGCACCGCAGGTGTGAAAGTCGATGGGCAGTGAGGGTTCATACGGGACTTAGACAATTTTTATCACATTTTCATCCACTCTTGGGGGATTTGAGAGCTTTCAAAGAAGGGATTTCGACCTAGCTTTGTGAGGTAAGTAATTTATACTTAATGTGAGTTTAATACGTATATTATGGGTAGATGTTAACATGAAAATTGGTAGAAATCATGGGTTTAGATGAAAAATCTAGGATTTAATAAAAATGGGATTTTACCACGAAAATGGTTATAGAACTTAGTGAAAATCATATATTTATGTTTCGAAGATTATGGGTAACAACTTTCTTCGAACATTTCTGTAATCCGGGCAGGTGGCCCGGGGTGAATTTTTAGAATTTTGCATTTAGGTTTGGGTAACCTCTTTAATAGTTGGAATTCGAACTCTTGAGTACGTATTGATTAGTTTGTATATTATTTGATTAGTTTGGATTGATTCGGCAGTGACTTGAGGGTGTGAGCGCATTCTTGAACCGGAACACTGTCCGCATATGCGACCTCTCATCTGCGAGCTGGAAGACCGCAAAGGCGGAGTTAACTTCACTGGGACCTCATATGCGGCAAACATCCGCACCTGCGGAGTCGCTGGTGCGACTATTTTGTCTGCATCTGCGGAGAAAGGGAATTCTACATGGGCTTGCACCTGCAATGGCTTATCCGCATCTGCGGAAGCGCACTTGCGCCACAATGCCCGCATTCGCGAAGTAGGAAAAATCCCCTGAGTTCACACATCTGCGATTGAAGGCCCGAATTTGCGGAGCCGCACCTGCGAGGATCTTTCTGCAGGTGCGGTCAATGGGTTTCTGACCTGGGCAGTATTGATATTTCACATTTTCTCAACTCTAAACCCACAAATACACGACCTAGCTCATCTTTGGCAGATTTTTGGCTTATGTTCAGTCCATATACTAGAGAGAACAAGATTTGGAAGCTAGGGTTCTTGCACACACACTTGGGTCTTGAAGATTTGAAGCTTTTGGTTGAGAATTGCTTAATCTTTTATGCTCATTTCTTCATTGCCTTGATTTGTATTGTATATCTAAGTGTGTAGTATTTATTTCCAACACTTGAATCTTGTTTATGGAAATATTCAGATTTAAAGTGTGGATTAAATACCTTGTTGTGCTTATGTATTGAACGATATTTATTTATTATGAAGCGAGTTATTGTTTCTTTAATTATTCTTGTTCTTAAATGTTTCCAAATGGATTACCTAACCCTAGGACTCACCCATTTACTTCGGATTAACTTTGGAAAAAATAATTCGGGGTTGGAAAAGATTAATTAACAAGAACTTGAGGCGTTAACTCTCACTTTATAGATTCTACCTAGGGATAGGAATGAACTACTTGTAGCCTTATTCAGGTGTGCTTAATCTCTTAATTATTTTAGGGATAATTCAATTAGGAAGTCTTACTAGTCTTCGAGAGAAGCTAATATAGAATTATTATCCGAGGCTAATAAATAATAAACTCGTTCATCTTTATAAAATTGTAAAATATATTGGATCGTTACTTGAGTGTAAATCCCGATGCACCCATGCTTGTAGCCATTGATCATTTTACTTGCTTTCTAGGTTAGTTTACATTTTCGCATTTAGTATAATATTTTCTCAACAACCATTCTAAGTGTTTGGCATTGCATAATAAGTGATAATTCTCTTACATTCCTAATCGCCTACATATTGTTCTCTATGGGATTCGACCCCGACTCATAGTTGGATAAATTATATTGCATGCGACCGTGTCCATTTACTTTTAGTGGTGGATTTGGACGTCATCAAAATTGGCGCCGTTGCCGGGAAATAATTTGGCGTAATTTAGGTTGTTTGAAAAATAAGCGTAAGTGCTTTGGTCCAAACTTGTGAATATTTGTGTAATTATCTTTCTTACCTTGGTCTATTTTTATTTCTTGTTTGTTTCTTGTTTATTTTCTTAGTTTTTAAAAGAAAAAAAAATGGCATCATATAATGAAAATTGGTCGGATGGTAGTTGTTCATACTTTGATGACCCTTGTCCTTATTGTGGAGGACCACACTTGTGGCAAAATTGTTTAAATTCTCCCGGGGGTGGATTGTGCGCACAATCTCAAACCCACGAGTGGAGTATTTGTGATATGTGTGGTCGTCAAAATGGTCATTGGGATGATTGTGCTTATTTTTCCTTCCCTTCCCCAAGCCCCCGCTATGATGATTCTACTTTTTGTGATGAAAATTATAGGGATATGGAAGTGGAAGAAATTGAGCATGGTCAAAATGGAGAGTTTAAGCTCATGTTAGAATGCCTACTTGAAGGAGGAAACAAAGAGCAAAATGCCTTGGAGGAGCTTCTGGAAAATAGTTTCCAAAATAATTTGGTGCTTGAAAGGTTAAACTTACAAATTGGAGAAATGCTTGAAGCTTTAGAGGTCCAAAAAGCCTCGGAAGTAGATGATAGCCAAGAACCTTCCTTAGATGTGGAAGCCGAAAATCCTTCCTTGGCACTTGATCAAAACCAAGAAGAACTCTCAAATTCTCAAAATGAAAGGATGATGCTCATGTTGGAGGCCATTCTTGAAAATGAGGAGAAGCAAAGCTTGGCACTCGAAGACTTAAAGCAAGCACTAACTCAAAATGATGATAATATCCGCACCTTGGAAAATCAAATGAAAATATTGGTTGAGGCTCACTATGCCCATCAACTTGAGAGTGTGGAAAGAGATCAAGAAGAGTCCGACTTCGAGGAAGAAAGCGAGCTTTATTTTGAGGAATCAAGTATTGAACTTCCGCCAACCGACTCCATGAATGTTAATGATGCCAAGAAAAATATGAAATTAGAGTCAACCGGTGTAAGTGAAAATATGGTTGAAGTCGACTATAGTTTGGGGAAAAAAGAGAATGTCAAAATTCGGGAAGATTTGCAATTTGAAGGCTTGAGGTTTCATTCCAAGAATTTTTCAAACTTGGAATTGCATGGTGATATGGGAATTCAGTCGTGCGAATCCATATGGAAGCGCAAAGAAGAAAAACAAAAGCCATATATTTTGCAATTTGCATATTCAAAAAGGCAAAATGACATTCCTCATATGAAAGCCAAGAAACGCAAAATGAAGAAATTAAAGTTTGGCTTGATCATTTACTTACCACCACCCCGCGTTGCTCGTGGTCACAAGCTTGATTCCAAGTTAGGTGCCCAATTCATTTCGTCCAAGTGGCGAGAAAAGTGGTAAAGTTGATCCGCGTCGTGCCACGACGTTAAATGCAGCGCTTGGTGGGAGGCAACCCATAGTTTTCAAAATTTTCAATCATTTTTGAAATTTCTTTTTTTAGGATAGCTTAGTATATTATTTTTGACTAATTTGTCAAGTTTCAGATTTTTTGGAGTTGAATTAAGAAGTTTGGGGTGTTGGAACAAGCCAAAGCAGTAGCTGCCCAGAATTGGCCTGCCAAATCCTGGCATAACAGCACATGCGGACATAAGCACGCAGGTGCGCTCATGCAGAAGTGGAAACTATGGCGCAGATGCGTAACTATTCGCAGGTGCGATGTGAAACTCGCAGAAGCGGCTTCGTAGAAGCACTTCTGGAGTCGCAAGTGCGGATATCAAACTGGTTTAATCAAATAACTCCTTCATTTCATCAGGTAAACTCTACAAAAATTTCCCCAAACTCAAACTCCTCTCATCTCTCACGCTACTGCTCTTCATCACTGCTCACTTTTGAGTTCTCAAGCACAAGACTACACAGGTACCAAGTCTCTCATCTACTCCTCGCTTCTACTTCTCTTTTCTTTTTCTTCTTCTTCATCTCCACTGTTCTAGCCCATTTTTCCCCACATTCTTTTTGTTATCAATTTTAGTTTTGAAAGCGAGGGATATTGGTTGAGAGTATGTATTGTGTGCTATTGTGTTGAACATTACTGTTGGGGGAAATCTGAATACCCAAATTTTTTGTGTAGAAGCATAAATTCTCACTGCTTGCAATGTGTTCGACAAATTGTCCAAAAGAAAATCGTTTGCTAAGTACCACAAAATCAAGTTTAATAGAGTCGTAGGTTTATGTAATGCACTAATTTAGAAGTCTTGAGTATAAATTATGTGCTAAAAATCTGGTTTGAGCAGTAAAAGAGTCGAACATTTTGGGCATTTGAACCCACTGATGAACATCGCAGAAGCAAATGAAATGCCGCAGATGCGGCCTCGCACCTGCGTAGACTGTCCGCAGGTGCGAACACTTAGGAAATGGGCAAAACCGCAGAAGCGGAAAAACACCCACAGAAGCAGGACCGTAGTTGCGATGGCTGTTCTGCAGGTGCGGAAACTGGGCAGATTTCCAAATCCCAGTAGCTTTGCATCTAGAGGTTCCTGGGACCATTCGACTCGATGCTTTGGCCTAATTTCTTTGTTTTAAATTTCCTAATATGATTCTACTTCCCGACTAACGTTGTTTTGATTTTTTTGAAGGTACTTTGAGCTAAAATGGACCCGAACATGAACGAAAATGCTCTGCGTGCTCACGAAATTGAAGAAGTGGCTGAGGACTTGAACTATGATGCTACCAGATTCATGTATTCCCAGTGCCAAGCCCGGTATTATGATGATCTCATCACGAAGAAGCTCAAACTTGAGAAGGGAATTACAGATGACAAAGTGTCCGAACTTCTTCCGGATTTCCATGGTCGGCTAGTTTCAAGCGGCTGGACCTGCTTCATCCTCACTCCATGTGATGCCAATGAGGAATAGGTTAGGGAATTTTATGCCAATTTAAGGCGTGCACATTTCCAAAACCATGAAATCGCTATAAGAGGGCAGACTGTGAGATCCGGAGTTGAAGAGATAAATGATGTCTATGGGCTCCCAAATCATCTGCTTGAGCCAGTGCAAGAAAGAGATACATGCGACAATGGTGATTGGCTAGTCGCAAAGCTATGTCCTCCAAGGTCATAGAGTGACTTGAGCTACAAAGAATAAAGGCATCAAATATGGAGATTTCATAGCCAAAGCAAAAATGTTGTTGTATATCATTGCGAGCAGAGTGTCTCCTTGCGCGAACATGTCTGATGTTCCATATACCAGGGCCTTGATAATTTCTTGCATCCTTGATGGCATTCCTGTGAATGTAGGTCACTACATTGTTCGGGAGTTGAAGGAGTATGTGCTTCAAGGTGGCACATTATTGATATTTTCATCATTGATTACAGAGTTGTGCCAGCGTGCACATGTTGAGAAATGGAATGGAGAACATTTGATACCGGCAGACAAGACAATACACCCATTGAGAGTTACACGAGCAGGCAGTGTGCTCAAGAGTAAGAAGAGGAAAGTGGAGATTACTGTAGGTGAGGGGTCCTCCTCATAGACTGCTCAGACCGAGGGACCATTTGGGATGCTAAATTCCCAGCTTTCTTCCATTCGTGACTTAGGGTCACAGCTCCCTAGTGGGCCCTTACACTCCCAGCCTATGCCCGAGTACTTCACCAGGGATGACATGAAGACCTACTTAGATGTACAGAAAAAGCAGGCAGAGTCTCAGGAGAAAATAGCAACATATGTTGGCAAACTTGAGGCCGCCTATGGGAACTTGGCCAAGGCACATGTAGATCTTCAGTCAGACTTTGAAAAGGAGAAAGCGAGCAACAAGAAGAAGGGCAAGTTTATGATCAAAATGTGGAGAGGCATCAAAGCCATCTTCAAATGGGGGAAACCGAACAGGAAGATACCTGTTGCTGATGCTGAGGAAAGTGAGGAGTACTCTTTCATGTCGAGTGCTGATGATGATGATGCTGATGATACTGAGGATGATTAGGTCGAGAATTCTCAGCAGCGGTGATTAGCCTTTTTTCTCCCAGTCTGCTAGTCTGATGCAGACCTCAGGAGACCTTCAAACTATTCTTATTTTATTTTGATATTATGCAGTGAGGACACTGTAATATTTTTAGTTGGGGTTGGATTTAGGGATTATACTTTATTCGTATATTGATATGTTGTGGTATGGCTATTGTGTGCCCTTGCCGGGCTTGTTTTGTTATTGATTATCATGTGCTCTTGCCGAGCGTAGTTGTGATTGGTTGTACATAGTAAAGATTAGTCACTTTTGTTATTCTATTTTATTTTATCTCTATATATATATATTTTTTTTTCTTTAGTAGTTTTTAGTTTATGTTATTTTTGTTCGTTTAGTATTAGTTGCTTTTGTTATTTTAGCTTCTTTTAGTAGTTTTGTCCTTTTATTTTTATTTCTGTAGTGTTTATTTTATCTTGTTCAGTAGTTTTAGTTGATATTATTTTTATCTCTTTTAATAGTAATATACTTTTCAATAAATGTCCTTGGGTTTTCTTTATGCTACGGTTCTTTCCCAAGGAATATTTATTTGTTGAACAGGGTGACTTTTTTCTATGACGGATGGCGTGATGACTTTCTTAAGGGAATTAGTCTTGTTTTGTTATGTGGAGACTTTTGGATTATTTGGTACTAAAAACATTAATCTCTTGTATGTGAAGTATGAATTAAGAATACCCCTCTGATATTTGGTTTTAAATTGAAAAAGTAAGTTGCATGGGGAAGAATAATTTTTTTATATAACGTTTTTGCTCATTTGGTGACTCTTTGCCCACTAGTTGGCATGATATTGCTCTAAATGCTCTTGTTAAGAAGTGAAATTGATCCGTCTTGATTAGTTCATGTGCCATGTGTGCTAGTTTTTGTTATAAATAATCCTTGTGTTTACTTCTATCATCTAGAACTTGCCTGGTTGGTCTTTCAATGCTAATGTTAATTATGTTTGGTTGGAGGGATGAACTTAGGCATTCTTCGTAATCTTTGAAAAAGCCTCTTTAGCCTTTCAAGCATACCATTGCATAAATATTATCACTAGTTTACCGCATTTGAGCCTTTAACTTTTTCTTTGGCCACCTCATTACAAACCTTTACCCTTTTGTGAAATAATTCCCTCTTTAGAACCCGTCCCTCCTTGAATATTGAGAATGAGGCTAAAAGCCTAAGTTGGGGGTGTTGGTATCAAGTTGGAAATTGGTAAGGTTGTACATTGAGGGTAGAAACATAGACCTCAAAGTTGTTCATATGAAGTTACTCAAGCTCCAAAAGGAAATAGTATAAAAGAAAAGAGAGAATAATATGTATATATATAAATATGGAGTATTGAGAAGATTAAAGAGGTACTTTAAGTTGGTTCTATGTTGGTAACTAGATTCCAATAAGGGCGATGTATTTTAAAAAGAAGCAAAGTGCAAAAAGAAAGACAAATGTGAGTAGTGTTCAAGGAGGGTGTAGTCACTTCTATCCCAAATGTTTATCCTACCCTTCCCTAAACCTACATTACAAGCTTAAAAAGTCCTTATGGGATCTCCAACCGAATGTTCTTGAATAGGCGGCAAATTAAAATCAGGGCAAGCTTATGGCATGATATTTTGTAACACTTAAAATTCTTTGTTGAGAGTGAGTGTCTTTGTGCGTTTGTCACTTGTGTTGTTATTGTAAATATGATAATTTTGGGACTTTCTTTGTTATGAGGGCACATGAATTAGGATAGATTGGTGACATTGATGTATCCCGAAATGAATAAATTGAGCATATGTAGTAGACTAGTGCTTTTGAGTCACTTCTTGAGGTTTTTTGTTGTCACTTGATTATTTTGAAACTCCTTTGCATTTCTTAAAGTTGATTTTAAATGAGGGAGCTGTTTGGTTGAGATTCACATGCTTGAGCCTAATTATTAATACCAACTAAATCCATTAGTATGGTGCTTAATTGGAGAATGTGATTTGTTTATGATAGCAATGCCACTTGTGCTTTAAATGGTAGAACCTCATTGAATTGTTGGTTTTGATTTACTTGAGGACAAGCAAAAGCTTTAAGTTAGGGGTGTTGATGAGTGGTGATTTTACCACTCATTCTAGTCTCTTTTCTTTAGATTTTGCGTCCTTTAATTATAATATGAGGTTGTTTATGATGTGTATTACTAGATTTTCAGGTAAATGATGCCATAAAGAGACTTGAATTCAAGTAAAGTGGAATTGAGCAAAAAAGAGTACAAAAGTGAAAAATCCTTCAGTGATTCCACTTCTGCGAAACACTGTCCGCATATGCGACCTCACATCTGCGAGCTGGAAGACCGCATCTGCAGAGTTAAGCTTCACTAGGACCACATCTGTGGCAAATATCCGCACCTGCAGAATCGCTGGTGCGACTATTTTATCCGCATCTGCGGAGAAAGGGAATTCTACATGGGCTCGCACCTACGATGGCTTATCCGCATCTGCGTAAGCACACTTGCGCCACAGTGCCCGCATCTGTGGAGTAGGCAAAATCCCTTGAGTTCACGCATCTGCGATTGAAGGCCCGCATTTACGGAGCCGCACCTGCGAGGATCTTTTCGTAGGTGCGGTCAACGGGTTTCTGACCTGGGCAGTATTGACATTTCATATTTTCTCAACTCCAAACCCACAAATACATGACCTAGCTCATCTTTGGCGTCTTTGGCAGATTTGTGGCTTATTTTCAGTCCATATACTAAAGAGAACAAGTTTTGGAAGCTAGGGTTCTTGCACACACACTTGGGTCTTGAAGATTTGAAGTTTTTGGTAGAGAATTTGTTACTCCTTTATGCTCATTTCTTCATTGCATTACTTTGTATTGTATATCTAAGTGTGTAGTATATATTTCCAACACTTGAATCTTGTTTATGGAAATATTCAGATTTAAAGTGTGGATTAAATACCTTGTTGTGCTTATGTATTGAACGATTTTTATTTATTATGAAGCGAGCTGTTGTTTCTTTAATTATTCTTGTTCTTAAATATTTCCAAAGGGATTAGCTAACCCTAGGACTCGTCCATTCACTTTGTATTAACTTTGGAAAAAATAATTCGGAGTTGAAAAAGATTAATTAACAAGAACTTGAGGCGTTAACCCTCACTTTATAGATTGTACCTAGGGATAGAAATGAACTACTTGTAGCCATATTCGGGTGTGCTTATTCTCTTAATTGTTTTAGGGATAATTCAATTAGGAAGTTTTGCTAGTCTTCGAGAGAAGCTAATATAGAATTATTATTCGAGGCTAATAAATAATAAACTCGTTCATCTTTATAAAATTGTGAAATATATTGGATCGTTACTTGAGTGTAAATCCCGGTGCACCCATGCTTGTAGCCATTGATCATTTTACTTGCTTTCTAGGTTAGTTTAAATTTTCGCATTTAGCTATAATATTTTCTCAACAACCATTCTTAGTGTTTGGCATTGCATAATAAGTGATAATTCTCTTACATTCCTAATCGCCTACATATTGTTCTCTATGGGATTCAACCCCGACTCATAGTTGGGTAAATTATATTGCATGCGACTGTGTCCATTTACTTTTAGTGGGAGATTTGGACGTCATCAGCAGGATTTATTGATATATTATATGGTTCGGGCCGTTCGACCCTCGGCAGTGCACAGTATATTATTATGTATATTTTGATCGGGTTGTACGTCCTCGGCATAACTCGTGCGTTGTGATACCGGAATCCCTTTTTATATTTAATAATGCTTCACGAACTTGAAAGGTGAAAGGAATAGATGAGAGAAATGGTTTGATTCTTACTTGAAAGAAGGATTTGCTTACTTACTTCTTGTATTGAGCGCTATTATTATTGTATATTACCTGCTTTATTAGAACTTCACATTATTATGTTTTTAGCCCTTAGTAAGTGTCGAAATCGACCCTTCGTCACTACTTCTTCGAGGTTAGACTAGATACTTACTGGGTACATGTTTTGTACGTACTCACGCTATACTTCTGCACTTGATGTGTAGGATATGAGGCAGGTGCATCTGGTTACCAGTCCGGCGCGCACACTTGACTTCTAGCTCGAGACTACACGGTGAGCTGCCCTTCCGAGCCGCTCAGCGGCAGTCGGAGTCTCTCTTTTGGATTTGTATTTCTGTCTATTTCCTTGAGTCAGTAGACTAGTATTCTTTTGTATATTCTGCTAGTAGCCCACACACTTGTGACACCAGGTCTTGGCACACACTAGTAGACTTATGATTTTGGATTTATTGTTATGACTTCGATTTCACTCAGTTGCTTTTGTTTAATTACTTTACAGCAGTAAATTTCTAAAACTTTTCTAAATGTGGAAAGTTATTCACTATGCAAACATATTAAAAGTGTAAACCACTAGATCTATCATTGTTGGCTTGCCTAATAACGGTGTTGGGCACCATCACGACCTATGATGAAATTGGGTCGTGACACATGGGCTCCTTATTGTGAAAAATAATGTATTATTGATTTATGTGAAAAGTTGTGATATATGAGCACTTGATATGCAATTTGTGATATGTTGTAATATTTGAGCACTTAATGTGCAATTTGTGATATGTTGTAATATTTGAGCACGTGATGTGCAATTTGTGATATGTTGTGATATTTGAGGACTTGATGTACAATTTATAATATGTGGTGATATTTGAGCACTTGAGGTGCAAGTTGTGTTATGTTGTGATAATCGGGCACTTGAAGTGCGAATTGTGATAGATTGTGATATTGATATACATGCGGTGGTATAAGGTTTGGGTGTTGAAACGCATGTGGTGAGATAAGGGGGGCTTGATACGCGTGGCTAGTAGGGGAACTATTAAAATCCATGCGGTGTGATAAGGGTGGCTAAACCGCGGGATGGTATTTCGGGAAAAATATTTTTTAAAAATTAATTATGAAGGCTCCCGCGGTAATATAAGAAAATGATTGAAATTTATTTATGATTTAGGACTACGAGGCGATACCTCGGGAGTGCCCTTTATTGATATTTCTTTGTGGCTGCACTTGTCTTTGGTTATTTTGTTTTTTTCATGATGTATTATTTGATTTTATTATGTGTTTTGTATTCCTTGTTGTATTGTGTTGGCCTTGGCCCTTCGTACGAGACTCTGAGGATTTGTGTTTCTGATTTTCACTGGTTTTCGAGGGTTGAGTTGTTTTGAATAAAAGAAATTGCTATTATGTTTTAATTTAATAATTTTACATCCAAATTATTTCTTTGTTGATTTTCTTACTTGGTTTAAAAATTGTAAACTTACTTTATTGAAAATAAATTGATCATGCGGATCTTATCTACATTTATATTTTGGTACGTGAGTTGTCCGTGTGGTTGTAATAGAGAAATGGGCACGAGGTGCCGTGAAAATATGAAAGTGGACTGAGACCCATATTTTTATGATTTTGAAAGGAGGTGTCACAGAGTGACTTTTATTTGAGAGAATTATACTCGAAGGATATTTATTTGAAGGAATTATATTCGAAAGATTTATATTTGAAGAATGTATATTTTGAAAAACTTAATTAATTGCTTGTACTAGTGTTCATTATTTGTTTGGAAAATATTTGTGGTGTTCTTTCTGCCTTGTTGTTTATATCACTAGTTGATTAATTTTGCTATTACTGCTATTTGTCTTTCTATAATTTTTGTATGCTATATTGCACAGGTTATTTGACTAGTGAGTGTCTTGACTCTACATCATCACTACTCTACCGAGGTTAGTCTTGATACTTACTTGGTATCGACTGTGGTGTACCCATACTACACTTCTGTAAATTTTTGTGCAGAGCCAGGTATTGGAGATATCGAACTAGGCAGAGTTAGTGTGTTGATCGCAAGGATTCCAGGTAGAGCTGCTCGGTCGTCGCAGTCCCTTGGAGTCTTTCCATTTTTATTGTACTGTCACTCTTATTCGAACAGTATTGTATACTCGATCCTTGAGATCATTGCATGTATTCAGTTAGAGTTCGTTACTCAATAATACCAATCTTGGGAGGTTGTTATAATTATTTCCGTTGTTGGTTTCAACACTTGTATTAAATTATATATTAAAAAAAATGGCTTGAATTGTAATTTTATTCGGCTAACCTAGTCTTAGAGACTAAGTGTCATCACGACGCCTGTGGTGGAATTTTTGGTCGTGAAAAACATAACTTTAAGAAAAGACAATCCAATTTAGCAATTAATTATTGTTATCACATTATTAAAGGTGATATTCTAACGCTGCCATTTCAAAGATTAAAGGTGAATTCAAGGATGGCTACATTTATATCAAAACAAATATTCTCTTAAAATCTAAATCCTTCTCTCACGTGTTACTTTTCACGCCTTAGAAGCAGTGTTTTAAAAGGCATTTTCAGGGCGAGCCCTGGGGAGAGGCGCACCAAAAATGTCTCGGGGCGATGGTGTGGGACGAAAGTCTCAAGAGGCATATGCCTAGCAATTCGGGGCGTACGTCCGGGTGTTCGGGGCGTACGTCCGAGCATTTGAGGCGAATTATTTTAGTGAGGCGTAAGCCCCAGAGATTTTTTCAAATTAAAATAAAATTTGTTGAATAAGTCCTTCATTTAATACCCAAATTTTCAAAATTCTGCTTGGTAATTACTCAAAAGTTTTAAAAAGGAACTGAAATATATTAAATTTAAAAGTCCAGACCGTTTTTAATGATTGAAACCCCAAATCATGGTCTTTCCCAATTCTTTATCTTGTCCGCTAGTCTGGTAATATCTCCCAAAAGCAACGAATATTCAATTTTATCTTACAAATATAAAGAGAACTCCATTCTCCTTCAGAAAAACAAGTTCAAAGTCCAAATTGAAGGTTACTCAAATTGAAGTTTTCTTCATTTTTATGCATTTTTACCTGTTTATAAACATTTACTGTAATTATATTAATTTATAAAATATTAAAAATTAAATACCTATGAGGTTTACGCCCCGTGCCTCGGGGCTTACGCCTCACTGAGATATGTAAAATACCTCGCCTTATACCCACGCCTTTTAAAACACTGCTTAGAAGCATACGTACATGCTTGTATTAATTAAAAATGGCTCCTGTTGTTTTCATTTCCCTATGTCATTATTATAAAAGTAGGATGGTGTGTATTGTGGTTAAGCCAAGTGGTAAGCTAAAATGAAGCCACCTGAAAATTTTAAGACAACATTAATAATTAAAAATTATAAATGGAAACATAATTAATGGAAGTAGTTGAATAAATCTTATACATAATGTCACGACCCAATTTCTCCTATAGGCCGTGATGGCACCCAACATTACTGCTAGGCAAGCCAATAGTGAACTAACCACGTGATTGTTTCTTTTAACGAATTTAGAAATAGTTGATTTTTAATTATTGAACAAATAGGAAGTGAAAAATTTCATAAAGTGAGTAATAGACAATTTAAGAGTAATTGTGAGGAAATAAATAATCAAAATCAACATGTATCTACTAGCATAATTTCCAAGACCTAGTGCCACACGTGTGTGAACTACTAGTAGAATATACAAAACATACTACACTATTTGTCTGAAATAAAGTAGACAAGAAGTAAATGCAAAAGAAAGACTTTGGGTGCTGCAGAACGGGCTCGGAAGGCAACTCACTGCAAAGTCTCGTAGTATTAGGACTACGCACCGAGGTGATAAACAGATGCACCTGCCTCAGATCCTGTACGGTTAGTGCAGAAGTGTAATGTGAGTACATAAACAACATGTACCCAGTAATTATCTAGTCTAACCTCGAATAAGTGGTGACGAGGGGTCGTCTTCAACACTCACTATGGGCTAACAAGAAAATATCAAAGTATTTAAATAGGCATGTGCTATGTAATTAATAATGAAAACTCAATAACGAGTAATAAATAAATTCCAATCATTTAGTGGTTTTTAACCTCTCGAGCAAATAAAGTGCTATCAAGTATAATTGGGCTCTAAGTATTATTATGCACAAATTATGTCGAGGTCGTACGATCCGATCCAAATTACATATACATATATTGTGTGCACTGCCGATGGTCGAACGGCATGAACCATAGATGCATCTATAAACCTGCTGAGGTGAACGACCCATTCCCATGAGAGTAGTGAAATTTACCTCGCTCACGAAAGTACTTGCGACGCGAGTGAACATAGATTTCTCAAAGTTATTATATAATTCTTCAATTCTCTCCAAAAGTAAGGAGTCTAAACGGGAAACTTTAAATCTTGAAATCCTCAATCTCAGTTCCATTAAAGAAAATTAATAAGCATAATCAAATAACGGTGTCAACAAAGTATGACGTAAACCTAAGACTACCCGAAAATCACATGGAATATAGCAACGCAAGGAATCTCATCACCTAATGCATACGTAGCTCCCCACACAAGTAATTTATAACAAAACACACCTAAGGGGATGAGTTCCCTCTTACAAGGTTAGAAAAGAGACTTATCTCGTCTCAAAACTTGCCTTCCGGCTACAAATTCGCTCTAAAGCCTCAATTCTGTGCCGAACAATCCTAAACTAGTCAAATATTATATAAATTTATCAATACATGTTCAGAAGTTCATGACTTAACAATTTAAGTAATTACCCAACCCAAATTGGAAGATTCTTAAAATTCAACCCAGGGCCCACTTGACCGAATTTCGGAAATCTTCAAAAAAAGTCGTAACCCATAACCTTACGAACTCAAATATATGATTTTTACCCAAATCCATAACAAATGTCGTGGTTAAATTCTATTTTTATCGAAACCTAGGTTTTCATCTAAACCTATATTTTTCACTAATTTACATGTTAAAATCTACCTATAATCTATATATTTAACTCACATTAGATAGAAATTGCTTACCTCAAATTGCTAGTGAAAATCCCTCTTTAACCAGCTCCAAAATCGCCCCAAGAAGTGCAATAAATTAACCCCAAATGCTCAACCCCGACATAAATGGAGTTTTGCCTTCAGCGTTTTTCGCGCCTGCGGTGCCTGTGCCGCATTTGCAGTACCGCACCTACGGTGCTAGATCCGCTTATGTAGAGTTCCTCAGCCCAGCGAGGGTCGCTTCTGCGGACGGGGTTTCCGCTTCTGCGGCGAGCGTGCCGCTCCTACGGCTTAAACAACTTCTACGTCCTCCCCAATCGCACCTGCGCGTTCACAGGTGAGCACAAAAACCTGCATCTGCGGTCCATGGTCAAATGTTCCAAAGCCGCTTCTACGACCCAACTCACGCACCTACAAGCTCGCACCCGCGGCCCAAAGCTCGCAGGTGCGGGCACACCAAAACTGATGCACCAGCAGTTATAACGACCCGACATGTCGTTTTGAGTATATACACTCCTTTCAACTATTTGATGTCTTGAATAGCTTGATATAATGTATTATGATGTGTGTGAATTGTCGGTTTTGATTTTTAGGTGTGTCGGGATTAGTTCGAAAGAATGAATTTTATTTCTGAAGCTTAAGTTCAAATAGTTGATCGGATGTTGACTATGTGTAAGCAATCCCAGAATAGAGTTTTGATGATTCCAATGGCTCCGTATAGTGATTTTGACTTAGGAGCGTGTCCAAAAAATTATTTGGAAGTCCGTAATTAAATTAGGCTTGAAATAGCTAAAATACAAATTTAAGTTTGGAAGTTTGACCGAGGAATAGACTTTTTGATATCGGGGTTGGAATCAGATTCTGGAAATTGAAATAGTTTTGTTATGTCATTTATGACTTGTGTGCAAAATTTGAGGTCAATCGGACTTGATTTGATAAGTTTCGGCATCGAATGTAGAAGTTGAAAATTTTTAGTTTCATTAAGCTTGAATTGGAGTATGATTCGTGGTTTTATCATTGTTTGATGTGATTTAGAGGTTCGACTAAGTTTGTATGATGTTTTAGGACTTGTTGGTGTATTTGGTTGAGGTCCTAGGGGCCTCGGCTGAGTTTCGGACGATTAACGGGTCAAAGTCGGACATAAGGAAATGCTGGAATTTTTCCTATCCCCGGTGTCTTCGCACCTGCGCATGAGGGACCGCAGGTGCGGCTCGCAGAAGCGTGAAAACTGGTCGCAGAAGCGACCTGGAAAAGGCTGGCTGGGAGGCATCGCAGAAGTGGCCCAACTCGCACAGAAGCGCGACCGCAGATGCGGTTTAGACGTCGCAGAAGCGACCACTGCTGGCCAAGGCTGACTAGCACATGCGAGCTTCTTTCGCAGATGCGACTATGCGACCGCAAATGCGGAAGGCGCTGGGCAGAAGCTTTAAGTTTGGGGTTTTGCTATTTTTTGCCATTTTCGGATTTTGGAGCTCGGTTTGGGCGATCTTGGAGAATAAGTTTTTCACGAAACTTGAGGTAAGTATTATTGACTCCTTTGTGATTGACGTCCATACTTATCTTCGTTTTCGGCGTTAGATTATTGATTGTTGAAGAGAAATCGGAGGAATTTTCTACAATTTCATAAAATTAATTTCCGAGAATTTAACATCGATTCGGAGTCGGATTTGAGTGAAACTAGTATGGTTGAACTCGTAATTGCATGGGTTGTCGGATTTTGTGCGTTTCGTCAAATTTCGAGATGTGGGCCCCACTATCAATTTTTCGAGCGTAGTTGTAATTTTTTATAAATTATTAAATTGTAAGCATTGGAGTAAATTGTGATTAATTTATGCGTTGTTTGAATAGATACAGATTGTTAGGCTAGAATTGAGGAGATAGGAAGCGTTCGGAAGTTGATACGCGCAGAATGGAATTTCTGGAGCATTATTTAGCTTGCTCGGCATTGGATTCGGCTTGTTCGAGGTAAGTAACTCTTCTAATCATGGAGCTGAGGGTATGAACCCTGATTATACGTGTTATGTGTTTGGTATTGAGGTGACGCACATGCTAGGTGACGGGCGTGTGGGTGTGCACCGTGTGAACTGTGACTCCGTTATTCATGTGGTACTGTGTAGTTACCTGAACTTATTTGTAATCATGAAATCTCTACGTACTAGAGTTATTGAGTTGTGATTCATGTTAGAAACCATGTCTAGGCTACATGCTTATTCTGTTGGGACCCATTGAGGTCGTTACTGCTGTTGAGTTATTTGCTTACATTGCAATTTCATACTCAGTCATGTTCATTCATTTCATGTTATATCTCAGTCTCTGTTGCTATATATTGACACATCATATCATCATTTTTTGGCTAGTTTCGTGACATTTTGAGCCCGAGAGACAGGATAGATTGATGACTAAGTGAGGACGAGGGCCTAATTGTGAGGATATTGATAATAAGGCACATGAGTTATCCGTACAGCACGTGCGTTGTCCGTGCGGATCCAGATATTGATACTATAGCACGTGACTTGTCCGTGCAACATGTGACTTGTCCGTGCGGTTTATAGCGCTTGGGCTGAAGGAGCCCCTCCGGAGTCTGCACACACCACCAATGAGCGCAGTTGATTTATATTGAGGGATGGATCTTCCCTGGAGATGGATCTTGTCCGAAGCATTTATACCTGGGGATGGATCTTCCCCACAGGCTGGAATGTCCCTACTCAGTACTGAGTGACTAATTTCAGTTGATGTATATATTCCGGGATGGATCTTCCCTGGGCCGGATTGGCCATATACAGTACTGAGTGATTAAGCATGATGAGTGTAAAGTGTGAGACGGTGAGATTAAGTACTCTGAGAGTGTGAGTACATGAGTTCATCTCTGAGATACGTTGCATTGACATGTACACATGACATACAGACATAGAGATGTATTTTTCTCATGTTGTACGGTATCATATCATTCATGACTTATCACACATATTGACATATGGGCATAGTGATGCATTTTACACTTGCTATCTGGAAAGAAAATGAAACATCTTATTTATTATTGGAAGGAGTTTTGGGAAAATTATTGTTTTCAAACTTACTCATATTTTTGGCAACTTCGGTAAACGACTTGGGTTTTCACTGATACACTTGAAAGACAAAACTATTTTCAGATATCATGTTTTCGCTGAGCATTTTATCTCTGAGTTACTTCTCTTGTTAATTGCTTTATGTTGTTATGGACTGTTGTTGGCTTTTGGTGTTGGGCCCAACCTTTGTTCTAGCTCGTCACTACTTTCAACCTAATGGTAGGTTTGTTATTTATTGAGTACATGGGATCGGTTGTACTCATACTACACTTCTGAACCTTGTGTGCAAATGTTGGTTGTTGATGTTGTTGTGATCGACGGGAGCTGGAATTAAAGACGTACCTGCGTTCCAGTTGTAGCTGCCCCTTGTTCATGGTAGCCTTAGATTTATAAAAATCTGTTTATATACATTTCGAATAGATGATGTATTTATTTCATACCAGCTTTGTAAATTCTAATCTTAGAAGCTCATGATTTGTACTACCAGTTCTTGGGGAAATGTATCAGTTTCATATATTTTCTTTTAATTAATTGCCTTATTAATTTCATTGGAATTGGTTAGTTGTTAATTGGCTTACCTAGCGGGTTGGGTTAGGTGCCATCACGACTAATTGGATTTTGGGTCATGACAAAGTGGTATCAGAGCCCAAGGTTCATAGGTTTTACAAGTCATGAGCAAGTGTCTAGTACAGTCTTGCGGATCGGTATGATGACGTCCATAATTATCTTCGAGAGGCTACAGGACATTTAGGATAATTTTGCATCTTTCTTTCATCATCGTGAGGAATTAATTCAGCTTGAAACATAACTCTTTGAACTCCTTCCACTCATCCATGTGCGCATGTGAGCGCTCGGTATCATATGTGCATTGCCGGCTTGTGATTCCATGAACGAGGTTCAAGATCTGTATTCTGTATTTTGGTAATGGGATACTCTGGAGGACTTGAGGCCAGGTTTCGACCGCATCTTGGGCTCGGTAGCTTCAGTTTTGTGGACTTGTATATTTGGACTTATGCGTCTGGTAGTGTCCCTATGAGTGGAATTATTGGCTCGATGAGTATATGATAAGGTTGATGTGACTGCGGAATGTGTTCAGGTGGTTTGAATGTGACGAGAAGAGTTTCTCGAGATATAAGAAGGGCCATTGGGTGCTTGACTTCCGCCTTGATTTTATGTATAGTCTCGATTAAGGAATGTGTGTGTTGAAGGATCTTTCATGTTATTAAATTGTGGTGCAAATTAAATTCTCATGTCTTGTTAATGAGTTTGGACTCAGAAAGATTAAGTGATGGCGTAGTAGTTATGGCTGTGAAAGGTTATGGAGAGATGTCAGTTTGAAGCTAAGTAGGTGGGTTATCACATAAGGAGTAAACTACGAATGTGCGGTCATTATGATGTTGTGTGGAGGCTTTCCTTTCTACCAGCAGAGTGTATGTGTTGAGATTTGAGTTTGAATCTAGGTGAGAAAGTTGACTTGAGTGTCAAGAGAATAAATGCGATCTTAGCGAATGTTTAGGGTATTTTATGGTTGGTGTTGCCTGAGCTTGAGAAGAATTTTTGTTGAATTGACTGCAGTATTATGGCAGTAATAGAGTATGATTATTGTGAGCTATCAAGTGTTTTAATCCATGGCTTTGATCCATATGGGGGAGCCTGCTATTGACAATTCAATTTCATCGTTATATGTTAAATTTTAGTTTTGGCTCGAGACATACTTGTGGTTTAGTTATGACTTGCAGAGGTTGAGATCAAGGATGACTCGAGTAAGGAAATTTATGGATACGGGCTACATTGCACTTTATGAAAATATGAAAACATAGAATGATTAAGTTGTTATTTTGAAGGATGTAGTGCGCACGAAGTATGAATTTGATTGGTGGTGTTAAGGCAGGGTTACTTCTTTGGGTGTTATTGTGATAAAGGGTCATGTGTCTTTCGGTCCGTTTGGGTGGTGCAATTTAGATTTGAGCAAAGTGGGTGACTCTCGATAAGGTTCTAATGGGTTCGAGATTTATATATAGCAATTGAGAATTCTTCCGGACTTGTGTATGGATAAAATCTGATATTTGCATATGATGGTACCTAGACTTGCGGTAATTCTGTATGAATATGGATTCTATATTCCAGTATAAGAAAGGTAAAAGAACAATTTTAAATTCACATAAGGTATTCTCAGAGTGGGCGTTTCGGTTGTGGTACTTACGGGGGTGCTTATAAAGAATATAGTGGCTTATGCGTCTTTGGGCGGTGCCGTTTTATGTGAGGATGTCTCGTAGTCAATTTTGGATAATTATGATATGGTGAGGCTCTATAGATGTTTTGGTGGCAATATTCTTGGGTTTTGGTGACCAGCGTGGTTTAGTCGAGTTAGAGGAATTTAGTTCTAATCGCTTGATTATGTGCAAATGGATTTCAAAGTGTTCTTGATGGGTTCTACCATGGTTTGAACCCGATACTTTCTATCAGTATGGTGAACGTGTTGTATATTGTGATTTCCTCCTGGATGAGAGCAAATGGAAGGTTTCTAACTAACCGGGTATGTAATTTGCTGGTGACTGAGAGTTGATAATGGAATTCTTGTGCTTGTCACATGATGGCGTAATAGATATGGTGTGTTGTGCAGGATTAAGATTTACATGTACAAGGTGACAGTTTAGTCTTGAAGGGAAGGTCCCGAATTTTGGACAACGTGGTCAATTTCAGATATTTAGGTGAATGTTATATCTGCTTGATAATTCCTGAGAAGGGTGCACATTTCAGAAGGCGCATTGTGTTTTGACTTACGGATGTTCATTAGTATTGCGATACTCACCTGGTTGATAGACTGCTGATATTCAAATTATTGCTATGTGGTACGGAAGAATTATGAAAGTATTCCTCGGTGGATGATCGTGCATGAAAGATGTGTAGTCATTCGAGTTCTGGAGTTGGGATCAGTTATGGTGATTCAAGTGTTCTATGAATTTGGAGATTGGGAGTTCTCAAAAGCATATCGTTTCAGGGTTGCGGCCTGTTTGAGGTGAGCATTATTTAAACTCAGTGGAAGCACTATTTGCGTTAATTACTTATGAGAGCTACACTCTATGAGTGCGCACATATGTGAGGTTTGAGCCAATGTGCGGGCATCGGGGCAAGTATTCATACTCGGAATAATGTTTAGGGTATGATATGCCTAGATTTGACTGTTAAGCATAAAGTTATGACGTTTCTCGTATTTGTACCTTTGTTGAGAACAATGTGGGTTATACTTGAGGTTACAAAGAGGCTAAACTCCTGAGTAAGCTTGGTAGTTACTATTTTTGCGTTAACTTGCCGATTTGAGTTGTGATAGCACACTTTGCACATGCCTACTCTATGGCACTTTATTTATACCGGTCCAGGAGCATAAGAGTCTTATTTCATTTGTCATATACATGGGTACTTATTTGACTGCTCCTGTATGATATGCTTGGATCGGAGGCCTATGACCATGCCGTGCAGTTGATGTTAATGTGAGCTCTAGGAGAGCTGGTTCCCGTTATTAGATTTCTGTGTCTTGGTTCTACTATATATGATGAGCTTATAGCATTGCAGTTGTGGTGGTGCTTGTTGAACTTGCAATACGGTTCTCTTCTTTAAGACATTTTCCATTTTTGGATACACGGATTGCACAGTTGTGGCTTGAGTTAGATTGGTGGCATGTCTGTGGGATAGTTGTGTTAAATAATATAAGGTCATTGGACCTAGAATGGATACTATCAGGTTTTATTACAGTGTGTTGGAAGAATAATTTAGAATTTGGCTTAAACAATCGGCTATGGTACTTGTTAAGTGAGGGAAAGCTCTGTGACTTGTTGATCTGGTGAGTGGTTGTGAGTTCCTGTATGTTTCTTCATTATCGGCAGTGTACAAAGGTTTTGGAACAAGGTTCGGTGGAATGTGGGGTTTAATACTAGTACTTGGTTTTGGAGTAGTTATTGTGATCGGGAATGGTGCTACGAGCATGTGAGTTGTATAGTATGTTATGTGATTATATCGGTGGTTCTGGCTATGACTTGATACAGTTTGTTCTAATTTATACAGTGTGAAGATATGAGGTTCGGGTCTTGAAAAGAATTCTGGATGTTCTAAATTTGGGTTCTAAGTTTTACGGACTAAGGTTAAAGTAACGATCTTCAATTACGTGGTAGTGTCAGGCCTATATAGAATAGTATGGTGTGGGATCACCCCCGGGTATGTGCGTGGGTAGGTGGAACAGTGATTTAAAGGTTTAGGAACAACTCTTGGCACGTTCAAGGACGAACGTATGTTTAAGTGGGGGAGAATATAAAGACCCGACCAGTCGTTTTGAGTATTTACGCTCCTTTCAACTATTTAAAGTCTTGAATAGCTTCATATGATGTATTATGACGTGTGTGAATTGTTGGTTTTGATTTTCAGGAGTCTCGGGATTAGTTCGGAAGAATGAATTTTATGTTGGAAACTTAAGTTGAAATAGTTGAGCGGATATTGACTATGTGTAAACGACCCCAGAATAGTATTTTGATGGTTCCAATGGCTCTGTATGATGATTTTGACTTAGGAGTGTGTCCGAAATATTATTTGAAAGTCCGTAATTAAATTAGGCTTAAAATCGCTAAAATAGAAATTTAAGTTTGGAAGTTTGACCGGGGAGTTGACTTTTTGATATCGGGGTCGGAATCAGATTCTGGAAATTGGAATAGCTTCGTTATATCATTTATGACTTGTGTACAGAATTTGAGGTAAATCGGACTTGATTTGATAGGTTTCGGCATCGAATGTAGAAGTTGAAAATATTTAGTTTCATTAAGCTTGAATTGGGGTATGATTCGTCATTTTAGCATTGTTTGATATGATTTAGAGGTTCGACTAAGTTCATATGATGTTTAAAGACTTGTTGGTGTATTTGGCTAAGGTCCCGGGGGCCTCGTGTGAGTTTCGAATGATTAACGGATCAAATTCGGACTTAAGTAAATGATGGAATTTTTCCTATTGCTGGTGTCTTTGCACCTGCACATGAAGAACCGCAGGTGCGGCTCGCAACAGCGACCTGGGAAAGGCTGGTTGGGAGGCATCGCAGAAGCGTCCCAACTCGCGCAGAAGCACGACCGCAGATGTGGTTTGAATGTCACAGAAGCGACCACGGCTGGCCAAGGCTGACTCGCAGATGCGAGCTTCTTCCGCAGAAGCGGAGGCCGCAAATGCGACTATGCGACTGCAAATGTGGAAGACGCTGACCAAAAGCTTTAAGTTTGGTGTTTCGCTATATTTTGCCATTTTCGGATTTTGGAGCTCGGCTTTGGTGATCTTGGGGAGGAAGTTTTCCACGCAACTTGGGGTAAGTGTTCTTGACTCCCTTGTGATTATATTCTATGAATTAATCTTCATTTTCGGTGTTATATTATTGAATTTTCAAGAGAAATCGAAGGCATTTTCTAGAATTTCATAAAATGAATTTCCGAGACTTGAACACCGATTAGAAGTCGGATTTGAGTGAAATTAGTATGGTTGAACTCGTAATTGAATGGGTTGTCGGATTTTGTGAGTTTCGTCTGATTTCGAGACGTGGGCCCCATTGTCAATTTTTCGAGCGTAGTTGGGAAATGTTGTAAATTGTTAAATTGTAAGCATTGGAGTAAATTGTGATTAATTTGCGCGTTGTCTGAGTAGATACGGATTATTTGGATTGAATTGAGGAGATAGGAAGCGTTCGGAGTTGATACGCGCAGAATGGAATTTCTGGAGCATTGTTTAGCTTGCTCGACATTGGATTCGGCTTGTTCGAGGTAAGTAACTCTTCTAATCTTGGAGCTGAGGGTATGAACCCTGATTATACGTGTTATGTGTTTAGTGTTGAGGTAACACACATGCTAGCTGACGGACGTGTGGGCGTGCACCGTGTGAACTGTGACTCCGTTATTCCTGTGGTACTGTGTAGTTACCTGAACTTATCTGTACTCATGAAATCTCTACGTACTAGAGTTATCGAGTTGTGATTCATGTTAGAAACCGTGTCTAGGCTACATGTTTATTCTGTTGGGACCCATTGAGGTCGTTACTGTTGTTGAGTTATTTGTTTACATTGCAATTTCATACTCAGTCATGTTCATTCATTTCATATCATATCTCAGTATCTCTTGCTATATATTAACACATCATATCATCATTTTTGGGCTAGTTTCATGACATTGTGAGTCGAGAGACTGGAGAGATTGATGACTGTGTGAAGCCGAGGGCCTGATTGTGAGGATATTGATACTATGGCACGTGAGTTGTCCGTGCAGCACATGAGTTGCCCGTGCGGATCCACATATTGATACTATAGCATGTGAGTTGTCCGTGCAGCACGTAAGTTGTCAGTGCAGTTTATAGCGCTTGGGCTGAAGGAGCCCCTTCGGAGTCTCCACACACCCCAAGTGAGTGCGGCTGATTTATATTGAGTGATGGATCTTCCCTGTACATGGATCTTATCCGAATCATTTATACCTGGGGATGGATCTTCCCCACGAGCTGGATTGGCCCTGATAAGTACTAAGTGACTGATGGTCAGTTGATGTATATATTTCGGGATGGATCTTCCTTAGGCCGGATTGACCATATATTGTACTGAGTGATTGAGAATGATGAGTGAAAAGTGTGAGACAGTGAGATTGAGTACTCTGAGAGTGTGAGTACATGAGTTCATCTCTGAGATACGTTGCATTGACATGCACACATGACATACATGCATAGAGATGTATTTTCCTTATATTGTATGGTATGACATCATTTATGACTTCTCACACATATCGACATATGGGCATAGTGATGCATTTTACACTAGCTATCTGGAAAGAGAATGAAACATCTTATTTATTATTGGAAGGAGTTTTGGGAAAATTAGGGTTTTCAAACTTACGCATATTTTTGGCAACTTCGGTAAACGACTTGGGTTTTCACTGATACACTTGAAAGGAAGGACTATTTTCAGAAATCATGTTTTAGCTGAGCATTTTATCTCTGAGTTACTTCTTTTATTGTTTGCTTTACGTTGTTATGGAGTGTTGTTGGCTATTGGTGTTAGGCCCGACCTTTGTTCCAGCTCGTCACTACTTTCAACCTAAGGTTAGGTTTGTTACTTATTGAGTATATGGGGTCGGTTATATTCATACTACACTTCTACACCTTGCGTGCAAATGTTGGTTGCCGATGTTGCTGTGATAGACGAGAGCTGGAATTGAAGACGTACCTGCGTTCCGGTTGTAGCTGCCTCTTGTTCATGGTAGCCGTAGATTTATAAAAATCTGTTTATGTACATTTCGAACAGATGATGTATTTATTTCATACCAGCTATGTAAACTCTAATCTTAGAAGCTCATGATTTGTACTTCCAATTCTTGGGGAAATATATCATATTCATATATTTTCTTTTAATTAATTGCCTTATTAATTTCATTGGAATTGGTTAGTTGTTAATTGGCTTACCTAGCGGGTTGGGTTAGGTGCCATCACGACTAATTGGAATTTGGGCCGTGACAAGGTGGTATTAGAGACCTAGGTTCATAGGTTCTACAAGTCATGATAAAGTGTCTAGTAGACACCTGCGGATCGGTATGATGATGTCCATACTTATCTTCGAGAGACTACAGGGCATTTAGGATAATTTTCTATCTTTCTTTCCTCATCGTGCAGAATTGATTCAGCTTAAACATAACTCTTTGAACTCCTTCCACTCATTCGTGTGCGCATGTGAGCGCTCGGTATCAGATGTGCATTGTCGGCTTGTGATTTCATGGACGAGGTTTCAGATGTATATTCTGTGTTTATGTAATGGGTCAGTCTGGAGGACTTGAGGCCAGGTTTCGACCGCAGCTTATGATCGGTAGTTTCAATTATGTGGACTTGTACATTTAGACTTATGCATCCGGTAGTGTCCCTATGAGTGGCATTAGTGGCACGATGAGCGGTGGAATGACTATATGATAAGTTTGATGTGACTGCAGAATGTGTTCAGGTGGTTTGAATGTGACGAGAAGAGTTTCTCGAGATGTAAGAAGGGCCATTGGGTGCTTGACTTTTGTCTTGATTTTATGTATAGTCTCGAGTAAGGAATGAGTGTGTTGAAGGACTTTCATTTTGTTAAATTATGAAGCAAATTAAATTCTCATGTCTTGTTAATGAGTATGGACTCAGAAAGATTAAGTGATGGCGTAGTAGTTGTGGCTGTGAAAGGTTATGGAGAGATGTTCGTTTGAAGCTAAGTAGGTGGGTTATCACATGCGGGGTAAATTACGGATGTGCAATCATTATGATGTTGTGTGGAGGCTTTCTTTTCTACCAGCGGAGTGTATGTGTTGAGATTTGAGTTTGAATCTAGGTGAGAAAGTTGACTTAAGTGTCAAGAGAATAAATGCGATCTTAGCGGATGATTGAGGTATTTTATGGTTGGTGTTGCTTGAGCTTGAGAAGAATTTTTGTTGAACTGACTGCAGTATTATGGCAGTAATAGAGTATGATTATTGTGAGCTATTGAGTGTTTTAATCCATGGCTTTAAGCCACGTGGGGGAGCCTGCTATTGACAATTCAATTTCATCATTATATGTTAAATTTTAGTTTTGTCCTGAGACATACTTGTGGTTTAGTTATGACTTGCAGAGGTTGAGATCAAGGATGACTCGAGTAAGGAAATTCCTGGATACGGGTTGCATTGCACTTTATGAAAATATGAAAATTATAGAATGATTAAGTTGTTATTTTGAAGAATGTAGTGTGCACGATGTATGAATTTGATTGGTGGTGTTAAGACAGGGTTACTTCTTTGGGTGTTGTTGTGCTAATGGGGCAAGTGTCTTTCGGTTTGTTTGGGTGGTGCAATTTAGATTTGAGCAAAGTGGGTGACTCTCGATAAGGTTCTAATGGGTTCGAGATTTATATATAGTAATTGAGAATCTTTTCGAACTTGTGTATGGATAAAATCTGAGATTTGCATATGATGGTACCTAGACTTGCGGTAATTCTGTATGAATATGGATTCTATATTCCAGTATAAGAAAGGTAAAAGAACAATTTTAAATTCACATAAGGTATTCTCAGAGTGAGCGTTTCGATTGTGGTACTTACGGGGGTGCTTAAAAAGAATACAGTGGCTTATGGGTCTTTGGGCGGTGCCGTTTTATTTGAGGATGTCTCGTAGTCACTTTTGGGTAATTATGATGTGGTGAGGCTCTACAGATGTTTTGGTAGCAATATTCTTGGATTTTGGTGACCTGCGTGGTTTGGTCGAGTTAGAGGAATTTAGTTCTAATAGCTTGATTATGTGCAAATTATTAGTGGCTAATAGCTTGATTATGTGCAAATTTAGTTTTATAGACTACTGATATTCAAATTATTATTATGTGGCACGGAAGAATTATGAAAGTATTCCTTGTGGGATGATCGTGCATGAAAGATGTGTAGTCATTCGAGTTCTGGAATTAGGATAAGTTATGGTGATTCAAGTATACTATGAATTTGGAGATTGGGAGTTCTCAGAAGCATATTGTTTCTGGGTTGCGGCCTGTTTGAGGTGAGCATTATTTAAACTCAGTGAAAGCACTAGTTGCGTTAATTATTTGTGAGAGCTACACTCTATGAGTACGCACATATGTGAGGTTTGAGTCCATGTGGGGGCATCGGGGCAAGTATTCATACTCGGGAGAATGCTTAGGCTATGATATGCCTAGATTTGATTGTTAAGCATAAAGTTATGACGTTTCTCGTATTTGTACCTTTGTTGAGAACAATGTGGGCTATACTTGAGGTTACAAAGAGGCTAAACTCCTGAGTAAACTTGCTAGTTACTATTTATGCGTTAACTTGCCGATTTGAGTTGTGATAGCACACATTGCACGTGCCTATTCTATGGCGTGTTATTTATACCAGTCCAGGAGCATAAGAGTCTTATTTTATTTATCATATACATGGTCACTTATTTGGCTGCTCCTGTATGATATGCTTGGACCGGAGGCCCGTGACCATGTCGTGCAGTTGATGTTAATGTGAGATCTAGGAGAGCCGGTTACCGTTATTAGATTCGTGTGTCATGGTTCTACTATATATGATGAGCTTATAGCACTGCAGTTGTAGTGGTGCTTGTTGAACTTGCAATATGGTTCTCTTCTTTCAGACATTTTCCATTATTGGATACACGGATTTCACAGTTGTGGCTTGAGTTAGATTGGTGTGGCATGTATGTGGGATAGTTGTGTTAAATAATATAAGGTCATTGGACCTAGAATGGATACTATTAGGATTGATTACAGCATGTTGGAAGAATAATTTAGAATTCTGCTAAAACAATAGGCTATTATAAATGTTAAGTGAGGGAAAGCTCCGTGACTTATTGATCTAGTAAGTGGTTATGGGTTCATGTATGTTTCTTTCATTATCAGAGTGTACAAAGGTTTTGGAATGAGGTTCTGTGGAATGTGGGTTTTAATACTAGTGCTTGGTTTTGGAGTAGTTATTGTGATCGAGAATGGTACTACGAGCATGCGAGTTGTATAGTATGTTATGTGATTATATCGGTGGTTCTGGCTATGACTTGATAGAGTTTATTCGAATTTATACAGTGTGTAGATATTTGGTTCAGGTCTTGAAAAGAATTCTCGATGTTGGAAATTTGGGTTCTATGTTTTATAGACTAAGGTTAAAGTAACGATCTTCAATTACGTGGTAGTGTCAGGCCTATATAGAATATGGTGGCGTGGGATCACCCCCAAGTATGTGCTTGGGAAGGTGGAACAGTTATTTAAAGGCTTATGAACAACTCTTGGCACGTTCGAGGACGAACTATGTTTAAGTGGGGGAGAATATAACGACACGGCCGGTCGTTTTGAGTATTTACACTCCTTTCAACTATTTGAAGTCTTGAATAGCTTCATATGATGTATTATGACGTGTGTGAATTGTCGGTTTTGATTTTCAGGTGTCTCGGAATTAGTTCGGAAGAATGAATTTCATGTTGGAAGCTTAAGTTGAAATAGTTGACCGGATGTTGACTATGTGTAAACGACCCCAGAATACAGTTTCCCTAGGACGGATTGACCATATACAGTACTGAGTGATTGAGCATGATGACTGGAAAGTGTGAGACAGTGAGATTGAGTACTCTGAGAGTGAGTAGATGTGTTCATCTCTGAGATACGTTGCATTGACATGCACACATGACATACAAGCATAGAGATGTATTTTTCTCATATTGTACGGTATCACATCATTCATGACTTCTCACACATATTGACATATGAGCATAGTGATGCATTTTATACTGGCTATCTTGAAAGAAAATGAAACATCTTATTTATTATTGGAAGGAGTTTTGGGAAAATTTGTGTTTTCAAACTTACTCATATTTTTGGCAACTTCGGTAAATGACTTGGGTTTTCACTGATACACTTGAAAGGCAGAACTATTTCCAGAAATCATGTTTTAGCTGAGCATTTTATCTCTGAGTTACTTCTTTTATTACTTGCTTTACGTTGTTATGGACTGTTGTTGTCTATTGGTGTTGGGCTCGACCTTTGTTCCAGCTCGTCACTACTTTCAACTTAAGGTTAGGTTTGTTACATATTGAATACATAGGTTCGGTTATACTCATACTACACTTCTGCACCTTGCGTGCAGTTGTTGATTGATGATGTTGTTGTGATGGGAGCTGGAATTGAAGATGTACCTACGTTCCAGTTGTAACTGCCTCTTGTTCATGGTAGTCTTTGATTTATAAAAATCCGTTTATGTACATTTCGAACAGATGATGTATTTATTTCATACCAGCTTTGTAAATTCTAATCTTAGAAGCTCGTGATTTGTACTACTAGTTCTTAGGGAAATGTATATGTTTCATATATTTTCTTTTAATTAATTTCCTTATTAATTTTATTGGAATTGGTTAGTTGTTAATTGGCTTACCTAGCGGGTTGGGTTAGGTGTCATCACAACTAGTTGGATTTTGGGTCGTGACAGCAGCCCTTTTGAGTCTTAACTTAATCTGTGCATCGTCTGAATGGCATCTGGGGCCCCTGAGGCCCCGTCCAAATGTACAAACAAGTTTGAAATCATAAAACGAACGCGCACGAATCCTCAGAACGTATAAAACAATATCGAAACTAAGAATCACACCTCAAACCAAATTGAATCAACTTAGGAACTTCAAGTTCTTCAACTTACTCCGAGCGTGCCGAAACATAGATAAACTATTCGAAATGACACCAAATTTTGCGTGTAAGTCTTAAATCAACATACGAAACTATTCCCGGTCTTGGAATTCTAATACCAAAACCTACTCCAAACCAAATTTAAAGAACTTTAAAACCTTCAAATAGTCAACTTTCGCTATTAAGCGCTGAAATGCTCCTGGGTTGTCCAAAACCCGATTCGAACATACGCCCAAGTCCAAAATCATCATACGAACCTATTGGAACCATCAAATCCTGATTCCGAGGTCGTTTACTCAAAACGTTGACTGAAGTCAAGCTTAGCCTTTTAAATCCAAATTTAAGGAACCACGTATTCGATTTCAACCCGAACCCTTCTAATTCCCGAACTAACCATCCCCGCAAGTCATAAAACAGTAAAAGCGCATACAAGGAGTCTTATTTAGGGGAACGGGGTTCTAAAAAGAAAAATGGTCGGTTGGGTCGTTACACATAATCTAAATAGATCTTAGACAAATCTAATCTGTATATTTATATTTATATCTATACCAATCTATATATTGATCCACTCATAAAGTTTCTTCTACATTAGCTAGAAATATGGAGTTAAAGAATTAATTTAAAAAATATAATAAATAAAAAAATATAGAAAGGCGTAAATTGAGATAACCTATAATTATTTATACTTTGGAGTAAGTTAAAATATAAAATAAAAATAAAATTTACTTAAGATATTAATGATTTGATCACTTTAAGAATTAAAAAATTTCAAGCATAAAAATAAGATCTTACATAATATATATAAATTATTTACAAAGTAAGAGAAAAACTTAAATAATTATTAAAAATATTTTAATAACAAGAATAAAATTCATATTAATATTAAAAAATCCAAAAAATGAATATTTTATACGTAAATAAATATTTTTATATAATTAAAAAATTTAAACTTAATAAGAACAAATTATAACCATTTGGATAAATGGCAAATGGATTACTATGCAAAAGAATATACATACAAGTATAACTAATTCTCTCTCTCTCTCTCTCTCTCTCTCTCTCTCTCTCTCTCTCTCTCTCTCTCTCTCTCTCTTTCTCTCAACTATATATATATATATATATATATATATATATATATATATATATATATATATATATATATATATATAATATTTTTATTTTTTTCAAATCATGCGCTTAAATTTAAATTTAAACAGTTTATAGAGAGAGGATATAATTAACAGTTTATAAAGAGAATATAAATATCTATATCTATATTATATTAAAAGGAGGGTGGTCAAGCTTAATATTAAGCTAAGTGGCGTACTAAAAAACATACTTGGTACTTTTGGGACAAAATATAAAAATATAAAATCTAATAAAAATTAACTCAAATTAGAATTGATCAAATTTAATATAAAGGTATAAATCAATTAATATTGACTCCTATTTTCATTGTAAATAGATTCCAAAACTTTTCAAAAATAAAAATTTCTATTTTAATATTTATTTACTAACAACATGATCTGTTTTCTTCCATTTCATAAATTGTTTACTTTTAGAAATATTATGTAGAAAAAAATGATAGTGGAACCATTGTTGTAAAAATTTGAGATAAGATGTTTTTTAATAAAACAATATGATAGGAAAAAATCACACTTTGAAATATGAGAAATAGAGTCAAAGTTACTATTAAAATATTTTTATATTTATTTGTCTTGTATTAGAATGAGTATGTAAAAATAGATATTAAATTTAAACAAGCTAATTAAAAGCCACAAGATAATGTTATAATATTAAGTATTGAATAATATACAAGCAAAACTAAGGAACATATCGATAAAAAATCAAAATTTTCATCATACAAAAGACGAAGGATAAAACTTATTTAAATTTGAGATGAGAATGTTTTTGTTTAAGTATGATAAGAAATGATATGCATGTATATAAGGACACATAACTAAAGTCTAACAGATAAAGAAAAAATTAAAATATTGAATAATAAAAATAAATTAGAGATAATGTGAGGATATTTATAATAAGAATTACTTTAGAAAATAAAATAAAGTAAATATACAACCATTAAAAATTATTGATAAATTTAAATAATTAAGAATTTCAATCAATTGTTTAAAAATAAAAACAATTATTTTATTTAATATAAAAATTACATATCTATCTATATTATATTAAAAATAGTAGCAAATAAAAATATTAAATAATATGAAAAGATAAAAACAAAATCACACGAAAACGTAATAATATTACATATTAGATAACATTATAGCAAAAGTAAGAAAACTAATTAAAATTCAAAAAAACTCTATATTGAAAAAATAAGAAAAATACTATTTGAACTTGAGATTAGAAAGTTTTTAAAGTTATGATGAGAATGCTCAAAATACGGATATGACCACTAAATTGAAGTCTTGCTAGATAAAGAAAAATAAAAATTTGATACTAAATTAAAAATTTAAATATACTAAATAAATATATCATGTAGGTAATTTCACTAATGAAAATTAAAACCCAAATTTGTATCTTGAAGCTGAAAGAGAAACAAAATAAATGCATGTAATACAAGAAAATTATTATAAGAAAATTCAATAGATTTGAAACATTATAAAAGAACTTATGTATTATTCCCTCGTTTCAATTTAGATGACTCATTTCGTTTATCGAGAATCAAACTACGTGAAGTTTGACCAATATTTTAAAATAAATTTTGTTATCGTATTGACATGAAAAAAATTATAACTTATAGTGCTTTTCGTTTAGTTTTGTATATCTAAATTTTAATTTTAAAATACTAAGTTGAACTAATTTAATTTAGCTTCATAGTTTAGTCAAATTGACAGTCGATAAGCGAAATGTGTCATCTAAATTGAAATAGAAGGATTAATTTTAAGACTAATTTAAAGTTATACTTTAAAATAAAATATAATATTATTTTGAGTATAGGTATTTATGTAAAAATCTAATTAAAATTTCTTAGTAGGAAAGAGAATGTAAAAAGAGAAAAATAGAGATAGTGCAAGGATACTTATATTTTAAAATTTATTTAAAAATAAATAAATTAAATTATTAAATAATACTCAAAAATATTATTAATAGATTTAAATGATGAAATAGATCCGAGTAAGAGGATAATAGTGTAAAAATACATTAAATTTTAAGAATAATTTTTTTTTACATTTATTAATAATTATTAAAAGGGTAATAAGCAAGATATTAAGTCAATTTATAAGCGAATAAAAGATCACATTACAATATAACAATATTAAGTAATAAATAATACAAAAACTATAAGGAATGAACAATAAAGAGAAAAACAATCTGTCTAAAAATGTAGAAGGATAAGACTTATTTGAATTTGAGATAAAAAAAATAAAGTTGTAGTAAGAATTTTGTTAAAAATAATATAATTTGACGTACTCAAACAAAACATATCACAATGTTATATGTTTAATATTCCTTTATATTTGCCGTAAAATATAATACTAGTGTCAAAATTATGGGGTTGGGTTATTATGGATATAGAAAAAGAAAACATATTATGCACTATGAGATTTGAAAAATGATTTCATGTCCTCCTTCTTAATTAATATTAAATAATTATTTATAATTTCTATATATATGGTTTAATTTTAAGGTTATTTGCACATGATTCAAATAATCCAAATCATTGTTTGATATGAATTATGTCCTCACATCGTGCAGGTACTAATACTAGTACTATTTTATAGTATAATTAATTACACCCTAAAGGCTTAGGTGGCAGAGTGTGTGTATATCACTCTCTCTCCGAGAGTGAGAAGACAAAAAGACTTTAAAATATCACTTTCTTACTTTTATTAAAATTAAAAATATACTTTTTTACTTTTTCTTTTTCTTTGTATTTTCCTTCTTTTCCTCCACTTCACTATTCCTGTCAACATCATACAACACTACCGACGACTTTTATGGCTTTCTTCTTTAATTATTTCGGTTAGTCTTCTTCTTCTTTCTCTCCCTCTCGAACACATAAATCACACTTTCATAAAAAAAAATATACATATATAAAGCAAAACCACTCAGATCTGGAAACATCTATCATCGAAAAATCTTTTTTCTGTAGGAAAAAATAGAGTTTTTAAAATTTCAAACCGGAAGAAACCTTTTCTTACCCAGCAGATATACATATACTCACATAATTCACCATCACTCGCCTCTTAATCATAAGAGCCACCATTTTTATGCCCCTACAATTACCGGTGGTAGAAACCATAAAAAACGTCATCATCACAATTGCCATTTAAAGGCCTCAAGCCTAGCTTAGCAGCAAAAAAAATTAAATAAATAAAGAAGAAGAAGAAGAAGAGGGAGAGGAAGAGATCAGGGGCCAAAAATATACTTTCCCCCTAATTATTAGTAAAATCCTTTGCCAAAAAGTAATACTTAGAAATTTCCAGATTAGCAATATAATAGAGAATTTGAACCACCATATGGCGTGGACATTCTTTAAATTTGGAGGGACTAATTGGGATTGGATCACTAATGTTTTCTTTATTAATGTCTAATGAATCATTAGTTTGCAGTCTTCAAAATTCAGCAGTTACAATTGTATGCGGTCGAAATAAATTCCGGCCTTCGTATGATCGATCGAGTTCGAAACATAATCGATCGAAGCGAGACTTCGAGTCGGGTTCTGAAGATGGTACAAACAAGCTTCGAGTCCAAGGAACCGATATCGTTATCGAGCCCGAATCCAAATCGAGCTATGATGCAAAGTAAAGTTATCGAGCTTATAATCCAGAGACCGACCAACATCGATCCCGAATCAATTCAAGGGTCCGAGTCAGAATCAAGCTTAAGCCAAGATCGAGAGCTCGAGTCAATATCGAGCTCATAGACAAGAGCCGTTGCAATCCCACTAGAGGAGAGAATCTCGACAGGAATTGTGAAAAAGCTGATTTATCATGGTCTCCCACTATGTATTTTTAATTATATTTAAAGTAAGATCCCTCTACTATAAAAAGGGATGGTTATCATTTCGGTTAGGGCAAGTTTTTTCATGCTTACATTGTAATCAAAATACTATATTCTCCCATAGTAAAAGAGTTGTTCTTTCAAGCTTCTTAAATTGATTCCACTTGTTTAGTCCTAAAATTCATCTTCCTTACAACCTTATCTATTTTGCATTCTTTGCAATCCATACTTATATTTCTATTTATCCTTACAATTTGTATTAAGTTGCGCCATATATCCTTAGAACTACGTATAAATTCAACTCTATCCGTTTTTCGGATAAACAGTTTGGCGCCCACCGTGAAGCTAAGGATAACAGTACTTATTTGATATGAATCTGAAGAAACACACTGTTGTGTTTTACGCTCGGTTCCAAAAATATCTTGGAGTTCGGATTAGCAACGACTAACTACTAATCAAATGGCTTCACCAATCGACAACGGAGCCGGTCTTCAAGATGAGAACAATAACTTGACATCCAGTACCGAAAGGCCACTTGTAAATGCCGTTAGAGCTCGAATCGGAGCGCCAATAGATATCAATTCGCATGTAGCCATTGAGGCGAACCTCCATGCTGAACCTGAGAATAGCATCCATGATGGAACTCGATCTGCAGCTCAAGATACCCATAACGTCGTTTTCTGCGTATGATTTTCGAAATGTTGCAAGCCCAACAGGCAGTAATAGCTCAGTTGCAGAGCCAAACCCAGCTACAAAGCAGGCCAGAGCCCAGTCCACCTTGAGAAATCACCCACAGAACGGAGCCAGCCATAGTGAAGTCAAATGAGCAAGAATCGGGGACTACTCCCGAAATTGCTAAATTGATCGAGGAACTCACAAAGCGAGTCGAAGCCAATGATAAAAAAGTAGAAACTTATAACTCTAGGGTCGATCAGATCCCGGGAGCTCCACCAATGATAAAAGGGTTGGATTCGTGCAAAAACCTTTTCCCTCGAGCGCAGCCCCGAAACCAATCCCCAAAACATTCCGTATGCCCGAAATCCCCAAATATAACGGAACGGCCGATACCAACGAGCACGTCACTTCTTACACGTGTGCCATCAAGGGCAATGATTTAGAAGACGATGAAATCGAATCTGTGTTGTTAACAAAATTCGGAGAGAACCTCTCGAAGGGGTCAATGATTTGGTATCACAACCTACAACCAAATTGCATAGACTCGTTCGCCATGTTAGCAGATTCTTTTGTGAAAGCACATGTCGGCACCATAAAAGTCGCAACAAGGAAATCGGACCTCTTCAAGGTAAGACAAAAGGATAACGAGATACTGAGGGAGTTCGTATCTCATTTTCAAATGGAATGAATGGACTTGCCACCAGTCACAGACGATTGGGCTGTTCAGGCTTTCAATCAAGGTTTGAACAAACAAAGTTCGATGGCTTCACGGCGATTAAAGCATAACCTGATCGAATACCCAACCATCACGTGGGTCGACGTGCACAATCGGTACCAATCAAAAATTAGGGTCGAAGATGATCAATTGGGGTCTAAACCCGCTGCTCGAAGGGATACTAATCGAGAACGAGGTCTGATCGGGGATCGATACCAACCGTACAATGGAAACCACAGAGTTAGTGAATCGAGACACAACCTCAGGCAAAATAACAAAAGAAGTGATTGAGGTCAAGGGTCCCGGGGGCTGATGAATAGAAGCAGGTTCGATAGGCCTGTCGGATCTAAGGAAGCACCTCGGTTATCAGAATATCACTTCAGCATAGATGCATCCGCCATCGTTTTGGCTATTGGACGCATCAAAGACACTAAATAGCCTCGACCCATGCAGACCGATCCTACCCATAGGAATCCCAATCAAATGTGCGAATATCATGGCACCCATGGCCACAGAACGGAAGATTGCAGGCAAGTAAGAGAGGAAGTAGCCCGGTTATTCAAGAAAGGGCACCTTCGAGAATTTTTGATCGATAGGGCGAAGAACCATTTTAAAAATAGGGATTTCGGCAAGTAAAACGAACAAAAAGAACCACAGCACGTCATTCACATGATCATCGGCGACGTCGATACCCCTCAGGGACAAGTGCTTAAACGCACTAATACATCGATTGTTAGAGAAAAACGATCTCGAACTCTAGATTATACACCTATAGGAACTTTGTCCTTCAATGATGAAGATGCAGAAGGAGTCATACAACCTCATAACGATACACTGGTAATATCCGTACTCATGAATAAAACTAAAGTTAAGCGTGTGTTGATTGATCCAGGTATCTCGGCCAACATCATTAGATTGAAGGTCGTAGAACAGCTCGGCCTGCAGGACCAGATCGTACCCGCAACCCTCGTTCTAAATGGGTTCAATATGGCATGTGAAATCACTAAAGACGAGATAATTCTACCAATAAACGTGGCCAGAACCATCCAGGAAATAAAGTTCCACGTGATTGAAGGCGACATAAGATACAACGCCCTTTTCGGAAGGCCATGTATCCACAACATGAGAGTTGTACCTTCGACCCTACACCAGGTCCTCAAATTCCCAATATCGAGAGGAGTCAAAACAGTGTACGGAGAACAACCAGCCGCAAGAGAAATGTTCGTCATCAAGGAAGCAAAACCAATATCCTCGCCTTTGCCAGTAAAGGGATCGGGCTCAGAAGGGAAACGAGACACCAAATAGCAACAGACATCGGGTTTGACCCAACCAGATAACCAGAAGATCGAAGAAGATGATGATCAGAGGATCCCTCGATACTTCATGATTCCCGATGACTCCGACGCCACCAAATCAACGATTGAGGAACTAGAGCAAGTCACACTAATCGAGCACTGGCCCGAACAGGAGGTATACCTGGGAACGGGGTTGAGCCCCGAATTGAGGAAGAAACGTATTCAATTTCTTATCGATAACATTGATTGTTTTGCCTGGTCCCATTTAGATATAACAGGGATCCCACTGGACATAACGACGCATCGGCTAAGCTTGGACCCTAGGTTCAGATTGGTGAAGCAAAATAGAAGACCATAGTCCGAGGTAAAGCATGCATTCATAAAGGACGAGGTAACCAAACTTCTCAAGATAGGGTCCATTAGGGAGGTGAAATATCCCGAATATTTAGTCAATGTAGTTGTAGTGCCTAAAAAAGGGAACAAACTTAGAATGTGTGTGAACTATAAGGATTTGAACAAAGCATGCCCCAAAGATTCTTTTCCGCTGCCCAACATCGATCGCATGATCGATGCCACGGCTGGCCACGAGATCCTCACTTTTCTCGATGCCTATTATGGGTATAATCAAATCCAGATGAACCCGGAGGACTAGGAAAAGACTTCATTTGTCACTAAATATGGAACATATTGTTATAACATGATGCCCTTCGGGCTAAAAAATGCATGGGCTACTTACTAATGCCAAGTAAATAAAATGTTCAAAGAACAAATAGGTAAATCAAATGAAGTTTATATTGATGACATGCTAGTTAAGTCCCTGCGCGCAGAGGACCATTTGTCCCATTTGTAGGAAACGCTCGAGATTTTGAGGAAATACAACATGAAGCTCAACCCCGAAAAATGTGCTTTCGGGGCTGGTTCGGGCAAGTTCCTCGGCTTCATGGAGTCAAATCGGAGAATCGAGATTAACCCTGATAAAATCAAGGCAATCGAAGACATCACCATCGTGGATAACGTGAAAACTGTACAAAGGCTAACGGGACGGATTGCAACCTTAGGCCGATTCATTTCGAGATCATCAGATCGAAGTCATAAATTTTTCTCTCTACTCAAAAGAAGAACGATTTTGCTTGGACTCCGGAATGCCAACAGGCATTAGAGGAACTAAAACGGTATCTATCAAGCCCACCACTACTTCACACTCCAAAAACAGATGAAAAACTTTGCTTGTACTTGGCAGTATCGAAAATCGCTGTAAGTGGTGTCCTAGTTCGGGAAGAGCAAGGTACGCAATTTCCCATTTATTATACAAGTCGGACCTTAGGAGAAGCAGAAACTAGATATCCGCACCTAGAAAAATTGGCACTTGCACTGATAAGCGCCTCTAGAAAGTTAAGATCGTACTTTCAATGTAACATCATATGCGTATTAACCACTTAATGGACCGTCGAACTTAGTGGGTACGATATCGAATATCAACCCCGTACGGCCATCAAGTCTCAAATTTTAGCAGACTTCGTGGCCGATTTCATGCCAACCCTCGTACCCGAAGTTGAAAAAGAACTCTTGTTGAAATCGAGTAGATCATCGGGGGTATGGACCCTTTTTACGGACGGAGCTTCGAACATGAAGGGGTCCGGGCTAGGCACAGTTTTAAAGCCACCCACAGGTAACACTATTAGGCAATCTATTAAAACAATGAGGTTGACTAACGAGGACGAGTATGAGGCCATGATTGCAGGTCTCGAGCTAGCTAAAAACTTGGGAGCAAAAGTCATTGAAGCCAAATGTGACTCTTTGCTGGTGGTAAATTAAGTAAACAAAACCTTCGAAGTTCGAGAAGATAGAATGCAAAGGTATTTGGACAAACTACATGTCACTTTGTACCATTTCAAACAATGGACTTTACAGCATGTTCCACGAGAGCAAAATAGTGAGGCTGACGCACTTGCGAATTTGGGATCATCGGTCGAGGAAGGTGACTTGAGCTCAGGGACTGTTGTTCAACTCTCGAGATCTGTGAACGGTCACGCCGAGATAAATTCTACGAGCTTAACCTGGGATTGGAGAAATAAGTATATTGAATACTTAAAGAACGGAAAGCTCACATCGGACCGTAAAGATTCAAGGGCCCTGCGGATTAAAGCTGCTCGATTCACGTTGGCTTCAGATAGAATGCTATACCGAAGGACATTCGATGGACCATTGACAGTATGCTTGGGTACAGGAGATACCGATTACATCCTAACGGGAGGTGCACGAGGGCACTTGTGGGAATCACTCTAGTGTCGATCCATTAGTCCAAAAAATAATCAGGGCAAGGTATTATTGGATCGATATGGGCAAAGATGCGAAGGAATTTGTTCAAAAATATGACAAATGTCAAAGATTTGCACCAATGATCCATCAACCCGGAGAGCAACTTCACTCAGTCCTATCCCCATGGCCATTCATGAAATGGGGAATGGATATCATCGGCCCTCTGCCATCGACCCCATGGAAAGCTAAATTTATTTTATTTATGACTGACTATTTCTCTAAATGGGTTGAAGGACAGGCGTTCGAGAAAGTAAGAGAGAGAGAGAGAGAGAGAGAGAGAGAGAGATTGTAGACTTTATCTGGGATCATATCGTATGTCGATTCGGGATACCCGCCGAAATAGTATCTAATAATGGGAAACAATTTGTTGGCAACAAAGTGACAAAATTCTTCGAAGATCACAAAATAAGAAGGATATTATCAACACCGTATCACCCCAGTGGTAATGGACAGGCCGAATCAACCAACAAAACTATCATTCAAAACCTGAAGAAAAGGTTGAGCGACACTAAAGGAAAATGGAGAGAAATCCTACCCGAAGTGCTTTGGGCATATCGAACAACGTCAAAATCTAGTACGGGGGCAACCCCGTTCTCCTTAGTATATGGGTCCGAAGCCTTGATACCAGTCGAAGTCGGTGAACCCAGTGCCAGATTTCGATACATAATAGAAGAATCAAATAACGAGGCTATGAACACTAGCCTCGAATTATCGGACGAAAAATGAGAAGCTGCTCTCGTCCAATTGGCCTCCCAAAAGCAACGAATCAAAAGATACTACAATTGAAGAACCAAGCTCCGCCATTTTAAGCTCGAGGACTTAGTGCTAAGGAAAGTCACCCTCAATACCTGGAATCCAAAAGAAGAAAAACTAGGACCGAACTCGGAAGGACCATATCAGGTTCTCGCAAATGTTAGAAAGGGATCATACAAGCTCGGCATTATAAACGACAAACAATTGTCAAGCAATTGGAATGTGTCACATCTAAAATGATACTACTGTTAAGGTACGACCCTCCCATATTCATTTACATTTCAAAACTAACCCCTGCAGAAGTCCGATCAGGAGCTAAGATGGATTCTTCAGTACGAATCCTTAGATCTGAAAGCACGCGTTGCACTCTTTTTTCCTTAGACCGGTTTTATCCCAAATGGGTTTTTCAGCAAGGTTTTTAATGAGGCAACTAATGATCGTGCTATACTTGGAAACAACACGACAGTATCCGAGGCCTCTTTGCAATCAACCTCGAATACTGGAGGGCATTATCCCTCAAATATATCAAGTTCTGATGCAAGAAAGTTATTTCGCAACAACGTGATTCCAATAGAAAAATGTTGTAAGAGAACAATGGTCAAACGAACCATGCTCATGTAGTTGGCCCGAGCCCTGACGCAAAACATGAATGCATTTATAATGACTTACAAAGAAAGTTCTCCTCTTTTCTGATATCTTATATCCAAGAAACATTCCTCTATTTTTGAGATTTATTATGCAAACGGAATTAGGATAAATCTCCGATTTCGAGTTCAAATCACTCACTCGACCATTACACCTACGGGCTACATTATTTCGAGTTCGAATCATTCACTTGACTACTAAGCCTACGGGCTACTTTTATTTTGAGTTCGAGAAATCACTCACTCGACCATTATGCCTACGGGCTACATTATTTCGAGTTCGAATCATTCACTCGACTACTAAGCCTACGGGCTGCTTTTATTTCGAGTTCGAGCAAGCACTCACTCGACCATTATGCCTACGGGCTACATTATTTCGAGTTCGAATTATTCACTCAACTAATAGAAAATTGTTGTAAGAGCCAAATGGTCAAACGAACCATGCTCATATAGTTGGCCCGAGCCCTGACACAAAACATGAATGCATTTATAATTACTTACAAAGAAAGTTCTCCTCTTTTCTAATATCTTATATCCAAGAAACATTCCTCTATTTTTGAGATTTATTATGCAAACGGAATTAGGATAAATCTCCGATTTCGAGTTCAAATCACTCACTCGACTATTACGCCTACGGGCTACATTATTTCGAGTTCGAATCATTCACTTGACTACTAAGCCTACGGGCTACTTTTATTTTGAGTTCGAGAAATCACTCACTCGACTATTATGCCTGCGGGCTACATTATTTCGAGTTCGAATCATTCACTCGACTACTAAGCCTACGGGCTGCTTTTATTTCGAGTTCCAGCAAGCACATACTCGACCATTATGCCTACGGGCTACATTATTTTGAGTTCTAATCATTCACTCGACTACTAAGCCTACGGGCTACTTTTATTTCGAGTTCGAGCAAGCACTCACTTGACCATTACGCCTACGGGCTACATTATTTCGAGTTCGAATCATTCACTCGACTACTAAGCCTACGGGCTACTTTTATTTCAAGTTCGAGCAAGAACTCACTCGACCATTATGCCTACGGGCTACATTATTTCGAGTTCGAATCATTCACTTGACTACTAAGCCTATAGGATGCTTTTATTTCAAGTTCGAGCAAGCACTCACTCGACCATTAGGCCTACGAGCTACATTATTTCAAGTTCGAATCATTCACTCGACTACTAAGCCTACGAGCTACTTTTATTTCAAGTTTCAAGTCGCTTAAATCCTTGTGAAAATATTCATAAGGTGTGGATAAAGTTTTCACAAGATAGGAAATAAAACAAGAGCAAGTCGGCAAAAAAAGGGATATTTCTATATACAAAATTATTTACATGATTGATTACAACGTAAAAAACTTAAGAACTAAGCTTCCTGGTCATCCCCAGGAACGGTCTCTTCTCTATCGGGCTCCCCCCGTCTAGGAACCGCTCTTACTCCCCGTCATCATCATCATTGTCATCATCATCGTCATTGGAAACCAAAGCTTCAACATCGGCTTCGAGTTCTTTGGCCCTTTTTATTTCTTCAGCAAGGTCGAAACCTCGAGCATGTATCTCCTCGAGAGTCTCCCTCCGAGATCGACACATAGCAAGTTCAGCGACCCAATGTGCTTGAGTATCGGCAGTCTCGGCTGCCTCTCTTGCTTGGACCTGGGCAGCTTCAGCATCGGCGCGATAGATGGCCACAAGTGCATCTGCATCGGCCTTTGCCTTCTCGGCGTTAGATTTGGCATTGGCAAGAATAGAGGCCAACCGAGCCTCGAGCTCCTCTATCCTTCTTGCTTGGACAGAGCCTTTCTCCTTCATCTTTTGAAGTTGGTTTTTAGCCGATGACAATTGGGCTCGGGCAATTTCTTTCTCTGCAGCAAAGCGGTCCATTCCTTCTTTCCACTTCAAAGACTCTGCTCTTATCACATCGACTTTTTCACGGAGTTTTCCGATCATCTCAATTTTCTGCTGCAGCTGTGAGACCGAAAGGTTAGCCATCATTCCGGTATCAAGCCCATAGGCTTTTAAAAGCATTATTACCTGCTCGGAGAAATCAATCTCATCTTGGTGAGCCCTGGCCAACTCGGCTTAGAAGTCTTTTATTTCCTCTCCCCTTTGGCTCAAAAGGAGCTTTAAGGAGTTCATCTCCTCCGTAACCCATTGAAGCTCGGCCTTATATCGACGCAGCTCGGTTCGGGACCGAGAACATGATTCCCGATGAACTGCCGCAGCCTGCAAAGAAAGTAGAAATGAAGTCAGAAAAGAAAAGTAAACTTAAAGGTAACTCCAAAGCTTGGACCTCCCGAATCGCCCCTGCAAAAAAAGCAGGGAAGGTGGGCGAGCCTTAGATTGCTACTGCCCCGAATGAGTCATCTGGGGCGTTCTCTTCGGTTCAAAAAGATTCGAGAAGAGCCCCTTCGGACATATCCCCCGTCTGTCAGCTTGGATGGGAAACATCTTCGATTTTCAGCAACTCGAGGACTCTGCCCGAATCTCTCTCTGATATATCCTCAATTCGAGATGGAGCCTTATGAACCACCATCGATCTAGCTGCCTGTAGAACGTCAGTGGTCTTCTTTGTTCGGGTCTCCAGAGCGGACCCATCGTTCTCTTCTTCTTCTTCTTCTTCATCCCTCAGACACAGAACCGATTCTACGGTCAAAGGAATGGCATTCTTGTTCGGCTTACGAGTCGTCCTCTTCTTTGATTTTCGATCTTCGAGGGTGGGGGCTCTTTTCCTCTTATTATCTTTGACCGGCTTTGGGACAGAGGCCGAAGCCTCTTCCTCGGCAGATGAGGGACTCAAAACCGCATCCTTGCCCACACCTGCATGTGAAATTTTTTACTGAAGTATGCTAAAGGCATCTTATTCGAGTTACCGAAGAACACGAGATGAGTGCTCACCGTGATTTTTGGCCTCCCATAGGCCCTTTGACAAGTCGCGCCATGAGTGCTCGGCATATGAGGAGGTCGAAACCAGATCATGTACCCAATTCTTGAGATCAGGCACTGCGCCGGACATCCAGGGAACCATTGCATCACAAAAGGGGAATATTGGTGAGAAAAGAAATGAAAGAACAACATAATAGGGGATAACAGCAAAATTACACTTACGCTTCATATTCCACTCCTCGGGGAAAGGCATTTTTTTGGTTGGGATCAAGTCTGATGTCCTCACTCGAACGAACCGGCCCATCTAGCCTCGATCCTTATCTTCGTCTATACTCAAGAATAGAGCCTTGGTAGCTCGACGTTGGAGTTTTATTAACCCTCCTCGAAAAAGACGAGGACGGTATAATCGGACAAGATGTGTTACGACCAAACACACTCACGCAAGTATACGCGGTCGTCAAGTAATAAAGTGACTAAAAGTCGGATGTCGAACCCACGAGGACTTATGATTAACTATTAACTAAATTATACTATCCCAATTATCTAAACACGAATTAAATCTAAAAATATTTTATTCTAAACTAATTAAATAAGAAAAATATAAATAATAAACTTTGAACAGAGAAAGAGCAGATTTTTATGATATCAATGTAATGAAAATGATCTAGGGTTATGGCTATCTAACAATCCTATTGTATTCTTCAATTGAATTGACCGACTAATTTATCTAGCTTATTGGTTGACAGGGTTAATGCTCATAAGAATCTGTCGAGTTCTTACTTGCCTATTCAAGCTAACCTAACGCCTATATGTCTATGGAGTTAGAATCAACAAGAACGCATTTATAATTCCTGTAAATCAACCAAGCAAGGCAATTAGGTATATGTCTATCCTAACCACGAATCCGTTCCCCGATGCCCGAGTTCAAGAACTTGCCCTACTCAATCCTATATGCAATATAGAATTCCCACTTTCGAGTTCAATTCTAGATTCGTAGATAATATTCAATTGGTGATCAAGCAATTAAATAATTAAGTGCAAGATTGAATAAATAAACTAATATGATAAATCAAGAAGTCAAAATCAATATCCGAATAACAATAGTCATGAAAGAACCACAACCCTAGAACGTGAAGTTTAGCTCCACATAGACATGGTAGCCAAACAACAAATCATATAAAGAAACATAAAAATTACTAAGTTTGGTGGGAGAAAGATGAAACTTGATGAATTCCGGCCTTCACAGCTTTTTCCTGACTTTTTCCCTCTTCCCAATATGTTAGATAACCTAAAAGAGGTGTTTTTAGCTTATATATTGCGTACAAAAGTCGTGGGCCAAAGCTCTCCTATTCCTAGTCCAATTCGGCTTCAGGGATTGATGCTAAGGTGGATGCGACGCATCCACCTTGTCCTCCATTTCTCAGCTTGCATGCGATGGTGGACGCGACGCATCCAGCTTCACTTCTACTTCCCAGTTTCGCTCGCGATGGCGGACGCGATGGCCCAACTTCACTGCTAAGGTTGCATGCAGGATGATGTTTTCCTAGGTTGGATGCGACGCATCCAACCCTTCTTCCTCTGGCTAAACCACCTTTTCTTCATATTTTGCACTCCGAACACCTTAAATCGTCACACATAACTTAATTAGTCATCAAACCAATAATTACACCATGTTGGGTGTTTTAAAGATTAAATAACATCAAAAAGTGGTTAAAGCATGGGCAAAGTAACATCAACACATATCGAAATATGCCAAACATCACTACCCCACACTTAAACCTTTGTTCGTCCTCGAACAAACCATCCTATAGTAGACGAAACAAAATTAAGCTCTTATCATTCAAAGCACACTGCACCTATGACCATGGTTATTTGCAACAATTAGGCTCTAGACTATGCATCACATACACTTCCCTTTACTTATGCCCTTCTTTAAACATATTCGAACAAAGACAACATGCTCACAACAATCCTAACCTCAAAAACCGACTCAATGTCACAATGCACTCATGGCTTGAACAACCAACATCATAGAGAAGTCTAATAACGTTACCTATCCCTCGTGAAACCATGTGCCCTCACAACAAAAAGCAGAGAGAGTAAAATCAATCCACACATTCGAATCTCATGCTCACAAAGAAAATCGCTCACTCTCACAAAAGAAGTCACATGCATGTAATTGGTACCATAGGCTTGCCCTTAATGTAAATCTCTACTAATGTAAGCTCGCTCGATCTAAAATCAATTAGGACTTTTTCATGGTTGTAATGTGGGCTAAGGGACGGGTAGGATATATTTTAGGAATAGTGACTCAACCTCCTAAGCACTTTAACACATCATCAAATAACTTAAGCGCAAATTCTTCAACACCACTTCAATTCCACAAATAATATCACCCCAACAATATTTCCTCTTTCTTTAAGCACTACTTTAATTCATACCCACTAGCAAGAATAAGACAACAATTTATTCCTCTATATTTTTCTTTCTCTTTTTTATTATTTTTTTTTTTCGCTAGTGGCGTATTATTTTACAAAATAAGTGCACCCTTCTTTCTTTCATTGGTTCCACTCAAAAGTCACCCCACACTTAGTCCCTTCTTACTTCTTTTAGCGCTCATCTAACAATTAAAGTGCTTTAAGAGGTAAAAGGATCAAAACAATGTCAATTAAGAATAAAAAGGGTATAGGCTTGTAATGTGGGTACCAAATAAAAGGTCTACAGGCTCAAAAGGGTTAACTAGGGATAGATTCTATTTGTGATAAGCAATAAGCTCAAAAAGATCAAAGAAAGCCTAAAATCATTTTTCAAACCGAGCATCACCTAAAATTTCGCTTCAACTCACATATCGGGCAAGTTCTAGACACAAGTACAATACATGGACTACACAAAAAATCTCACCACACATGGCACATGACTCACTAAGGACGGTTACATTCCGACTCTCAAGTAATGCAAGTATTCACGGAGCCACGAGATATTAAGCATTAAGCGCAAAGTGAACACAAGTCAAGAAAATGAGAAATAGGCGCCACAAAACATGCTATCCGTTTTAACAAGGCATCATCAATAATTTCAGAGTGAGAAGGGAAGATATTACATATGTAAAAGCTTAAATATGCCAGTATCAACCAAGTCAAGGTCACCTAGGTTCATCATTCTTCCTCCTTTTATTCCCTACATTCCTACTCTACTCTAAAAAGAAAACAAAATTACCCGGTTCAAACTACATCCCATGGAAAAGAACCGAGGCACAAAGAAAAACCACAGGGGATTATTACTATCTACAAAGATACTATATATATATATATATATATATATATATATATATTTTTTTTTTTTTTTTCCTTCACAAAAGCTACTACACTTAAGAATGAGTACTACAACTAAGCTAAAATAGCACAGAAACTTATCCAAACGATCTCCTCACCCCACACTTAAAATTTTGCAATGTCCTCAATGCACATTATAAATAATAAGAGGGTAAACGAGACTCCCTGGTAGGCCAAAGGCCGAAGCAATAGCGGCTCACGAGGTACTCAGACTTCTCCCAGGCATCGTCCTTTGTGTGGGCACCCCACACTTAGTCCTCACCATCTAGCTCGCTTTTGCACTCTTCTAATGGCTTTGCTTCCTATGCTCATAATCCTACAAAACAAAAATAAATACTACAAAATAATAAAAATAAAATAAAATAAAAAGTAAACAAAAATAAAAGAAAGCAGTAACGCTGGGTTGCTTCCCAACAAGCGCCTGATTTAACGTAGCGGCACGACGTGAACCACTTTTTGCCTCCACCTCGAACTTATGAATTGAGCCCCTAACATGGCATCCAGTTTGCGGCTATGCTCCAGTGGTGGGGCTACAAAGATAACCAGGCCAAGTAATAAATTTTTCACTCTACACTTCTCGGCCTTTAGATGAGGAATGTATTTTTTGCTTTTTGGCATGACAAATTCAAAAATATAGGCATCATGTTCCTCTTCCATTGACTCCTCCAAAGGCTTAGATGACTCGATTTCCATGTCATCATCCAAATACAATGTCGAAAAATGTTTAGAATGAGGACCAACACGCCCCAACTTTAGAATTGTATTACTATTTATATCCTCATATGTGCACACATTAGAGTCTTCAAATATAACATTATCTGCTACCTCGCATGGCTCTAGTGTACTTTTCTCAACATGGGCATCATCAACAGAAATATGCTCGAATGATTGGCTCTCCACTTTTAGCTCCTCAATTTGGCGTATAAGCTCCTTTTTCAGCTTCTGACAACTCATTACTATTTTGTTGGGCGATAGACGCAACAACCTTTGCATTTAATTTATCTTGCAAGTCGTGAATAGTAGTGACAAATTTATAGATCCCTTGTCCCAGTTTAGATCTTCCCTCTATAAAGTGTCTCATCCCATCAGTAAGTTCCTCATGTTGAGCTTCATATATTTCTAACTTTTCAGCCTGTTCTACCAGCCAAGTTTGGCTCAAAATCTCCTCTTTTTCAAAAATTTTCTCTTGCTGGTACTCGCTCTCTTCATTCAATTCTTCCATATTGGCCTTCATTCTTGTGATTGCTGCCCTCATTCTTTTCATATCTTTTTTGAGTTCATCCTGTTGCTCTGCTACTTGCCTCAGAATATCCCTAATATATGCATCAGGCTCCATATCCTGCACTTCATTGTCCCTATCAAACTCAGAAATATCATTAGAAAGATCATAATAAGGGCTCAGAGAAGGATGAACAAAATTAGGACAACCATCCCAATGGCCATCTTGACCACCACACATATTACAAATATTCCACTCAAAGGATTGAGATTGTGCGCACAACTCGCTCCTGGGAACATTCTGACAATTTTTCCACCAGTGGGGTCCTCCACAATATGGACAAGGATCATCAAAATAAGAATAACCATCATTCGAACAATTTTTATTCCAAGATGCCATGCTAAAATAAATAAAAAATACTAACTAAAATAAAATAATAAAAAAAATATGAATAGATAAAAAAATGTCTAATCTAGAAAAATAGCAAATTTCTAAGTCCCCGGCAACGGCGCCAAAAACTTGTTGCGACCAAACACACTCACGCAAGTATACACGGTCGTCAAGTAATAAAGTGACTAAAAGTCGGATGTCGAACCCACGAGGACTTATGATTAACTATTAACTAAATTATACTATCCCAATTATCTAAACACGAATTAAATCTAAAAATATTTTATTCTAAACTAATTAAATAAGAAAAATATAAATAATAAACTTTGAACAGAGAAAGAGCAGATTTTTATGATATCAATGTAATGAAAACGATCTAGGGTTATGACTATCTAACAATCCTATTGTATTCTTCAATTGAATTGACCGACTAATTTATCTAGCTTATTGGTTGACAGGGTTAATGCTCATAAGAATCTGTCGAGTTCTTACTTGCCTATTCAAGCTAACCTAACGCCTATATGTCTATGGAGTTAGAATCAACAAGAACGCATTTATAATTCCTGTAAATCAACCAAGCAAGGCAATTAGGTATATGTCTATCCTAACCACGAATCCGTTCCCCGATGCCCGAGTTCAAGAACTTGCCCTACTCAATCCTATATGCAATATAGAATTCCCACTTTCGAGTTCAATTCTAGATTCGTAGATAATATTCAATTGGTGATCAAGCAATTAAATAATTAAGTGCAAGATTGAATAAATAAACTAATATGATAAATCAAGAAGTCAAAATCAATATCCGAATAACAATAGTCATGAAAGAACCACAACCCTAGAACGTGAAGTTTAGCTCCACATAGACATGGTAGCCAAACAACAAATCATATAAAGAAACATAAAAATTACTAAGTTTGGTGGGAGAAAGATGAAACTTGATGAATTCCGGCCTTCACAGCTTTTTCCTGGCTTTTTCCCTCTCCCCAATATGTTAGATAACCTAAAAGAGGCGTTTTTAGCTTATATATTGCGTACAAAATTCGTGGGCCAAAGCGCATCCAGCTTGTCCTCTATTTCAATTTTTGCCTGCGAAGGTGGATGCGACGCATCCACCTTGTCCTCTATTTCTCAGCTTGCATGCGATGGTGGACGCGACGCATCCAGCTTCACTTCTACTTCCCAGTTTCGCACGCGATGGCGGACGCGATGGCCCAACTTCACTGCTAAGGTTGCATGCAGGATGATGTTTTCCTAGGTTGGATGCGACGCATCCAACCCTTCTTCCTCTGGCTAAACCACCTTTTCTTCATATTTTGCACTCCGAACACCTTAAATCGTCACACATAACTTAATTAGTCATCAAACCAATAATTACACCATGTTGGGTGTTTTAAAGATTAAATAACATCAAAAAGTGGTTAAAGCATGGGCAAAGTAACATCAACACATATCGAAATATGCCAAACATCAAGATGATCGAGTGTGAAAGGCATCCCCTCGATTTTACTTACAAAATATCGGATTAAAATAACGATCCACCAAAAGGAAGGATATATCTGGCCTAGGGTTATTAGGTATTTACGGCCAAAATCTATGATAATACGGTCGAGGGGACCTAACGTAAAAGGGTAAGTATACACGCTTAAAAACCCTCTCACGTGAGTAGTGATGTCCTCTTCAGGAGATGGCACTACCACCTCTTTGTTCTCCCAGTTACAATCCTTTTTTATCCGCTCGATGTGCTCCCCGGTTATCGAACAAATATATCTCGATACGGGCTCACATCGTCCAGGAACCTGTGAACCTTTATTGAGTTTGAAATCGGAGGTAAGAACACACGCCGCCGGAACACACTCCTCAGGACGAGGGTCCACCGGTGTTTTATCGGCGGCGGATTGGGAAGAAGAAGCTTTTTCTTTTTGGGGGTCGATTTTGGATGTCTTCACCATTTTGAATTTAAAGAATGTGACGAAGATTTGGTAATTTGGAAGAAGAATTTTGCAAAAGGAACCACTGATTTGTGAATGAACTCAGAGAATACGAAAAGGAAATTGGGAAATTTGGAAGATTGGAGTTGCAAAAGTACTAAATGATAAAGGGAAGGGATATTTATAGGTTCAGGCAATGGCGGTTCAGTATCAGCGGTGGCCGACCACCGTCTGACATGCATTAAATACCTTGAAAAACTAAATTGACGGGACAGCTATCACGTGCGTCATGGTCGAGCCTAATATAAACGTCAGCTTGTAATCCGATCGAGCCGTTAAAAAATCATATAGTTTCTCACCACATTCTTCCTGAGAAACGAGGGGACTATATGTATGTGGTCGAAATAAATTTCGGCTTTCGTATGATCGATCGAGTTCGAAACATAATCGATCGAAGCGAGACTTCGAGTCGGGTTCTGAAGATGGTACAAACAAGCTTCGAGTCCGAGGGGCCGATATCCTTATCGAGCCCGAATCCAAATCGAGCTATGATGCAAACTAAAGTTATCGAGCTTATGATTCAGAGACCGACCAACATCAATCCTGAATCAATTCAAGGGTCCAAGTCAGAATCGAGCTTAAGCCAAGATCGAGAGCTTGAGTCAAGACCGAAGACTCGAATCAATATCGAGCTCATAGACAAGAGCCGTTGCAATCCCACTAGAGGAAAGAATCTCGGCAGGAATTGTGAAAAAGCTGATTTATCATGGTCTCCCACTATGTATTTTTAATTATATTTAAAGTAAGATCCCTCTACTATAAAAATGGATGGTTATCATTTCGGTTAGGGCAAGTTTTTTCATGCTTACATTGTAATCAAAATACTATATTCTCTCATAGTAAAAGAGTTGTTCTTTCAAGCTTTTTAAATTGATTCCACTTGTTTAGTCCTAAAATTCATCTTCCTTACAACCTTATCTATTTTGCATTCTTTGCAATCCATACTTATATTTCTATTTATCCATACAATTTGTATTAAGTTGCGTCACATATCCTTAGAACTACGTATAAATTCAACTCTATCCATTTTTCGGGTAAACGAGAATTCTATGTGATGTTAATCGAAAGAGGACAATAGATATTAAAGTAAAGACTTCAGAGAGTGAGTGTGTGTATAATAGTGAATAGAGTATTAATTATATTGCACAAACAGTTCCTAACGGACACAACTGAATCAGCCAATTAGGAATCTATTACGAGTAAGTCTATAACTTATGTTCTTGCTCTCTTGTTAATCAGATTTTATCCTCTGTTTGGATTGCCTATACGAACCACCTTACTATTGAAATTATAATTTTAGTCAGTTTTCTTTGATTTCTTTTTTTGAAATGTAATTTTACTCGGTATATTTATGTCAGGATTCTCTTTCTGCTCTCTTGATTACAGGGCATAACTGTCCTTACTCATCTTATGACAATATAACATTCAGGTGACAGACTAATTTCATTAGTTGTTATTGTTTGCGTATCAAAGAGCTGTATCCATTGTCCATATATAGGAGTAATATTTTTTTAGAGTATAAGAAGGATGAGAAAAGTGCATGCAACAGCATTTTGAGTAATTTTCCAAATTTCACTTTATACTGGTGGTGATAGAGAAGAAGTATCCCGAGTTTAGTTTTGAATTTGTACTTCAAATTGCATGAAAATGAATGGATTACTTTTTATTCTTCTACTTTCTTTAGATGTGGAATTTAATTAATTGGAGATAAATTTGTCCTTCATTCTCTTCCCTTTTTATCGTCTAAAGATGTCAGAGTGATTCAATAAAAAGTGAAGCTTAGAATTGTTTTTGTCACGCCCCAAAATAGATTGCGATGTGGCCGACACTTGGTGCTTACGATCTTGCACCGAGCAAACCCTAATGATATAGTGACTCTCAATTCAGACCCTCATGATTCCAATGTATTTAATTAGTAATAACATTAATCGAATAAAGTGAACTAAATATCATTTGAATTAGAGTGCACCGTATTATAAGTCAAGACGTTTAACGAAAAATATTACACAGTTCATTATGGAGCCTCTAGATAGAGTGATCCCACGAATTTGTCACTATCCAAAATTTATCTAATCGTGATAACACATAACTCAACCTGTTAGGTAAGCCAAATGACAGTCAACACAACTCAAATGAGAATAATAAGAGCCAGTAATTAAAATAATTGAACTTCTATACGAAATCCCAAGGATTTATAGTACAAGTCATGAGCCACCAAGACTTAGATTTACAAAGCTGATCTAAAGGTAAATACAACATCTGTTCAAAATGTACATAACCTAATTTAAATCTACGAAAAAGGGCCAAAAATGCCCTTGAACTATCTGAAATAGCTCAAAAATGCCATCCGTCTGTTTTTGTTACCAAAAATATCCCTGTCGTCCATATTTTGGACCACAAATGCCCTTAAACTGTTAGCCTTGTCATTGAAGGTGACATGGCAGTCCAACTGAGTTAGATTTGCTTACATGGCCATCCACCTAAATAATCCAACAAGGAAAAATTATTATTTTAGAAAAAAATTATTTTTCCGGAAATGTTTTTAAAATACAAAATCAACACTTATTTCGAAAAAAGTAAAAAGAAAATCTGGAAAAATTATTTTCCGAAAAAATATCTTTCCGGATTTTAAAAAAAATACAAAATCAACACTTATTTCGAAAAAAGTAAAAAAAAAAATTACGGAAAAATTATTTTCCGAAAAACTAATTTTCCGAAAAAATATTTTTTTTCCTGAATAAGTGTTGATTTTGTATTTTAAAAATATTTTTGGAAAAATAATTTTTCCGAAAAAATAATTTTTCCATATTGGATTGCTTAGGTAGATGGTCATGTAAGAAAATCTAACCCAGTTGGACTGCCATATCACCTTTAATGACAAGACTAATAGTTTAAGGGCATTTGTGGTCCAAAATATAGTCGGCAGGGATATTTTTGGTACCAAAAATAAACTGAGGGTATTTTTGAGCTATTTCAGATAGTTCAAGGTCATTTTTGGCTTTTTTCCTTAAATCTAAAACTACCAAGGATAAGTGGTAGCTAAATCCGGAAGGCAAGTACATCTTCAATATCAGCTCCCGCCATACATAGCAGCATCAACCCCAGGATCTACATGCAAGGTGAATAAGTGTAGTATGAGTACAACCGACCACATGCACTCAATAAGTATCATAACTAACCTCAGCGAGGTAATAGAAGAAAGAATTATAAATGATACTCGCTATCACTTGTACAGTCCATAATTCCAACAGGTACATAATAGAAAATATGATCAAATCATGAAATTACAGATAAAACCACATTGGCGCTCTTAGCTGCTACAATTGGCATACTTCTATGTGATGTTAATCGAAGATGACAATAGATATTAAAGTATGTGTATCTGTGTAATTGTTTACCCGTAAAATGGTACAGTTAAATTTATACGTGGTTTATATACAAATTAATTAATTTGATCCAAAAAACAATAGTTGAATTAAATAGCAAAATAAGACTTAGCCTTAAAATTGAAATAGATGGCAGATATCTTGGTTCCGGACGCAGAACTGCCGGGAGCAATAAGGACAATACAAATAAGTAAGAAAGTAAAGTGTTATTTAGCTTTTGATAGAATATAGTATATGCTTGTCAGAAAATTCGTGTTCTTTACAAGGATGATAGAGCTCACTATTTATAGCTGCACTTAGGGAATAAGGTCCTAGGATTAAGCTCCTCTTAAATGATAATTATTATAACGACCCGACTTATCGTTTTAAGAATTTATGCCCCGTTCAGTGACTTAAGGTCTCGAGAAGCCTCGCAATATGTATTATGACCCGCGTGTGTGGTCGAGTTTGATTTACGGATGATTCGGAGTGATTTGGGACACTTAGTCCCTAAAAAGGGCTCCCTTCATAAGAGTCTCCCTGAATTTCTTCAGCAAAACGGACTGAATCTCATGGGACGCTAAATCATTTCCCTTCACCGTTGTTGTATAAGTGGTGATATGCTACTGAAGATCTGAAGTCCTAGTCATACTTTGGCATGTCAGGCATTTTAAAATGCTCCGGGATTAATTTTGGTGTCGTGCTTGGTTTGTAAGGCAATTGTGTGTACTTCTTTGAGTTCGGCCCTTTCAGCACTGGTGGTGCGCCTGGAATTTGATCCTTTCAGATGTTTACTTCCCTCATAAATCGCATGAGCTCGATTTTAAAGGGATTACTCTCGTTGTACCTGGATATGCACAAAAAAATATTCAAAAGCATAGTATGAGTACACCACAGCGGTACCCAGTAAGTGTCAAGCCTAACCTCGGTAGAGTAGTGACGAGGTCCAGTCAGGCCTTACTGGAATAATAAAAGACAAGGTGAAATGTTTAACAATATAATAAATATAAAATGACAATGGAAATGAATCAAGTAAGTAGTGTCTCACCAATTTACTACGCAAAATAATGGCAAATAATACCTCGTGGAAACAAAACATAATTCTTTTCAACTTTAAGAAAAATCACAATAATAATCAAAGGTAACTACGGCCATAAATCAATATCAACAAGGGCACTCCCGAGGTACCGCCTCGTAGTTCCAAATCATAAATAAATTCACAATATCCCATTTCCGTATATCACCACCTTCACAATTTATTTTAAAGAAAACATTTTTTTTCCGAAATAGCATCCCGCATTTTAGCCACCCTTATCACACCGCATGACTTCTAATAGTTCCCCTACTAGCCACGCGTATCAAGCCACCCTTATCTCACTGCATACATTTTAACGCCCAGACCTTATACCACCGCATGCGTATCAATATCACAATCTGCACCTCAAGTGCCCAAATAATTCAATCTTCCAAAATAAACAACATCAACAATATTTTCCACAACAGGGAGCTCACGGCTCAATCACAATGAGTACAAAATCTCACAAAATATTCGAGAATAAATAACTCAGCAAAAATAATATTTAAATTTTTTTAATACATTGCCTCAGTTCCAAATTTAAAATATCAAATACTTCATATTAATAATATTTAAATTAAAGAAATTCCACCTTCAAATAATGCACAGAATAAAAGAAACCAAGTTTCAGCTAAATATGTAAAAACAATTAGCAGGAGAAGGTCAAGCAAATTTAAAGTATATAAATCAAATCAATGATGAAGAATATAACAAGATAAAATAATTTAATTATTATGCAACAGTGATCTTCTCAATTTAAAAACATAATCTTCCACATTTAGCCTGTGTACACACTCGTCACCTCGTGTACACGACTTTCAACACATTACAATCATCACATCAATACCAATCCTAGGGGAAATTTCCCCCACACAAGGTTAGATAAGTTACTTACCTCGACTTGCTCCAATTTAATCCACTAGTAGGCCTTTTCCTCGATTATCCAACTCTGAATGGCTCTAATCTAGCCAAAATAATTCGATACAATCAACAAAAATTATAGGAATCAATTTCATCAGAAAATACTACATTTTTCAATAAAAATCTGAAATTAATTCAAAAATCATCTGCGTGACCCACGTCTCAAAATCCGGTGAAAGTTACGAAATCCGATAACTCATTCAATTACGAGTCTAACCATACCAGTTTCACTCAAATCCGACTCTGAATTGACACCGAAATCTCAAAAAAATTATTTCTATGAGATTTCTAAATTTTTCCCAAATTTCAATCTCAAAACACTAATTAAATGGTGAAAATAATGATGGATTCGGGTAATCTAACCATAATTGAGTTAAGAACACTTACCCCGATGTTTTCTATGAAAATCTCCCAAAAATCGCCTATCACCAAGCTCCAATTTGTCAAAAATAAAAAATAGGGCGAAGTCCCCTGCTTTATAACTTACAGTTCTGTCCAGGCTTCCCTCGATCCTCGGCCTCGATCTTCGCCTTCGATCCTGGCCTCGATCATGGCCTCGATTATGGGCCTCGATCAGGGCCTTCGACCCTGGCTTTGATCTTGGCCCTCGACCATGGCTTCGATCCTGGCCCTCGACCCTGGGCTTCGATCTTGGGCTCAATTTCTAGGATTCGATCCTGGGCTCAATTGATTTCTGCATTTCCAGCAGAAGAAAATTGCAGCAGCTGTTTAAGTCCAACTTTTGATCCGTTAACCATCCGAAACTTACCCGAGGCCCTCGGGACCTCAACCAAATACACCAACAAGTCCTAAAACATCATACAAACTTATTTGAAACCTCAAATCACATCAAACAATGCTAAAATCACAAATCACACCCCAATTCAAGCTTAATGAAACTTAAAAAATTTCCAACTTCTACATTCGATGTCAAAACCTATCAAATCAAGTCCGATTGACCTCAAATTTTGCACACAAGTCACAAATGACATAACGGAGCTACGAAAATTTTCGGAACTGAATTCCGACCCCGATATCAAAAAGTCAACTGCCTGGTCAAACTTCCAAACTTAAATTTCTATTTTAGCCATTTCAAGTCTAATTTCACTACGGACTTCCAAATAAAATTTCGATCATGCTCCTAAGTCCAAAATTACCGTACGGAGCTGTTGGAATCATCAAAATTCTATTTTGGGGTCGTTTACACATAGGTCGACATCCAGCCAACCTTTTCAACTTATGTTTTAAACTTTGGAACTAAGTGTTCCAATTCATTCTAAAAATCTCTCCAGGCCTGAACCGACTACCCCGGCAAGTCACATAACAGTTATAAAGTACAGAATGAGCAGTAAATAGGGGAATGGGGCTACAACTTTTAAAACGACTGGTCGTATCATTACAATTATATATTCAAAGCTTTGTATGGCCATATGAATATTAACTAACAAGTGTACTGCGTGAATTTGGCATACACGTGTGCCACCCGTATCGAGAAACTAATTATTTTATTATAAAGGTGGAAAATTCAAAAGTTAAAAGTTAAATTAATAAAATACTCTTTTAAATTAATAGTTTTATTTAGGCATTTAATAATATTTAAATAATATTTAAATAAAAGAAAAAATAATAATTTAAAGTGCCTTCTCTAAAAGTTGTGTTATTTCAGAGAGTAACTATAAATGCTATTAATATTTTCAAAAAGCAAAATATATCAAGATGACGACTTTGTGGTATAACAGAATGTTAAAGGGACACATATTTCTTTACATTGTCCAACTGCCATTTTCTTGATTTTTAATATGTAGAAAAAGTATCATGCACATTGTTGTAAATTCTCTCAGAAAATGATTATGGGGTGGATGGCTTTCAGTATTACAAGCATTTTGAGTGCCTACGGCTAAGGTGCAGCAGTATACGAGTCCCAAAGAAAAAAATGTGAATGAGTTCAAAATAGCGATACGCTCTAAAAAAGTAAAGGAGAAGCTTCCCATGGCAATGAAGGTTCTCATCTAGGGGAGTTCACAGTGGTGAGCTCAGTTATAGAAGGAGAGTTAGACCGGGCGTTGGCAGGGAGGTTTGCAACTGGGTTGACCTGGCCGAAGTCAGTCTTGTGTTCAATTTCGCGGTTAAAAGTATTTCAGTCTGCCATCTGTCTTTCCCTTCTCTTCTCTTAGCAAAGGTAGGTTCAAGTCAAACTTTTTAATTTCAAAATGAACGGCTTTGATGATCTAAAGAAATTTGAATCTCTTTATGTTAAGAGTCGGTAATGCCTTCATCATTGCCACATGGCTAAAACACAAAAGAGAAACTACAGAGTAGAGACTCTTTTCTAAGTATGTGAAACAATGCAAAGAAATTTATAGGGTTGTGCCTCCTCGAAAATGACTTTTCACTCCAGCAATCAACGTGACATACAAAAACAATTAATTATTTTCATAATCATACCCATGCTGCCACAAGTTCTTTTTGTATAAATTTGCATTGGGAAATTTTTGTTGTACTTCATTATCAATTTTTTATGGTGGGTATGGATGAAAATCTATTTATTTCTTTTGTTTCTCCTTGCCGCACCTTTCTTGTTTACCTTCGGCGCATGCTGCCTATGTTGAGGCACATTGATTTGTTGGATTGTTTTGGTGTTGTTTATGACTGAAAAAGATATAAAAATGCAATTTATTTTTTGCATGTCCTTACTTTTATGTTGTTTATGATTATTGACTACTTATCATGTGTGCTAAATGGAAGTAACTTACATTACTTGGTATATGCTAAAGTATGGTTTAATTTTTTACCTTGCGTACGCTGGTTTAGTATTCATAAATTGCATCCGTAATAATAAGTTTGTGCTTCAATTTCTTTCCTTGATCTATTTTGGAGATTAAAAAGAGAGAGGAATATGAAAAGAGATGTCCAAAAACCAATAGTATTAATTATGTTTAGGAATGAAAATATACAAATTTAAAAAATGTAATGAAGAAGTTACAAGCTTTAGAAACATATATCCAATACATGATTTTCAAGGGTACGGTTGAATCAAAACTTTGATTAGTAGTATATAGTATATCTTTATCAATTTTCAGATAGTTCTTACTTCTGTAATTTTAAAGCTCAAGAAGGTGTTTATAGGTGAAGTGAAATACATGGATTAGAATTTTTTTTTTTCTTTATTGAGTTAAGTAATATAATACATATATTTTTTCTAAAGAATTTTGCATTCATTCCAAAAAACTAGTTTCTCAAAATGGTGGAATCGTTTCTCGTAGTACTACTATTGGATTCTGAAATCAAGAAAAGTAGGCTTATTATAAAAATGAACTAATATGAATCAATCAAGTCGCCTTGCTATAATCCAAAACTCACTCAGACCGTGTGAGAAAAATGAACCAAAGATCATAAGCTTGCATTTCAAATCTTATAGTTGTTGTCTCAAATATTTTGAAAAAAGATGGCGTTGAAGTTCAGATTTACCCGGTTTATGGCGCTCAGTTTCTTATTCCATTAAAGATTGCAATCTTTATGGAGGTCTTGCTAGGTCTCGATTTTTATTTTATTTTTTTATGTTCAATATATTTTGACAATTAATCTTCTTTTTAAATCTAAATACTTTTTTGTGCCGAATCCAATTTCAACAACTATACGAATTGGGTGATGTGTTATGTTTCACCTCATCTTTTAACACATAATGAACACCTAAAATGGCTCATTATAATTCACTACAAATAAAGAATATACCCATGTATATGCGACTGTCGGAAAATAATATAAAGGATCTTAGCTATATTATAATTCAATACAACTAAAGCATGTTTGTATGTATGTATGTATGTATGTATGTATGTATGGATGGATGTATGTATGTATGTATGCGAAAATAAAATTCACCAAGAGTAGATAGTTGTAGTGAAATTGTTCCTTTGTAGTATTATTATTGGAGTTCTACTATTTTATATAACCATATCTAATTTTGCATCCTATCATGAATCCAAGAAAAGTAGGCTAGTTATAAAGATGATTCACTATGAATCAATCAAATCGCCTTTCTATAATCCAAAACTCACACTTGAAGATCGTGTGAGAAGAACGAATCAAAGATAAGAAACTCACATTTCAGTCTCAAATAATCTGAAAAAAAGATGGCGCCATCTTTTTACAAATCACTTGAGACAACTATAAGATTGTGAGCATGAGACCTTTTGTTCATTGTTCAACAACGATCTTCAAGATAGAATTTTGAGTTGTAGAAAGGAGATTGAAATTGATTCATAGTGTGAATCGTCTTTATAACTAGCCTATGTCTCTTTGGCTCTTGATTGGATGCAAGATGAAGCAATTCCATCGTTCTGTCGTTGCTCGTTCTCCTTTTTTGCCCTTTAAAACTATGGAGAGGAAGAAAGAAATAAGATGCATAAACCAGTTAGATAATTTCCTTTTATAAGCAATTATCTTGTGTCAGAGTTTGTGAGGAGCATCTCTTTAATGAGTAAACTACCAGTTCAACAACTTAGTTGCATACGGTTTGCGTGTGCACAACAGAAACAAAATAAAAATAGGACATAGTATTCGGCACAAAAAAAAAGTAGTAAATTGAGCAAGTCCGACGTTATAAAATTTAAATAGAAAAGTATGTTCTAATGATGGACACTACTGTTTTTACATTAGCACAATACCTAGAATTCAAATTGATGGGTACCTTCGAAATGATGTTTTTAGTTAATCATTAATCATTATTAAGAAAAATAAGAGATATATACCTTTATATTAAGAATAAGAGTGGTAAAGTGGAAAGTGTATAAGTTGTTCGTGCTTAACTGCTGGATATACCAAATCTCATTGTGTTGACACCAACCATATTAGTGTATCATGATTAAGTGATAAATAGAGTAATTAACTATAGTTAGCGATAAAAGTGCATACGAAAGACTGTCATGTATTCAGTGGTTTGGTCTAAACACCAAATGGGGGTAAATTTTTCCCCCAAGGAATGGTGTAACGGTTATGCATGAAATTCCCAGAATGGTTAAGTGGTTGCGCATGAATTCTATCATAAACTGTTTTACATTTGTTTGTCCTGTGTATATGCATAGAAAACATGTCAAATAAGAGGGGTAGAGAAGCATAGAGATCAATCAAAAATATAGTATGATATGTCCAACCATCATATTAGGTAAAACCTAAGTTTCCATGTCCTGAACCTTTAGTTTTCAAACTCTGAGAAAGACTGCAAGATAAGCAACCAAAGTCTAGTTTGGTAAAAACCTAAGTTTCCATGTCCAGCCTAACTTACAACAGGAATTTGTCCGAAATTGTTTCAAGATCAAATGGTATCAAATACCAGATTTAAAGTTCATTGATTTGCCAAATACTTCATTCAGCTTCTCCTTCAGAAGGCTTGACTTCAGCATTGGCTGTTTGAGGTTCGGCTCCTCCTTCAGAAGGCCCCGCTGCATCAGCGTTGGTTGCTGGACGAGGGCACATCACATTCTTGATCACAGAAAAGTAGAAATCAAAATCTGCCTTGTATTTGGAGCAGCTTGCTTCGATCCACTTCTCTGCTACGCTGGTGGGCACACTATCCTGGTTGTCCCGCCCATGCTCTTCAATGGCAGGGCGAATTTCATCATATATGGAATTGAGCTTCAAAGCGGCTTCATTTTTTATCCCCTACATGACCGTATTGGCAGAAGTGTTCAAAAAAATTACAATTAGGTTTTCTCCTTCCGCAAAATGAGCTACTATTTCATCACTAGTTTAACTACCCATACCTGAAACAGCATTTATAAATTGTCAATGAGCCCTCGCAAAGAGAGAAATGTGGAGATTCTCTTCTTTTTTTATGTGGGGAGAGTTGTGTGCGCGTGTGGGGGAGGGGGCATGGATGTTGCAATCATAATGATAACAGTTACTACTTGGAAGCATATTAAAACACATAAAAATGATGCTATCCAACCTGCCAACCTCCCCCCACCCCCTCTTTCAGGTTTTCTCGTTCCCTCTCCTCTCGCAAGTGGTAAAGAATAGATAATGATCCAAATCCACTGAAAAGATGCTAAAAACATTTCCAACTTCGAAGGATTTTCAACAACACATCACCATTCTACATTTTGAAAACTCCTACGCACTACTACAATACCATTACTGATATAAAACAACTGAAAACATAGAAAGAATGCAAGGAAGGGTTCCCCCAGCAAAGGCATCTAGACTGCTTCCAAAATCAGTGAAAACATAGCAGACAGTGTTGCTATGGTCCAACAGAAAAAAAGGACTCAGGCTGAGAAAGGTGGAGGGTTGAGTAATCAGTAAAACTTTGGCATTGTTGAAGTGTGTAGGAGTACAAATATGGCCATCAATATGCTGTGTGTATAACAGAATAGAACTATGTTCCACTGCGAAGCACAAAATTGAAAGAAGTAATATCCATAACAATATATAAAACGAACAAGAGAGAAGATTGAGAGAGAACACATATAATATGGTTGGAGCAAGGAGGCAAATTTGGAGTTACGTTAAAGCTATACTACTCCTTAGAGCACATACTCATAAATCCATAACTTTATCTAAAGAGGAGCTCATCAAGTTAAATGGAGTTGAAACATTAGTCTCTTTGACAAGCCCAGGAAAGAATATGAAAGAAAAAGTCGATAAAGTGGATATTATAGTTCCCTAAACCATGACGTGTGACAAAGAAAAAGGGATCATACCTCGTACTTAGTAACTTCTTCCCGTGCTTCCTTTGATGCAAACATTTCAGCAAAATCGGCATCATTCACTTGCTTACGGTTGGAAGATTTGACCTTTCGCTTGGGAATATGCTGAGACTTCTTCTTTGGTGTTGAACCAGATCCAATATTATAATTTCTAGATGTGCTATTACTTCGGATGCGAGATATTGGATTTGCCTGCTGAAATTGTTGCTGGATATCTATAGGATACAACTGACCCTGCTCATTCACCTCAGTCGTCGTTGCTTTTACTTCGATGCTGCCGGGTGGAGCTGAATAATGGGGTTCCACAGCATTTAGTTCCAACTTGCACGTAGTGTGCTCATTTCCTCCACTAGTTCCACTTCCAGAAATCACTGGAAAAGGTTCATCTTCTGCCGAGTCATAAAGTGGAACTTCCTCCACTGAATATCTGCATTAAGATTAGCCAGATTGAAACAAGTATTCAACAATTAAAAAGAATGCTATAAACGCTGTAGCACCCAACTACAATATCTTCGAGAATTTTCTCCAATAAAAATTTTCTCCAATAAAAATTCTCGAACGTGTTTCATTTTGGTTCAGTGTTGGAGGACTTGAGCTTTACTTTCTAACTGAATAATATAGTTAAGGCAGTTCACTTATTTGTCAACTGTAATAGGAGAAAAATCTTACATTTCATCTGAATATTAACTATGCTTTGTATATTAGCAATCAGTCCCTTATTTTATTTTATTTTGTTGAGAATGGTAAGATTTTATAAACAGAACAATGTTTCATAATTTATCTATCTCTCCAAGGTTTGAATGGTGTCACTGATGTTTCTCTTCTACAGAGAGAATCAAGATGTAGAAGTAATGGAAAGAGATCAGTTCCTGAAGAATTACTGGAGATAAATCTGAAACTTTGAAGATCTAGGACAATATGCTGAATGCCAGACTACTTCAATCTTCTAAGAAAAAACATACAGGTCCAGTCTCCTAGTTGTGAATCCAAAGGTCCACTTCTTTTTCCGTAATTTGAAAGAAAAAAAAAATTCGGGTTTTTTATTGAGTTAACAATAACAATAGGATGAAGAGCACAATTACCACTTTAAAAAAAATTAAAAGAAACAAACAGAAGAAGAAAATAGACGAGGAGAAATTTCCAATTCTAACACAGCTGTACCCACTTTACTTTAATTATGGTTTTCGCTTTCATTGACTTTTACGTTTTAATATCCACTGCCTATTGCATAAAGGTATCAACAGAACAAACCAAATCAAGTTAATAGAACTGGAAGCTCAAGATTTGTAAGAAATACAACAAACAAAGTTGAGCATTACCTGACATCCCCATCTTCCCAAACATGGTTATACTCCTGAGCCAAGATAAAAGGCAACAAAGAATAAGAAAAATGTGATTCACAGACTCGTACCGAATTTAGAAACATCTACTATGCTCTAGAAAACAGAAGAAAGCATATGCCAATAGGATCTCCCCCCTTCTTTGTTATGTTTATCAATATGAGCACTTTTACCGCTTCTTCTTTTTGCTGAGAAAGGTAACATGTTATATATGTAATCAGCACAAAGGCTGTGCTGGGAGTCATATTATTTCTCATTAAATTTCATTTGAAGTACTTAATTCTACTATTTGCATCAGTTGGAATTATAGTTCCTCCTCAGACAATCTCAAATCAACTCTGAAATCTATGATTGGTGTGATTTTTAACACCCCCCCCCCCCCCTAAAATTGTGTATTCAAGGTCTCAGGGTTACAACACAGTGCTCTTGTCCTGAGAGAGAGTGACAATCGGTTTACATGCTAATTCAAAACAGTTCAATACTGAGGCTTATCAGTAATACCCTCAGTCAACCAAGCTCTAATGAGGAAAGGAAGAAGACATTTACTACATAGACTTCCAGTGTGGTGTTCTAAAATCAAACATAATAAGCAAAGAGCATTTATCTTTTATTTTTATTTTTTCCCCGATCAGTGCAATAAGCGTTTATCCTGGATCACTTCCTCTTTTCAGCCTCAAAAGCAACACGCTCTTCATCCTGTAAGAAAATTTAAGGTCCTTATATTGTGGTGCATTTTAGGCCCTTGGATGAAGGGAGGAGATATATGTAAAGAAGGAAAAGGAAAATGACTGGCCGACATCGAGAGCTTCACATTTGGAAGTACAGGATCTTAACAGAAGAAGATGATAACATCTTCACTGAAGCAGAGAAAGAAAAGGAATCATTCTCTTAAGATGTCACAACTCTGCAACAATTTTAATACCCTTCATTAAAGAGCAGACTATGACCAGAAAGAGAGACTGAGTTTGTTAAGATACACCATACTACAACATGTGATTCGCGGATTGTAGTATGTGACTAGAAAATTCAATCTATATGCATAAATCATAAATCTGTTTGTTGTTTGAATTCAGGCAAGAAGGAATAAGTGAAATGATGCTATAAAGGGCATTCTAGATATAACAATTCACAAGAAACCATATGTTACCTGGAATCCTTGAGACTTGGCACCCAGAAATATAGAACAGTTTGCAGCTCCACATAGACAACGAACAGTTGCACCCCCATACCACTCAAAATTATAGTTATATGCCAACTCCGTTCCAACAGATATATCTTGCTTTGCAAATATTCCTACCCTTGTTTCCCCTAACACTGTCCATTTCCTTGTTTCACAATTTGGATGGCTGGGAAATTCAGGAACACAGTATCAGTGCTGTCATTCCAAACCAATTAACCATAATAATATGCCACTGACTGACCAAGATCTGCATGTTATTTCACTTTTTAACAATTTGACAACTGACATTTCAGCACTTACCAAGAATGATTTATGAATCTTGCAAAACTTCCCTTCCGGGTGGCATCAATGAAATAGTTAGCATTCAGAGAAATTATGTACGCATCCTTAAGCCCTGCACAAATCATGCGAAATTGTAGTAGTGATCTGTAGATGCATTGACAACCATCCCCAATGCTGATAACTTACCATGAGCTTCATAAGCCTGAGACCTTTTCTTCGCTTCTTCAGATGATATCACTTCTCCAGAGTATTCAATGATAAACTGTCCAGCCTAATCATGTAAAGAGAGAAGAACAATTGGTTGATTGCGGCTAATTAAGAATAAGCCATAATTACAGTTACTGAGCAAAAGCCTCTGATATATTGCAGAGAACTCAAATTTGATAGGCTCAGCTATGGACATTTTCTCTTCACGTGATCGTCAAGAAAAGAAAATTCTTTTATAAGAAAAGGTAAAAGAAAGAAAAATCTTTTTATATATGCTGAAACTATGCTATAAAAAATTAATTGGTCAGCCGAAAAGAAAATAGGCTGGTTGCTTCAGCAGAATTACCTTTATATTCTCATCAGCTAAAAGACCCCAACCACGCCCTTCAGTCCTGAACAACTTGGTTTTCGCGTATTCACATTTCTGGAATCTCTGTGGATAGAAAGCAAAACACTTCAAAACAATATACCTTAAAATATCTAAAATGACACTCACTCTGTATCTTTCAAATACGGCACTGAGTAGAGTCTCCCATTAGTTATTGAAGCAGTCAACCGCATATAGGGAACTAGAAACTCCTACTTGCAGTAGATGAAAGGATAAATTAAGTGACGAAAGAAAATTCTAAACACGCAAAGAACAAAATGACAAGCAGCAATTATTTTTACTTTTAGGTTTTTGTTTATCAAGGAATAACTAGGTAAAAAACTAGGAGGAATTATGCTATACAGTAACTGCTCGGAACAAAGCAAGTTCAACCAAACAGTGATTCCCAGTACCTCGACATATCTGATAGATGAACCACTAGATTCCAAAGCATCATCTAATCACACTGCGATAAAATAGGAAACCTGCTGTACAAATATAGCGATGCCAGAGTACTTGATAGTTGCATTTTATCACAAAACATCAACCAAACCCAAATATCACACCTTTCCAAAGAATCTTCTTGCTACAACCAAATCTTTAAACAAATGAGTCACTACTTACAGTTATAAAGAGCACACGCTAGGGTGTCACATATGTAACGATAACACGCTTTGCTGCACGAGCATAGGATGAAAATTTTATGCAACTCAGCTTCCTCATATCACACATAAACCTCTAGAATGAGCAACATATGGTGTTTTAAACAGCCAAAAGATGTTTATAATCAAAGGTATGAAACGAGAGAAAAGAAGGGAGAAAATGTTCAGTAGTTAGCGGTTTACAACATACAATAGAGCTCCTTATAGGAGTTTAGCCTACACAAAATAAGGAAGATTTCCTAGTTACATAGATGCCTAATGATAGACTTATAGTACAATAATTAAGAATATTTCATATAAGATTTGGTACAATTAATCCTGTACATATAAGAAAAATATAAACATATTCTAACTATCACAATCAAGTTTATTTTTTGATCAGGCAATCAATAGATCATATGCGCCGCTCTTACCACGTGAATACTTGATTTCTAGAATTTTTTGCTGACAACAAGACTTGATTCGACAAGTTTTCTAGAGTGAAATAACAAGACAGGTTAGTCAACATGAAATATTTACTTGACATGTTAAATAATGTGGCTGTTTATGTGGCAATTGATGGAGACTAGTGATGCGCAATATATTGCTGATGTGGTTGGCGTGATAGCGTCAATGACTCGATCACATGTACTTCTAAATGGTAGCTCATTGACTTCACATGTCTGTCAATAACTGAAGAAATGTGAATTGAACAACTGGTTCGAAATATTAAGGAATTAAGTCTTCCTCAAACCAACCAGAAAAGAAAAAAGTAAAAAAATTCAAGAATAATTTGACATCAGCTGTAAGAAAGGATGTGTGGAATTATCGATCAAAGAATATGAGGGCTACCCCTAACCCTGTATGGGAAGCAATCACTAGTAGGTCAGGACCACAAGCATAAACCTGTATTTTAGAATAGTTTTACAGTACAGAGGTGGCTTGAAGTGGGCAAAACTTACCCAATGGAAGGTGAAAGAAGAGAAGCAACAAATGGACACTCATAAAGCAGTAGATGCAGGAAACAGTTTGCCATAGGCCTCCAATCTGATGGTTCATCTCAAGAGGGTGGGTGACGGAAAAACAAACATGATGGAGGAAGGTAAGACAAAGGTTCAGTTATAGCAGACTTATTTTAAAAAAGGTTTGTTTATCGCAGAAGAAGAACACTTCCAGCCGTCTAGAAGCTCTCTGTTCCAGATTGATATGAAGATCTTGATTTCTTAGTGGCTGATAGGGAGGGAAATGTTTAGAATAATAGCCGGTGATCTACTTGGGTATGAGGAAGAGTCCCATGATGCGCTTAGGAAAAGGTAGCATAAGGACACTGATAAAGAAGAAACATATAGAAGTAAAAGCATGGAAAATTACCAAGACAAGAAACTAGATAAAGCTGTCCCATGAAATAAATGAGGAACAGCATGTTGAAGTGCTTTGAACCTTTGCACACCATGCAGGGAGGAGATGCTTTGACCTTTTTAGGATAATAAGATGGTTTAAAGCTAATTTTAGAAAAAGTTTATGGTAGAATAATTTCAGGATTGGTTGTAGAAATGCTTTTGGCGGTTCTTGGTTGAATAGTTTCAGGACTGCATAAAAGCTTTTCTCAAAATTTGCAGCATTTATTTTTTTCCTTTTTTTGCTTTTTTGATAGTTTTCTAGTTCCAAAGAAGTATTTTTATAAAATCTATACACCCATCCACAAATAATAAACACCAAGGAGAAGCTATGAAAAATGGTGTGACATGGTTTTTTACTTCAGAAGGTAATAATTGTATTAGAATAGCACTAAGAAAGGTAATGGTGTGACATGGCTTTTTTGAGCTTATCATAGAAGTTCTAAAATACCACTACTTTCACTCTCTTTCTCAACACATAATGGTAACACAAATTTGGTGCACTTCCCATAAAATCTGTTGTTAGTTTAGAAATCAGGAAGACCACTGTAAACTGTACTAATAAAGAGAAACATCAGAGAGAATGTTCAACTAATTAACGGAATCATCTAATTTACCTGATTCCTGCAATTCTCACCACAATGACAGTATCCTGGTGTACATTCAGTGCTGGTCAGTACATTCAAGCATCTTTCTCCACATGCACTTTCAGGATCACTGGCATCATACTTGCACTCACAAATAGCGATATCCTCTTCTTTCAGCTTCTTATGTCTGTAAGACAATAGAACATTCCACATTAAAATTGACTTCACTAAATCAAGGTGAACGGATCAAGGTATGCATCTTTTGGGGCACAGGTTTTCTTTCTCTTCTTTATGGTGATTATTTGGGATTCAAGTTAAGGCATCAGAAGCTTCAATCTTGAAAGACAGAAAGCCATAAACCACAAAATGAGCATGTAGGACACGAAAACTTTCTTAGGTATGAAAAAGATATTTATTTCTCTATGACAGAAAGAAATTATGCTTCTCCATTCAATTGAACAAAGAAAAAGATGAAACATAAGCATTATACAACATTAGTTTCGACTCACAGAAAGTTCTTCCCTGTAAGCTTGACCAGATAATCATAAACTGGAGTTCAAATTTCTTCTTCTACTCATTTTCTTGCCATTAGATCCATACTTCCACAGCATCTTGGCACAACATGGAACAGGGTACAATAATTAATCAAAGTTTTTTTTTGGGTCTAGTTTTATCTTACCAGTGAAATAGTATTAAGAACCAATCTCTTTCGTATAGCCACAGTTTCCAGATCTTTGATATCTGGAACTAAGATGTTTGGATCATGACTATAGACAACATACCATTCAAGTGGTACTCATAATTATCAAAAGAAAGAATGCAGCAATTGGCAGGGAGATCATCATTAAAAGAAGCAAAGAAAGGAATTGAGCTCACTTTCGCCCTAAAAACTCATTCTGATTAATATGTATAAATGGCGTTACTCCTTCAGGCAGTTGGACCTTCAAAAAAACAAAAATAATTCACCTTGTCACTTGATATACATGGAATGGCGTACTGTAATGGAAAATCACTTATGTATGAGCAAAGGGGCTGCATTTATTATATTGGCTCCATAAACATTATTATACAGTATTAATCTAGCATATATATGACTGACAATAAACAAATCAAATATCATATAGCTAATTGATTACACAAACAATGTAACCGACGTGTGCATCCATGTTTTGATGGAAGGGCAGATGAAGTAACTCGATAATAAGGTACAATTGAATGCAGCAATGTCACATCAACCAGACAAACCACTAGGATATTCAATATGCCCACTATTTTCATAAGTAAATTTAATTTAAAACAGCAGCACTAAGACAGTGCTGGAACTGTACGATGTGTATGACTATCGCTCCTTTCTTCTGAAAGGGGTCAATATAGTCCCAAAAGAGTGTATAAGTGCTTTATTTTTCATCAACATTTTTCAATATGCCCACTTTTGTCGAGAGAAAGAACCTGGCTTTGTTGAGGAACTACAACTTCCAACTAGTTAGTTAGAAGGCAAGAACGAAGTAGAGTACTCTAGACATGTGTTGACTCAATATCACATGTTTAAATGGTCAATACAAGTTAAAGCAGCAGGGTCTACTAGAAAAAATCGCTGAAAACTACCCAATTTCAAAGATGCACCTTTTTGCCCAATAATATCAAACCCATATAAGTACCTAACAGAACATAATATCCTCAAAATTGTTTCTAATTTTCTTAAATTTATGTCTTCAAATTTTCACATTCGAGCCAATGCCTCGAAACCTTGGTAGGGGTGTGCTGGTATGTTACCAATCTTTTCTCTCTTTTTTTGGTGGATGGGTGTTACCACTTACTATTCTATTTAAAATAGCACAGCTATTGATAGGTATATAGCAGGCTACCAACCGACAATCTCAGGATCCAAATACTAGAAATTTTTATTTATTTATAATTGAGCCGACATGTAGTATATATACATGTTCAAAATGCTGCACTAATCTTATCATCGGTTTGCCGGGTTCAGTCTTCTCGTGATTTCAGCAAGTCCACAGTGTCACACCAAGTCAAGTCCACATCGTCACATGAAAGCATCACATTTCATGTGACGCATAAACGATCTAGAATACTAGGGGAAGAAAAAAATACTAGGTGATTTCTTCCCATCTGCCTAAGCGTTAATGGACAGAGTTACCCGGTACATGTGCTGTTGGGAGGTAGCATATACCAGGTGGAATAGTCGAAGGGCGCACACGCTGGCTGGGCCACCACCACCATCATAAAAAGGAAGAATACATTTGGAATCAATAATTATATCATATAGAAACGGTAAGCTTTAGATCTAAACTCATTCAATCTTTTCCCATTTAACCCAAGGAAAGCTTCGTCGAGACTTGCAAGACTTAAATAGAAATAAATAATCTTTAATTTAAGTTAGAAATGCTAAATAAAGAATAAAAGATGAGTGCATGCATCTAACTTGTCAATGGGTATCTAGATATATCAAATGCCAAAAGGAGTATGGTTCTCAACATTCGAAATCAAACAAGTAAAATCAAACCAAGATAGTTGTTTGAAATGCCCTCCTGCGACGGATCTGATTTTGATTAGATCTACTCGAAGAAGGTAATTCATAAAATTCTAACTCTTGTTTCCTCAAAATTTTCTCTCCAATCTTCGTTTTTCCCTTATTCATTGTTCTTCTTTTCACCGTATACAAAAGGGGCAAGGGGGGTAAAGAGAACGATTTTACAACTCCATCACTTTTTCTACTTTTCTTGTGTTCAGACACAGACAAAATTTGATAGTAGAACAGTGAATCTAGTTTACTAAGCGTCAAAATAGACTGTTCCTTTTTAGAAATATTATTCTAGTGAAAAGTGGTTAAAAAATTAAGATATAACATCAATAGGCCCATTTATGGCTAAACAAGGCAAAGCTACATCATTAAAGTTTCACAACTGGCACTTTCTTAAAGGCATTTAAGAAAATTTTCAGTCTCTTTGCTCTAACAAAATTCACGTACTTTTCTTTTTTTCCATATAAAAATGTCTTTCCTTGAATAGAAAATCCTCCCTCCAACCATTCAAGCTAACAAGTTAATATTGAGTTCTATATCTCATGTGTGATGTAAAACCTTACTAAAGTTCTATAATATAATGAACCATTCCAATGCTTTATTCTGCCTATGATGGTCAGAGGAGCTCAAATCTAAGGTCACAACAAATAATTTGTTATGTTAAACCTTGAAGCTAGGTGCAGCATAGTTGGAAACTTCTCGCTTAGGCGGCACTTCAGTGCAGGCACTAATTGCCACCAAAAGCCTGCACCGGCTCTGTATTGAAAGACCAGCACTAAGTAATAAAAATATAGTTGTCAATGCGATATATTAACCGTTAGTAGTAGCTGAAAATTTTTGTTGTTTATCTTTATAATTATTTTCTGTTGCATCACACAATTCAACATGGTATTAAAATAGACAAAGGTCCTATATTTGAGTTTCATTGCCGCACGCTATCAAAAAGAACTTCCACATGCTTGGATCATAACAAAAAAGAATCAGATCCTCACGTGAAGTGGCATATTGAAGACATAATTAAGTAAATAAAGTATGAACTCCATCTCCCAGAATCAAAACCTGCTCTCTCTGACAGCTTAACTTTATGATAAGATGGTCAGACATGTCGACAATATATACTATGTATTTTCTTTATTTGTGCCTTAGAAAATCTCATGCTCTCATTGCTCTTTGTCTTAAAATCTCCGGCAAATCTTGGCATCTTTCCACATTTTCCACTTTTGACAACATGTCTAAAAGGAAATGCAGACCTACCAATCACGAAAGCTTTATATGAGTATAAAAGTTATTCCATAATTGTATAACTTCGTTAATTTTAAGTAGGTCGACAATAGGAATTTCAACTCTAAGATAATTAATCCTTAAAGGGTATGCTTTTCATAGAATAAGGGTTATTGGTCTAGTAAAGTGTCAAATAAAAGGAAGAGATTAAAGAGGTATTGATTCAATAAAAGTTAAATTGGTTGACCTGAAAATGTATTTTCAAGGTCACGTTGTTAAGAAGATACTGTGAACCTAACTTAACTCCAAAAATTAGCTTACAAGTTGAGAATTGCCTAAAACCATATAATGAGACATAACTCATTCCCTCAATCAATGCTCACACTTAACACCCCTTCCCCAAACATGCACTTTAATATAAAAACCATATTTCTCATGTAAATTAATAAAATCTCAAAATACTTGTCTTATTGTTTAGACGAAAGTCGAGGAGACTTACTTGGTATTTTTATACTCACCCCATTTACCTTCATGGTATAGGTTCAAATATTGCAATGGAGCACTACTACATAGAGCTTTATTGGTGAGCCCCGGCTTAGCCTACTAAGCCATGGAAAAAGTCAAATTCATTCAGGAAAGGTTGAAAACCGCTCAAAGTCGTCAAAAGTCCGATTTGGACAAGCGACATCGAGACTTGGAGTTCATGGAGGGTAACTTGGTATTCTGCAAGGTTTCGCTCATGAACGGTGTTAAGTAGTTTTGCAAGAAAATAGAAAGTAGAGTTCAAGTACATTGGGGGCTCAACATTAGATACACCAAGAATAAGGGTCTACTATAATACCATATTAAGAAATGAACCTTAAGTCTAACTCAAACCCAAAAGCTAATTCGGTAGATGAGAATTGCTGAAACCTTATAAGACAACAACTCATTCTCTCTATCGATGGGTCACTTAACACACACCAAAAGTTTGATCCTAAGTTTTCTTTTTCTATTTTTTTTTTATATAAATAATTGTGGTACCCCGACTAACTTAAGCATACCTAAATTACTAAAATTCATGTTTTGATATTAAAGTAATACCAAACATATTATATTCAAAGTGGAATTCTATCTATATATGGATAGTTTACTGTGCACGGAAAATTTGTGAAAATGTTATTCCATAATACAGAAGATTACTTCAATACTTGACAATTTAGAATCTACCACTACTAAGACTTCTACTTAAACCCTTAACAAATCTTATGACTTTCAATTCAATTTGATTCTCCTTCAGTGAAAATAACACTTGAATTCTCGAGTTGGAACATCAAGTTTACCATGAAGGGCCAACGACTATAATTACTTTAAGCATTAGGAAAGCAAATTGTATGTGCACGTCAGTGTTGTCAAAAACTTCTTTAATGCGCGCTTAAGCCCTCAAGTTAGGTAAAAAATAGGTTGAGCGCTTCATCTCACATCCCTTGGAGTACGGCCCTTCCCCGGATCGTGCATAAATGGGGAATGCTTTGCGCACCGGGCTGCCGGCTTCATCTCACTTAGCCAGCGCTTTAGTGCAGTCACAAGACACTAAATCATATGTCTCATCGTAAATGGGCGATATCCTGAAGAGGCGACATTAAATAATAAAATTCTCACGTAATTGTAAAAAAAGTTTAATTCCTTTGTCCATAGTTTTATTATTCTTCAATTTCATTCTCTATTTTATTCCATGTGTTTTTTTTCGTAAAACTCGTGTTTTTTTGCGCTTAAAGCCCCAACAGACTTCATTGCTTTTTGCGCTTTCTGCCTTTGATAACACTGGCATATACACACATTAGAACTACAACTCTCTTCCACAGTGGTCTCTAGTTCCTCATCAAAGACCACTAGTAATCCAAATATCAAAACAAAGCTTTCAATACAGTACTGCTCTTCTCAAGAAGTTACAGTTAGAGGTAGATTTTAGTCATTTTAACGTGCACAAGCGAAAAGGAAAAGCATGTTCTTCATTCTTTCTAACATTACATCCTCTAAAGAAGGATGAGACAAATTAGAAAAACAAAGGAAAAAAAGAGACGCCTTTTTGAGGTATCAAGTACCAAGGTGAATATTATCTTGTGTTAAATATTGCATGTCCTTCCAGGCTTCACATGATGATGTAAAGAAAATAAGACCACTGCATCTTTCTTTCTAGTTCTAAGATCTCCTTGAATGGATCTTCCTTTATTTCTCTGTTTCCTCATATCTTATTGCTGCTGGGAGCAAGTAGCTTAGAAATACTATAGTTCCTCAAGAACACACAGTCAGTCCATACAAAATCATACTTTAAAGTTTTATAACGGGCTTGAGATTCAGATAACATGAACTTAGGCATACCACATTGCTTTTGTCTTCGTCTGAATTCAGCATCTACGCAACCTCTGATCAGAAATCTGAAAACTCCAAAAACTCAACAACAAAAAAGGTTTCATCAATTTCTTATCCAAGCACAAGATCACACACACATACACACACAAAAAAGGATCACTCGCACACACAAGATAACACACACAGACATACAGGATCACTCACTCACACACAAAAAAAAAAAAAAAAATAGCCATTGATGGGTGTGCTTGTCAACTAAAAATTGTCCATTTTTATGCTACCGGTTCTAGAAATGTAAACTGCCCGCCAAGAAGAAAAAGTTCAATTTTGTTGCTTCTCTTACATATGAATAAACAATTTAGAAAAATCTGAAGTCCCTTCTACCAAGGAAAAAAAGGAGCTTGAAAAACCAAAATAATTCAAACAGCGAAATTTCTCAAAAACATAATTAACCAATGCCTATTTTAGATAAAAATAAGAATTACCCCTTCAACAAAAAATAAAAAGAAAAAAAAAAGTTGACCCATAAAACTCTTTAAAAAACAAAGCAAATTTCTAAAAAACAGGTTACCCAATTGCTGTAAATATTAAAATTCTAGATAAAATCAGAATTACCCCTTCAACAACAAAAAGAACAAGAAAAAAAAGTCTCGACCCAAAACAAAAACCTTTAAAAAAATCAAAGCAAATTTCATAAAGAAAAAGGCTTATTCGGTTCCTTTAAGAAAAATTTCTCAAACACCAGTAAATGTTACAAAAAAAAAAGGAGATAAAATCAGAATTCCCCATTCAACACAGAAAAATCTTGAAAACTAAAACGGGTTAATTAATTCAATGCCTGTAAATATTAAAATTCTAGATAAAATCAGAATTACCACTTCAACGACAAAAATAAAAAGATAAAAAGGAACCTTGACCCATAAAAATCTTTTAAAAAGCAAATTTCTCAAAAACAGGTTTATTCAATGCCTGAAATTTCTCAAACACCAGAAAATGTTATAATTAGATAAAATCCGAATTCCTGATTAATTAATTCAATGTGGATATATAAAAAAGCTAATTTTAAGTACTATACACTAAGGCATGAAATGAGTGCTTCACATATATGTTTAACGTATGAAAGAAAAATGAAGAAAAGAGAGTAAAATTCAGCTAACCTTTGCCGCAGGGTTTACAGGAAGAAGGGTTTTTTCCTGGAACCTGAATCACCATCTTGTATTCTTCTATATATATACAAAAACAGCGAGTGAGTGTGTGTGTATTGTGAGAAAAGCAGAATCAGATTGTGTCACTCACAGCCCAGATTTTCAGACGGTTGGCAAAGGTTTTAAGGTAGCTGACAAAACTTGGGTTTAATGACAGAAATATTTGAAGACTTATAGTTACGACGTCGTTTACGCTTGTCCACGGAACCACCTCTTTTTTTGGGCCTTCTTTTTGATGAGTTCTTTAATTTAAGCATGAATTAAAAATAACATTTTATAGCTACCATATACATAATTACTTCCTATAGTTATTATTCAATTATTATGGTAGTGTATTCGATATATTCGCGCCAGTCCAGTTGTACGCGCATGTATTCACATGTATTCGCGCCATGTATTCATGAATACAGTAACGGCAATCAGCTTTAAAATATGTATGCCCATCTATCTAATAACAAAAATAATATCAATTAGCGTAATACACTCCTAATATAACTCAACAAAATCAATTCTAACATGTCTCATTATCATCCTAGTTAATTAGAATAATTTTTCAGTTGTATATAAATGTTGTATTTAACTTTTGTATTTAGTGTGTTTCAATATTTTTTTATTATTGTTGTATTTCAATATTTATATCTTGTATTCATATATAATGTAAGTACAATATGCATGAATACAGGTGTATTCAGTTGTATTAAGAAAATACAAATCTGCGAAATACATAAAATATACGCAAAAAATATATTTATATAAAAATACAATGTGTTTGAGTGAATTTGTATAGAATACAATGTATTTTGTATCATTGTATGTGACTAAATAGCAAAGAAGAGAGAAAGTTTGTCGGAGATGGCGTTTTCCGGCCAAGAAGAGAAGAAAGTTCGTCGAATCCGTATAACAAATTTATAATCACTAAATCAATTTTCCTTTTAGGTTACCAAAGAAAAATATGAAATCATATGCCAACAAATGTTAGTAAATCATCATTGCAGCCCTCAAGTTAAGCAACAAACGCGAAAAGAAAAATCAAAAGGGAAAAACAAATGTCAAAAGAGGAAAAATCCCGTAGGTAATTCGTAAATATCTATGTTGTATTGCTAATTTATAAAGCTTGTGAGGGGAAGTTGTTCGAAGAGAGAGATTCTTCTTTCTCGCCGGCCATCAATATTAGGGCTTGAGTCTCTGGAAAAGAGAGAGAAAGAAAAAAAAAACCTGAGAGAGAATCTTGTGTTAATTGAAAAAAAAAGAGAGGAAAAATATAAATAGCGTATTTCATGCTTCAATAGTAGTATATACCATAAATACCTATTTTGCTATAAAATATAAAAAGTAACTATAGAAAATAATATTTTAAAATAATTTTGGTTTATAATAATAGGGTGTATACCTTTGCTATAGGAGGTAAAATTTCAATTAAAAATCAAGGAAAAATATATAAGTTGCACGCTAAATTTATCCGAAAAAATTACAACAACAACAATTCAGTATAATCCACTAGTGGGGTTTAGGGAGGGTAGTGTGTACGCAGACATTTCCTCTACCCTGAGGTTGTGGGGTTTGTGGAGGGTAATGTGTATGCAGACATTTCCTCTACCATGAGGTAGAAAGGCTGTTTCCGATAGACCATCGGCTCCCTCCCTCCAAGAACTCCTCACCTTACCCATGGGGTGACTCGAACTCACAAACTCTTGGTTGAAAGTGGAGGGTGCTTACTACTAGAGCAACCCACTCTTATCAGAAAAAGTTAATTTTAAGGAAAAATTACATAAGTTGCACGACATATTATCCCTTTATTGAACACCGGCGAATTCCACGCTTTGGACCATAATGTTGAAGAAGAGGAAAGGTTAAAAAAGTGATTAAAATTTTTGAATGGTGTCCTACACTGGCGCGTGTATACACCATCAACAAATAAAGCTGAAATTTTCTTAGCAAGGTAACTAATTTTTTTGAACAAGTTTAAGGTGTGACATATGCATTGTTTCAAAAACAAAATAGTTAATAGGAGAGTATGACTTATGAGGAAGATCTTTGAATAGAACAAGTGCTATCTGAGTTCATGTAATTACAATTGAATTATTGCTACATGATTTATAACAAATCTTTGCTATTGGAATATAAGCATGGGTTGGAACAAAAAAAGTTTATTAGAATTAGCATCAAAGCAATAAGTGCAAGATATATATACTTATTTTATATAATATTTAATATGCATCATTAAATGAATTTATTAGCTAATGGTAGTAAATTAATATGATTTGATAATAAATGTTTTACTACGTTACACCCCGTTTAGTTTCCCTTCAGTATGAACCTAGCCAGCAAAACTTGAAAAAGAAAAAACTCTAAGAAATAATATTAAATGGAGTAATTAAATGGTTAGTATTAAATAACATTAAAAATAACTTAACTTCATTACGGAAGGTCACAAGGAGTTAAAATGTAAAGTATCTAAAATTCATTTCATTTCACACTTGTTTTAATAGCGTGGATATAGGTGTCAATGGTTCGGTTCAATCGGTTATTTTATAAAATGTGTACTATATCAATTTTTCTCTTACTCTATTTTATATAACCAAAATTAAATTTTTCGAAACCATCTCAATCATCACGGTTTCTCTTCGGTATTTGTACAGTTCGGTTAATTTAAGATATTTTTCTTAAAATATCATATAAGAATCGCTAATAGAAGTTAGAATGCAATAATATACTTAGGAATTCAGCAAAATTCTCTGGATATTTTTACTGTTTAAAAAAGATAGGGAATATGAAAGAAAGCCAGAATAGAGATCCATCCCACTATTTTATTACAACGTAAGAGAAATTAAGCAAGGAATGAAGATGGAACACAAGACTAGAGTCTATTAGAAGATTAAGTATTCAATAAGAAAAATCTAAATCATACGAGAGGAAAGATATCAATACCTTATGACTTGTTACTCAAGATCTTTGGAATACCTTGTGACTTGCTACTCAAGATACCATCTAGAACTAATCTAGTTTCAATAGGAATAGCATAACAGGTTTGGAAGTTGAGACATTATTTTAGTTACTAGTTGGCTATAATCACAAGGCGTTGAGACATTATTTTAGTTACTAGTTGGCTATAATCACAAGGCCCAGCGGAAAAAATAGTGTTTTGTTATCTTTAAACTTAATATATAAAATACATTTTTGTTATATAAAATTATTTTGTACGGTTCAATATTTTTGCGATTTATTTTTGTAAAATTAAAAACCTACGTTAATCATTTGTACGGTTATAGATTTATATAAGAACCTACGATTTTATTAAAAGAAACCTAATAATTGGTTCGATTCGATTAATTTAATTGATTTTTAAAAATCAATTGACAATTGTACATGGATACGTGAGGAAACTATAATACCCCTTCCATAATGGTCAAAGAAAAGTAATACTCTGTATTAACAACAATAACAATAACCAATAATACTCTTTTATTCTTGTACTAATCGTTTTATATTTTGGTATTTCCTAATCCAATAAAAGCCAACAAAAAATACATTTTATCTTTGGTAGCAATTAGCTAGCTTGAAAAGAGAAAATCTCGTTTTTCATTTAGCAAAATAAGAAATATATTAATACCTTAATGTACTTATATAATTTGATTTGGTACCACAGGGAGAGAAATTTCTTGAAAACAAAATGACCATAATGGCAAAAGAAGGCTTGACAAATATTTGAGTTGGTGCTAATTAAATAAAGATTTTTTTAAAATATTAGTATATTCGGGAGGTGTTATTTTTTGTTTGATTCTTGGCTAAATTTTTAAAAAACAATATTAAAAAAGTAGAGAGTTACTAACTTCACTTCATCATCACTAACGACACCACCGTGCCGCACCGTGTCCTTAAGGACAAGCAAATGGGGTCATCATACTGACGCTCTCTGATGCGCTCACACAAGGAAGACCGAAAGACTGTGCAAGCGAGGACACGACTAGGCTCCGAAAAATCTAACCTCACGAACTGATTGAACAAAGCCTAAACATCTGCTGCAAGTGGCCTCTCACCAACTGGAATATACGCAGGGCTACCCATGCTCACAGCCTTTCTACTCAAGGCATCGGCCCCCACATTGGCCTTCCCGGAATGATACAAAATAGTGATATCATAGTCTTTCAACAGCTCCAACCACCTCCTCTGCCTCAAGTTGAGATTCTTTTGCTTGAACAAATATTGTAGACTACGATGATCCGTGAATACCTCACATGACACGCTGTAAAGATAGTGCCTCCAAATCTTCAGCGCATGAACAATAGCTGCCAATTTTTAAGTCATGAACATGGTAATTCTTCTCATGAACCTTCAACTGCCGCGACGCGTATGCAATCACCCTTCCATCCTGCATCAATACTGCACCAAACCCAATACGAGATGAATCATAATATACCATGTAAGATCATGAACCTGTGGGCAATACCAACATTGGCGTCGTAGTTAAAGATCAACTCACGCTCATCCGACCATCTAAAGGACATCCTTCTGGGTCAATCTAGTCAATGGGGCTGCTATGGATAAAAATCCCCTCCACAAACCAGCGATAATAACCCACCAAACCTAGGAAACTCCGGATCTCTGTAGCTGTAGTAAGTCTAGACTAGTTCTGGACTGACTCAATCTTCTTAGGATCCACATTTATGCCCTCTACCGATACAACATGCCCCAAAAAGGCGACTGAGTCTAACTAAAACTCACACTTTGAAAACTTGGCATATAACTAGCTATTTCTCAAGAGTCTGAAGTATAATCTGAAGATGTTGGTCAAGCTCATCTCGACTGCGGAAGTAGATCAAGATATCATCAATGAATACAATCACAAAAGAATCCAAATAAGGCTTGAACACCCTTTTCATGAAATCCATAAATGTTGTTGGAGCATTTGTCAGCCCAAATAACATCATTAGAAACTCATAATGCCCAGACCGAGTTTCGAAAAGCCGTCTTAGGGGCATCAGATGCCCTAATCTTCAACTGATGGTAGCTAGACCTCAAATCAATCTTCGAAAACACCTTGGTACCCTAAAACTGATCAAATAAGTCATCAATCCTTGGCAACAAATACTTGTTCTTGATAGTGACTTTTTTCAACTACCGATAGTCTATATGACCCATATTTCTTCTTCACGAACAACACGGGTGCACCGCAGGGTGAGATACTAGGTCTAATGAATCCCTTATCTAGAAAATCTTGCAACTGCTCCTTCAATTCCTTCAACTCCGGCAGGGCCATACGGTATGGTAGAATAGAAATGGACTAAGTACCCGGAGCCAAATCAATACAAAAGTCAATATCTCTGTCGGGTGGCATCTCCAGCAGATCTGCAGGAAATACCTATGGAAACTCACGAACAACTGGTACTGAATCCATGGAAGGAACCTCCATACTAGAATCGCAAATATAGGCCAAATAAGCTAGATACCCCTTCTCGACCATGAGCTAAGCTTTCACATGGGAAATAATCTTTCTAGTAGAATTGTTAGGCTTCCCCCTCCACTCTAATAGAGGTAACACTTGCATGGCTAAGGTCATCGTCTTGGCGTGACAGTCTAATATAACATGATAAGGTGATAGGCAATCCATACCCAAGATAACATCGAAGTCTACCATATCAAGAAGTAGGAGATCTACACTAGTCTCGAGACTCCTAATAGTAATCACACATGAGAGATAAACGCGATCTACAATAATAGAATCTCCCACAAGCGTGAACACATACACATGAGCACTCAAAGAATCACGAGGCACAACCAAATATGAAGCAAAATAGGATGACATGTAGGAATAAGTAGAACCCGGATCAAATAGAACTGAAGCATCTCTTTGGTAAACTGGAACAATACTTGTGATAACGACATCAGATGACTTTGCCGCCTAGTTGGGAAAGCATAAAATTGGGGTTGGGCCCCACTACTATGACCTACGTCTCTAGGACGACCTCTAGCTGACTGACCTCTACCTCTAACGGTATGACCTCCACCTCTGGCTGGCTGACCCCTGCCTCTAGCGGGCTGAGTGGGCGGTGGAGCAACCGGTGCCAGAATCATGGCACGAGAACTCTGTTATGGCATGCCGTCCAATAATCTCGGACAGAGCCTCCTGATGTGACTAGTAACTCCACACTCAAAACACCCATCTTGTTGTTGTGGTTGCTAAAGCTGAAGCTGACCCAAACGGGCCAGATAACCACGGTGATAGCTCTAAATTGGAGGCGCACTAATAGGAGCTGATGGTGCACTGTAGGTTGGCTGCCCAGAGTAAGGCACATAAGGACCACGACTCCCTAAAGCACTGTGAGATGCCTGAAGCGGTGACTGAAATGGCCTGGGAGGTTGGCCTCTACCAAAAGTACCCCTACCTCCATATGAGGCACCACTGAAACTACCGGAACGGCGAGGCCTCTTATCAGACACTGGCCCCCTCTCCTAGGCACGAACCATCTCGATCTATCTAGAAATATTTACGGTCGTCTAGAAAGAAATATCACTTTCGGTATCTTTGGCCATCTGTAACCTGATAGTGAAAGTGAGCCCATAAATGAATCTCCTCACTCTCTCCATCTAGTAGGAAGCAAGATAATGGCATGGCAAGCAAGGTCCACAAATCGAGTCTCATACTGGGTAATCATCATACTACCCTACTGAAGACGCTCAAACTGCCTGCGGTAATCCTCTCTCGGAGTGACAGGAATGAGCTTCTCTATAAGTAGCTATGAGAATTGATCCCAGGTAAGTGTAGGAGACCCAGCTGGTCTATTCAACATATAATCTCTCCACCACCTCTTGGCGGAACTAGTCATCTGAAACACTGCGAAATCAACCCATTGGTCTCAACTATACCCATGTTCCGCAAGAGCTCGTGGCAATGGTCTAGATAATCTTGTGGGTCCTCAGAAGGTGCACCACTGAAATGAACATGAAAGAGCTTGGTAAACATGTCCAACCTCAACAAAGCCTCAAAAAACATAGCGGGCCTATCACCGGCGTGTGCCGCAACAATCGACTGAACCACCCCAACTGGCAGGGCTGCTGGAGTCTGATACTAAGGAGCCTCCTGCTCCAGAGTGTGAGTAGCGGGATTTTGTGCTCCTCCCTGTCACGACCTAAACCGAAGGGTCACGACGAGCACCCGGCACCTTACTCAACCGAGTACCAATGTTACATATCATTCTTATCGTACTGTCATTTGCAAATGGGCAAAATGGGCCATCATGGGTTAACCAGAATAAATATAATAGGATGACCCAATCTGATATAAAAACTTATACATGTGAAAAAGGGCCTATAAGACCAAAATTACACTGAACATAGGCCGACAAGGCCGTACAATCTTTCACTTACACGTCATATGTCTACAAGCCTCTAAGGATACCTAAATGTCATCAAGGTCAGGACAGAGCCCCGCCATACCAATCAATACATGTCCAAATCATACTAACCAATAACAACTCCGGAGCAAATGGAGCATACCAACATCTTCCGCTGAGCTGATAGCCTACTTAGAGAACTCTCGACATGTCTATCGAGAGCTGCGGGCATGATATGTAGTGTCCCTAGGCAAAAGGGACGTCAGTACAAATAATATACCGAGTATGTAAGGAATGCAAATCAGTAAATAATAGATATTAGAGAAACATGGAGTAAAAGACTCGACATGTACGTCTGCATAGCTCTGTGAATCATTTCATTTTTATAATGTCATGCATATGTGTATAAATGTCATACCATGCATAGGTATATGTGTTCATAACATCATCAAGCCTCTAAGGGCATCCCATCATATCATTTCGGTCATTGTGGGCAAATCATCAACGTATACCAGCTGATCAGGTGGTGGTGCGTATATAATGCCGTAACCTTTTCCCATATCCCATATATATATATATATATATATATATATATATAACGCCATCTGGTCATGATTCAATGTATATGTATAAATGCATGAAATGCATAAGAAATATGTTAATAAGATTTTCTCGAAATATCATAAAAATAATATGCATGACGGATAAAGTTTATCAAATACATATTTTTCTGAGACCCATGAACAAAAGATATAATAATAATTCCCATGGGGAATCAAAAATATAGACACCCCTAATATTTTTATGAATAGTCATTTATGAAAATTGTGCATTTGCACGTTTCGTTCGTGTCTTATTGATCATGCCAAAAAGAAAGAAGGGATAGCCTTAACATACATGGAGTAGGGAAAAATCTGTATGATGTTCTTGGAAAAGATTGCACCGTACTCCTTTAGAACCGCAAAATTTCACGTTGCTACTATGCTAAGAAATCTCGTTAGTTGAAAAAATCACGTTGTAGTGTCTTTGTAGGAGCTTGTAGGAATTGGCAAGAATTTGTGTTGCTAATGTGCTAAAGCTCACGTTCTTGATTGTAGTGTTGTGTAAGGAATCGTAGGAATCTGATTGTAGTGGTTGAGAATGAAATGTTGTTTGAATTGTTTTGTTTCAAGATTAACGTCCGTTGAAGCCAAAATTGTAACACTCCGAAAAATTTCGAAGTACTTAAGTGGTAAGCCTCGTAAATTTTGCAAAGAAAATAATGTTTCATGGTGTCGGACTAGGCTTACGTGTTTGAGGATTGTAGAAATTCTTCATGGCGAGCTTGTGAGCCGCGGCTCGGACATTTTGGGTTGAACAATGCACCGGAAAGTAAAGAAAAATATTTGGAGGAAAAGTACATTTCTGCGGTCCATTATGCGACCGCAGAATTACTCTGCGGACTGCATAATGGCCGCAGAGTCAGTCCGCAGAGTGAGGCAGTTAATTGGACCAATTGGAAGTAATTATGCGATCGCATAACTGTTATGCGATGCATCATGCGACCGCATAACGGTTATGCGGACTGTATAGTGACCGCATACACAGGCAGTTCTTTTGGCTATTTTGTAACCAACTATGCGACCGATATGCGATCCACATATCGGTTATGCGATCGCATACCTTGTTTCGGAGCTCCATTTTTTAATTTTTAAAACCCGGCCCTATTTCGTTAAATATACTCTTTGGGTCATTTTTGAGCTATTATTTGACATTTTAGAGTGAGAGAGGGTGCCCTAGAGTGAGAAGGTGATTCTTCAATAATTGTTCTTCAGTTCTTGCTTAAGATTTGGAAGATTAAGAAGGGAAACTCACTAGGTCTTCATCCTAGAGGTAAGATTCTACACCCTAACCCTCAATTTTGAATTTTGTGTGGAAATGGATAATAAGCAAGATAATTTCTGGGCAAGAGGGTTGGTTATTTTACATGCATGTGTTATCAAAGGGTGTAGAAAGATTGTTGAGCTAAAAATGATAAAGGTTGGGTTGTGGGATGATGGAATCCTCCATAAAAAGGACATTGAACCTTAATGCATACCTAGTGTTTGATAAAATACTCAAATGAGCTAGAACCATAATCATCTTCCTAATTGTGGTTCAATTTATTATATTTCTAAAATAGATTGAAGTTGCTAAGAATTTCGGTACGTTTTAGAGTTTAAGGAAGCTCAATTGAGGTATGTTGGCTAAACTCTTCTTTAAGAATTGGAATTCTCAATATCCTTGTAAGTTCCGAGATGTTGATTATAAATCGAGTATTCCGATAAGTTTTGTGATGAAGATATATGTTCAATTCGTATTTCAAATTCTCTTATCATATTGCATTATAAATTGAGGATGTGTCTCAAACTATGGATTACGTATCCACATGTTATAATTTCTAGTCGTGATTTATGTGAAAGTTATTATGCCAAGTTGTATAGAGATTGTGATGGTGATACACCTCCCCTCGCTTATATATATTGGGGTGAGGCGGCATGATCGCTTTGTGTGGGTATTATGGTATAGAGATTGTGATGGTGATACACCTCCACCCGCTTATATATATTGGGGTGAGGCGGCATGACCGCTTTGTATAGGGATTATGATATTGTGGGACTGCACCTCCACCCGCTTACATTGGGGTGAGGCGGTATGACCTCTTTGTATATGATTTTGGTATTGTTGTGGCACCACCACCCGCATACATTGGGGTGAGGCGGCATAGCCGCTTTGTGTTGGTATTGGTATCGTTGATGCATTTTCACCCGCATACATTGAGGTGAGGTGGCATAGTCGCTTTGTGTAGGTTCGGGGTACTGTGGTTATACATCCACCCACATACATTAAGGTGAGGCGGCAGGGCCGCTTGATTTGAGTTGTGGTATTGTACGTACACCTCCACCTGCATACATCGGGTGAGGCGGCGGGGCCGCTTTGTGTGAAGATGGTTATAGAGGATCTCATCTTAAATCCTATAAATGTTGTTGATAGCTTTTAATAAGTTTTCTATGGTTAAGACGGTTATCTATATTATTCTATTGCCGCACTGGTTCATCATAATTATCTTGTATTTCTAAATTCTTAAATTGGTGTTTAGTTTTCATACTAGTACTATTTGACGGTACTAACGTCCCTTTTGCCGGGGGCGCTGCATCTTTAAAATAATGCAGGTGGTTCCACAACAGGAGACATTGATCAGTGATAGCAGTACACCTTCTTTCCAGCTGACTTGGTGAGCCACACTTCATCCCGGGGTCATGTATCTTTTGTTCTTTATGTATTTTGGTTGAGGTATAGCCGGGGCCTTGTTGCCGGCATTTCCATATTACTCTTCAGTTGTACTTAGAGGCTCCGTAGATAGGTTCTGGGTAGTATTTGATGTTGGTAATTGGATTAGAACTGTTGGTATTTGGCAACATATTTTTCATTAAATCTATAAACTCGTACTATTTTGAAAATATTGAATAATGCTGTTAATGGGAATAAAATGGAAGTGGTTAATGAAATCTCCTCAGTATTTAATTAACGGAGTACATCTTCTCTTTATTCACGAGTGAATTTGGGTAGAATAAAATCTAATAGGCTTGCTCGGTCGGGTTCACTCGGTTGAGCGTCGGTCGCGCTTTCCGATTTCGGGGCGTGACAAAAATAATCGTTGGAAGTGTTGGCGTTTTGATTCAAGCATAATCTTCTTGATTTTTGATAAGTCTTTTACTAAGTGGGAGTGGGGCCCACTTGTGGCTTAGTTGTTCAAAGCATTTTCCATGTTTTGCCACATTTCATGTGAATTCAAGAGTCACATTCATATAAAGTCCTTGGGCTGCCACGTTAATGGGATTCAACTTTATCCAAAATCATGATTAATTAGCCACTAATCTATTGATTAACTTGATAATCTCCCACTATCCAATAATTACCCGATTATTCACATAATTAAGAATTATCTCAAATTACTTATAATAATACTCACTTTAAACACACCTTATACGCCTTACTATCATGGCCATGTGGTACATTGTATGATACTAGTCCATAAATACCGGGTATTTTAGCTCGGGCCATATTTTATCCCAAAATTGCCAAACTTCGACGGAACTCATTTTCTTTGATTAGCTTACCCTCCCACCTTCGCGAATTAACTTATCACTTGTTTGAAATATCATAATGCTTATAATCTCAAAATAATTCTCATTCCCGAACTTACGTCGATTAACTTACGACGAAACCTTAATGTACGAAAATACGGGATGTAATATCTCATTTCCGAGCTTTCATTAATTTACTTATGGCGTACTTCCATGTACGAAAATATGGGGTATAACACTCCCCCAGACCGGAGACTTCTGATGACACGGGGAATGTACCGGTATGGGCCATACTCTCCATAAGGCCCACCAAATGGACTAGAGCGTCCTAAAGCACTGGAGTGGCTATGAATGCCTCCGGGATCTAAGCTGGTCTGACTGGTACAATTTGAGTTGGAACCTCCTCCCCGTGATCAATCTGAGGCTCCACTGTGGGTGCTTCTACTCGAGCTCTAGGCTGAGCTCTGCCTCGGCCTCGACCTCTGCCCCTGGTAGTAGCTGCCACAGGAGGCTCCGGCTCCTGTCCGACTGTAGATGCGGTGCATGTTCTCGCCATCTGCGAGGGAACACGAGTAGAATGGTTCAATCATCAATGATGGAATAAATTTGCACGATAGAGAAAGAAAGAAGTGAATTTGTACCTAAACTCCTAAGCCTCTGGAAGATAAGTACATACGTCTCTATACCGATCCTCCATACTCTACTAAGCTTGCTCGTGACTCGTGAGACCTAGGCAACCTAGTGATATGATACCAACTTATCACGACGCGGAATTCTCACTCTCGGGACCGTGATGGCACCTAACACTTCACTTGTTAGGCATGCCAACGTTAGAATAATTTTTAGCCATTTTGAATAATTCAAATTAATTGATACCGAGTAAACTGAATAAAATAAAATAGAGTAAGAAAACCCATAATAACGGAAATATCTAGATGCAATCTCAGAACTAGTGTCACTAGTGTATGAGCGACTAAAATAATATAGATAATGGTCTGAATGAAAGTAAAACTGTCTGAAATGAAATAAATAACGAGGATAAGGTAGAAGGGGACTTCAAGACTGCGAACACCGTGCACATGTACCTCAAGTTTCCGATTCGACAATCAATCCGAGCAATCTACTGACAGTCACTAGGACCAACTCTAAAATCTGCACAAGAAGTACGGAGTGTAGTATGAGTACAACCGACCCCATGTACTTTGTAAGTGCCGAGCTAATCTCGATGAAGTAGTGACGAGGCTAAGTCGGTTCACTTACAATAACCTGTACACAATATAATAATAATAATAATAATAATAATAATAATAATAATAATAATAATAATAATAATAATAATAATAATAATAATAATAATAATAATAATAGGAAAGAAATGCAGGAAAATTAACGTAATTGACTTGTGAAAATAAACTCAATCCTCGAAATCAGTAAAACCAGAAATATCAGTCCTTAGAATCTCGTACAGAAACACTGAAAGCTAACACAATGCACAATGAATACCAAACACACAATCTGTTGTGGCGCGCAACTCGATCCCACCGTATAAATACAATCCTCCCTTATTTCACCATATAAATATCAAGAATAATATGTAAAATCCGTTGCGGTGCGCAATCCAATTCCACCATATAATCAGAATCAATATCATATTCCTTCCTTATTTCACCATATCAAAATTACATATAAAAATTAGTTGCGGCATGTAACCCGATCCCACCATATCAATATCAATCCTCCCTTATTCCACCTGTTGCAGCGTGCAACTCGATCCATAAACAAAATCAATAAATGTAATCAACTCAACAACTCAATTCACAAGAATCTCTACGATTAAGGGATATGAAAGCAAGGCCATCAAGGAATCTCGTACCAAATCAAGGGAGGCTACAATTTAATACTAAGCAACAAGACAAACCAAATATACGACAATTAAAGCGTACAAGTAAGACAAGTTAGGCAAGTAGCAAGAAATCATGGAATCATGGAAGAGACTAACATTTTAATACCAGAATAATAAGTGACAAGTAGCAAGTTAAGGCATAGGAAGCAATTAAAGCATGTAACAGTTAAGACATGGAATAAAATAATTAATAGAATACAGGAAAAAACATGGAAATAGTTATTTTTGATGGCGTATATATACTCGCCACCTCGCATATACGCCGCTACACATGTAATTCACATACCACATAGCTCAAGGGTTCCTAATTCCTTCAAATCAAGGTTAGACCCAACACTTACCTCGCTTCGCAAGTAAATCAAAGCTCAACTGGGGTCTTTCCTCTTATATCCACCTCCAAACCAATCGAATCTAACCAAAATCAACTCAATAACATCAAATAATTCTAGGGAAATGAATTACAATACATAAAGTTAAGATATTTACACTTTTCCCAAAAAGTCAACCCCAGACTCGCTTGGTCAAAACCCAAGATTCAGACCAAAACTCAATTACCCATTCACCCTCGAGCTTGATTATGCAATTAGTTTCGAAATCCGACCTCAATTTAAGGTGTAAATCTCAATTTTACAATACCCCCAAATTCTTCCCAAATCCCTAATTTCTACCATGAAAGAACATAGATTAAGGTTATAAATTAATGGGTGTTGATGGAAATAGAAGGAAACAAGTTAAAGTATACAAACCTATGAAATGGTGATGAAATTTCTCTTCAAAAGTGTCTCTAGGCCGAGCTCTAATGAAAAGATGGTGAAAAATGAATGAAATCCCGTCTTTGAAATATTTAATAGAGTGGGAGTCATATGTTCATCACGTTCGTTAGACACCTATTGTGTTCGCGTAGAGTAATAGTTCCATTCCCAATCCCCCGCCTGCTATCACTACGCATTCGTGTTCATGAAGGGCAGACCCCCACTGCTCCCGGTTCGCGACCAACTCCCGGTTCGCGACCAGCTCCTCGCATTCGCGATGAGCAAATTCCTCCCCAGCTTAGATTACTCTTCGCGATCGTGGGAGTATCTTCGTGATCGTGGGAGTATCTTCGTGATCACGACAAACTTCCAAAACCCAGCAATTTCTAAGTTCAAAATCATCAGTAACCTATCCAAAACTCACCCGAGCCCCTCGGGCTCCAAATCAAACATGCACACAAGTGTAATAACATCATACAAACTTGCTCGTACGATCAAAACATAAAAAAAACACCTAGAATCACGAATCAGATACCAAAACAAATGTCAAAGATACTTAAGAACTTTTAATTTTTCAACCGGATGTCTGAATCACGTCAAATCTATTCCGTTTTGCACCAAATTTTGCATACAAGTTATAAATACTGAAATGAAACTATACCAAGTTCCGAAATCGAAATCCAAACCCGGTAGCAACAAAGTCAACATACGGTCAAACATAAGAATTCTTTAAACCTTTAAACTTCTAGTTTTCAACAAATTACGTTAGATCAAGCTAGGGATTTACGAATTTGATTTCAAGCATACGCCCAAGTCTCAAATCACAATATGGACCCACCGAGATCGTCAAAACACTAATCCGGTTTCATTTACACAAAACATTGATTGTCGTAAACTCAAATGAGTTTTAAGGCATGATTTCACATTTTGTCAATTTTCTCATAAAAACTTTCCAGAAAAAGGACATGGACTGTGCGCGCAAATCAAACAAGGCTAAACGGATCTAATCAATGTCTCGGAACACAGTAATGAAAGGTAAAACTATAAATGACCTATCGAGTCATCACACTTTTGAGCATATATTTATTAGTTTATTCGTCTTTTGGTTAGTTTTGGAGTCCTCGACGTCGTTTGAGGAGTTCTAGTGAGGTTGAAGAACCAGATTGAGGACTTGAAACATAGGTAAGTCTCTTTCCTAACCTTGTAAGAGGTATATTATCCCTTAGGTGTATTAATTGTTGTGTGATACTTGTTGTGGGGAGTTACGTACGCACGAGGTGGCGAGAGTTCGCACGTAGCTATATTCATAATATGTCCGGGTAGACTTAGATTAACATCATACCTTTAATTGTGCTATTTTATGCCTATCATGTGTATTAATTATCTTTATTAGGACTGAGATTGAGGATTTTAATTAAAGATATCAACTTAGCCTCTTACTTTAGAAAAAATGGTAAATATTTGATAAACTATAGATATGTGTCTTCTCGTCTCGCATTAGTTTCTGCGAGCTAGGTAAATTTCTCTACTCTTAGGGGATCGGGTTGTTCGCCTCGACAATGAAATAAATTACTCTTATAGGATCGGGCTGTTCGCAACACTACTCTTATGGGATCAGGTCGTTCGCCTCAGCAGGTTGGTAACACTATTATTATGGGATCGGGTCATTCGTCTCGGCAGTATCGAGTACCACTATTCTTATAGGATCGGGCTATTCGCCTCAGTAGCTTCGTGCTTAACAATTGGAATTGGATTTGGTTTGGTAATAATTGAGTTAGCGCCTTCAAGGCCGATTATGACATGTTTAATGATTTGATATAGACTCATGTGTGGAATTGTTGTAGTTACTTTTATTTTCTTTGTTGCTACTTGTTGTACACTCACCATGTCTACTTTATGTATTTATATTATTATCTGACCTCTAGTAATTGTCAAGTCGACCCCTCATCACTACTTCTTCGAGGCTAGACTAGATACTTACTGGGTACACGTTATTTTTCATACTCATGCTACACTTCTGCACTGAATGTGCAAGTACTAAGACAGGTACTACCAGTGGTCACGTGGGCACGTAACCGATCTTCTACGAAGACTTGTGGTGAGTTGCTTGCCTTGCTACGATCTGCAACACCAGAGTCACCCTCTACCTTATTTATTATTTCGGTCTATTACCTTTCAGATACTAGTTGTATTAGTTTTATATATTCTCTAGATTGCTCATGCTCTCGTGGCACCGGGTTTTGGGGGATTTTAGCATATACGTATTGTTGTACTTATTATCACTGTCATTACAGTGGATGTATTTATCATGCTGGTATTTTTTGTTGAGAAAAAAGTACGTACGGCTGTATGAGATCTCACTTATTTCATTCTTCTAAAAAGAAACTTTTATTTAAATATTAAAAAATGGTAATTAAATTGTAGTTTCACTTGTGGGTTTGCCTAACGGCGGTGTTAGGTGCCATCACGACCTATTATGGGTTTTGGGTCATGACAACTTGGTATCAGAGCTTTAAGTTCACATAGGTCTCACGAGTCATGAGAAAACCTAGTAGAGTCTTGCGGATCGGTACGGAGACGTCCGTACTTGTCTTGGAGAGGCTATATGTGTTAGAAAACTTCTCTTTCCTCATCTCCTATCGTGCAATTGATATTGTGCTAAGTATCTTTCTATTGATCTCTCACAGATGGTGAGAATGCGCGCGACGGATATACCATGCGGTAGAGGAGCTGCCCCCCCTCCCCCCCAATTGCTAGAGGTTGAGGCAGAGTCGGGGGAGGGCTCCGGCTCCTATTAGAGGATGAGGGCATCCTAGAGTTGATCCCGTTGTACCACCAGTGGATCCAGTGGAGGATCATGTTATTGAGGAGTAGGATGAGGCGTCTGCAACTGAGCCATCCCCAGTAGATTTCATGATTGTATCGGTATTCCAGGAGGTCATGGGCCGTATGCTGCGGTTCATGGACTCTATGATGCAAACTGGTTTATTTCTAGCGGACGCTGTCATATCTCAGGCAGGAGGGGGAGCACAGACCCCTACCTCTCAGGCTCCAGGGCACACCGCTGCCGTTTATCAAACCCTAGGTGCACTACCTACGGGAAGACCTAGCCGGTTGCTGCGGTTGTGCTAGAGTCTGAACCAGTCGCGATCGTTGATCAACAGAAGCAACTGGACAGATGGACTAGACTTCACCCCCTAACTTTGGGGGTGAGCGATCAGAGGACCCCTAGGATTTCATTGACCGGTGCAAGGATAAGCTACGAAATATGGGGATATTGGAGTCCAACTATGTGGACTTCACCACTTTTCTGCATGAGGGCAAGGCCCGCAGATGGTAGTAGGCTTACCTTCTTAGCAGGCCAGCAGGTTCACCTCCGTTGACATGGGACCAGTTTACACTTTTGTTCTTGGAGAAGTACATACCACCTTCAGAGAGAGAGGAGCTTCGGGGTCAATTTGAGTGACTCCGTCAGGGTCATATGTCTATGACCGACTATGAGGCGAGGTTCACTGACTTATCTCGCCATGCAACTATTATACTCCCCACAGACGCAAAGAGGGTGTGGAGATTCATTGTAGGTCTACACCCTGAAATTCAGGTTTCTATGGCACGTGAGGCAGAGATGAGCTATCTCTTTTATTAGGCTGTGGATTTAGCTAGGAGGATAGAGCATATTCGCAACCACAATGGAGAGTTTGCATCGAGGAAAACATGGCCCTGATAGTTTAGAGGATTCAGTGGTGCCCTACCTAGGGTAAGAGGTCAGTTCATGAGGGGTCAGTGTAGCAGACCTATACAGTCAGCACCATCGCATGCTCGGAGTTCTCCAGCACCACCCTACTTTAGATCCATTCTAGAGGGTACTTACCGTCCGCAAGCTATTCATGGTTCCTCTAGTGGGTATTCAGGCCATCAGGGTCAGACTTTAGGTCAGCATCCCAATGTTCCGAGGGGTTATTTCGAGTGCGGAGATCTTGGCCATGTGAAGAAGTTTTGTCCCAGACTTCAGGGCAAGGCCGAGCAGCAGGACCATCGGCCCATGATTACCGCACCAACTACCACACCGCCCGCCCTTCCAGCCATAGGCGGAAGGTAGATAGGTAGGGGTCGCCCTAGAGGTGGGGTCTAGTTAGGTGGCGCTCCAACTAGATTCTATGCTATCCCTGCCAGGCCAGAGGCAATCGCCTCTGATGTAGTGATCATATGTACTATTTCTGTCTACCGTAGTGATGCCTCAGTATTATTTGATCTAGGGTCTACTTACCCCTATGTTTCTTCTCTATTTTCTCCTTATCTGGATGTACCTCGCAAGTCCTTGGGCATTCCTGTATATGTGTCCACGCCAGTGGGTGAATCTGTTGTTGTGGATCAAGTCTACTGATCATGTGTGGTGACCTTTTGTGGATATAAGACTAGAGCGGATCTTCTATTGTCCATGTACCATGCCATTCCTGATTTCTATGCCAAGACTGTTACCTTGGCGATGCCTAAGTTGCCCAGATTAGAGTGGAGGGGTTCGTCTGTCGGTACTTCCAGCCAGGTTATTACTTTCTTGAAGGCTCGACATATGGTCGAGAAGGGTTGCTTAGCCTACATGGCCTTTGTTCGAGATACTACTACAGATACTCCCATATTAGATTTAGTGCCGGTAGTACGAGAGTTTTCCGATGTATTTCCTGCTGATTTACCAGGCATGCCGCCGGATCGGGATATCGATTTCGGCATTGATTTGGTGACAATCATCCGACCCATTTCTACTTCACTTTATAGTATGGCTCCCAAGGAGCTGAGAGAGTTAAATGAGCAGCTTCATGAGTTGCTTGAGAAGGGGCTCATTTGACCCAGTGTGTCGCCTTGGGGCGCACAAGTGTTGTTTTTGCAGAAGAAGGATGAAAGTATGCGGATGTGCATTGATTACCACCAGTTGAATAAAGTCACCATCAAGAATAAGTACCTGTTGCCGCGCATTGATGATTTGTTTGACCAGTTGCAAGGTGCCATGGTGTTCTTTAAGATTAAAATGAGATCTGGGTATCATCAGCTGAAGATTCGTGCTACGGATATTTTGAAGATGGCTTTTCGGACAATATATGGCCACTATGAATTTTTAGTGATGTCCTTTAGCTTGACTAATGCCCTGACAACATTTGTGGATTTGATGGTTCGTAGAGGGCTTCTCGTCTATTGCAGCACCCTTGACTAGATTGACCCAAAAGGGTGCTCCATTCAGATGGTCCGATGATTGTGAGGCGAGCTTTCAGAAGCTCAAGACCGCTTTGACTACATCACCAGTGTTAGTGTTTCCCTCTAGTTCACGGATGTATACTGTGTATTGCGATGCTTCGCGTGTTGGCTTGGGTTGTGTATTGATGCAGGAAGGGCGAGTTATTGCATATACTTCACGTCAGCTGAAGCCTAACGAGAAGAATTACCCCGTACATGATTTGGAGTTGGCCGAGATAGTTCATGCTATCAAAATCTGGAGGCATCATCTCTATGGGTGTCCTGTGAGGTTTACACCGATCATCGCAACTTGCAATATTTGTTTAAGCAGAGGGACCTTAATTTGAGGCAGCGCAGGTGGCTTGAGTTACTGAAGGACTATGATATTACCATCCTTTACCATCCAGGTAAGGCGAATGTGGTTGCTGATTCCTTGAGTAGAAAGATCGAGAGTATGGGTAGTTCGGCATTCATTTCGGCAGAGGAGAGGCCATTGGATTTGGACATTCAGTCCTTAGCTAATAGACTCGTGAGGTTGGATATTTCAGTGCCAAATCGAGTTCTTGCATATGTTGTGGCTCAGTCTCCATTACTTGAGCGGATCAAGATTCATCAGTACGATGATCTACACTTATTGGTCCTCAGAGAGACGGTACTACATAGTGGTGCCAAGGAGGTTACTATCAGTGAGGATGGTGTTCTGGGACTCCAGGGTCGCCTATATGTTCCTAATGTTGATGTCTTGAGGGAGAAAATTATAGAGGAGGCGCACAATTCTCTATATTCTATTCATCTAGGTGCTACAAACTGTATCGCGATATGAGGCATCATTATTGGTGGCGGAGGATGAAGAAGGACATAGTTGAGTATGTAGCGAAATGTATAAATTGCCCGCAGGTCAATTCTGAGCACTAGAGGCCAGGTGGCCTACTCCAGCAGATGGTTATACCGGAGTGGAAGTGGGAGCGTGTCACTATGGACTTCGTAGTTGGGTTACCGCAGAAATTGAGGAAGTTTGATGCCGTTTGGGTCATTGTCGACAGGCTGACCAAGTCGGCACACATTATTCCGATGGTAACTACCAACTCTTCAGAGAGGTTGGCCTAGATTTACATTCAACAGATTGTCCGGTTGCATGGTGTGCCTATTTCTATCATATCAGATAGAGGCCCTCAGTTCACTTCACAGTTCTGGAGAGCAGTACAGAGCGAGTTAGGTAACCGAGCAGAGCTCAACATAACCTTTCATCCAAAGATCGACGGGCAGTCGAAGCGGATAATTCAGATTTTAGAGAATATACTTAGAGCATGTGTCATTGACTTCGGAGGGCAGTGGGATAGATTCTTGCCCTTGGCCGAGTTTGCCTAAATCAACAGTTATCAGTCCAACACCGAGATGGCTCCATTTGAGGCTTTATATAGTCGGTGATGTCGTTCGCTTATCGGATGGTTTGAGCTCGTCGAGGCTAAGTTATACGGCACTGAATTAGTGAAGGATGCCTTGGAGACGGTAAAGTTAATTCAGGAGCGGTTTATCAAAAGGCACGTGATTTATCATTTATGGTGGGCGAGAATGTTCTCTTGAAAGTATCGTCGATGAAGGGCATCATGAGGTTCGGGAAGAAGTACAAGATTAGCCCAAGGTTTAATTGCCCATTTGAGGTGCTGAGGCGAGTTGGGGAGGTTGCTTATGAGCTTGCTTTGCCTCCCAGTCTATAGAGAGTTCATCCAGTCTTCTATATGTTTATGCTCTAGAGGTACCATGTCGACATGTCGCATATGTTAGATTACAACACGGTTCAGCTAGATGAGAGTCTGGGTTTTGAGGAGGTGCCAATTGTCATTGTTGATAGCCAGGTTCGCCAATTGAGGTCAAAGAATATTTATACAGTAAAGGTCCAGTAGAGGGTTCAACCAGTCAAGGAAGCGACTTGGGAAGCCGAGGAGGACATGATGAGTAGATATCCGCACTTATTCAGCATTCCTAGTTTGATTCTAGACCCGTTCTAGGACGAACGTTTGTTTAAGAGGTGGAGAATGTAACGACCCGATCGGTCGCTTTGCTTTCTAGATCCCTTTTACCCTAATTAAGACTCTTTGAATGTGCTTTTACTGTTTTATGACTTACGGGGATGGTTGGTTTAGGTTAGGAAGGGTTCAGGTTGAAATCGGAACACTTAGTTCCTTAATAGTGGCCTAAGGTGGCCAAGTTTGACTTGAGTCAACATTTTTAGCAAATGACCTAAGAATCGGGATTTGAAGGTTTCAATAGGTTCGTATGAAGATTTGTGACTTGGGCGTGTATTCGGATCGGGTTTCGGTTAATCTGGGAGCGTTTCGGCGCTTAATGTGGAAAGTTGGTTCATTGAAGGTTTTCTAGTTTTTTAGATTTGGTTTGGAGTAGACTTTAGTGTTATCGAGGTCCGTTTGGGATTTCTGATCTCAGGAATAGTTCTGTATGGTGATTTATCACTTGTACACAAAATTTGGTATCATTCCGAGTAGTCTAAGTATGATTCATCGTATTTGGAGCTAATTGAAAAGTTTGAAGTTCATAAGTTGATTCGAGTTGGTTTTGGGGTACGATTCTTGATTTCAATGTTGTTTTATGTATTTTGAGGGTTAGAGAAGGTTCGGATTATGTTTATGGACTTGTTGGTGCAATTGGTCGGGGTCCTGGGTGGCTCGGGTGAATTTCGGACCACCTGGAGCTAAGTTTGAAAATCTGATGTTGCTGGTTTTGGTTTCCTTCTTCGCGAACGCGGAGGTAGAGTCGCATTCGCGGAGAATGAATTGGGGGACTGGGCATTTTTCCTATCGCATTCGCATTCATGGGGCCGCGTTCGCAATGGTCTGGGACTGGTAGTCTTCGCGTTCACGTATACGAGCCCGCGTTCGCGTAGAACAAACGTCCTGCGCGGGTGGGGGTGGGGGGGATCAGCCACATTTTGCTCTTCGCGTTCTCGAATAGCTGACCGCATTGGCGAAGCTCAGGCTGGGCAAGCCTTCACGTTCACGAGACAGCTCTTGCATTCGCGAAGAAGGACTTCACTGCCTGAGCCAGTTATGCCTTCGCGAGGCTTCTTCTGCGATCGCGGAGAAGAGATCACTAGGCAGACTTGATTTTTAATACGAGACTTAGTCTCTTTTCTCTCATTTCCCATTTGGTCTTGGGCGATTTTGAGAGCATTTTGTGGGGGATTTTCATCAACATCAAGAGGTAACTGGTCCCTATCAATTCTTGAGTTAAATACATGGATTATGGGTAGATTTAACGTGAAATTAAAGGAAAAATTATGGGATTCTTTTGCGACTTAGGGTTTGGTAAAAATATGATTTGACCACAAAATTGATTATGTAATTGGGAATAAATTATATATTTGAGTTCTTGAGATCATGCGTAACATTTATATTCGAAAATTTCTGAAATCCGGGCACGTGGGCCCGGGGTAAATTTTAGAAATCTTCTAAATTGGATTAGGTAATTACTCTAATAGCTAAATTATGAACTTTTGAGTATATATTTATTAGTTTATATGACTTTTGGTTAGTTTTGGAGTCCTCAGCGTCGTTTGAGAAGTTCTAGTGAGGTCTAAGAGCCAGATTAAGGACTTAGAACCGATATTAGTCTCTTGCCTAACCTTGTAAGAGGAAACTTATCCCCTTAGGTGTATTAATTATTGTGTTCTACTTATTGTGGGGAGTTACGTACGTACGAGGTTACGAGAGTCCATACGTAGCTCTATTAATGATATGTCCGGGTAGACTTAGATTCACATCATGCCTTTAATTGTGCTATTTTATGCCTATCATGTGTATTAATTATCTTGATTAGGACTGAGATTGAGGATTTTAATTAAAGATGTCGACTTAGTATTTTACTTTAGAAAAATTGGGAAATATTTGATAAACTATAGATCCGTGTCTTCTCGTCTCGCATGAGTTTAGGCGAGCGAGGTAAATTTCTCTACTCTTAGGGGATCGGATTGTTCTCCTCGACAGTGAAATAAATTACTCTTATGGGATCGAGCCGTTCGCCTCGGCAGGATGGTAACACTACTCTTATGGGACCCGAGTACCACTAGTCCTATGGGATTGGATCGTTCGCCTCGACAACTTCGTGCTTAATAATTGGAACTATATGTGTACACTCACCATATATACTTTATGTATTTCTATTATTATCCGCCCTATAGTAAGTGTCAAGTTGACCCCTCGTCATTAGTTCTTCGAGGTTAGACTAGATACGTACTGGATATGCGTTATTTTCCGTACTCACACTACACTTCTGCACTGAATGTGAAAAAACTGAGATAGGTACTACCTGTAACGACCTGACCGATCATTTTGAGCTCTAGCATGTCGTTAGGCGATTTGAGGCCTTGTGTATCTTCACTTAATGTATTATGACTTGTAAGTGTGGTCGGAATTGAATTCCTGGAAGTTCGGAGTTGATTCGGAGGGAAATTCTCAATTTGGAAACTTTAAGTTGGAAGAGTTAACTAGTGTTTGACTTTTTAGTAAACGGCCTCAGAATCGGGATTTGAAGGTTCCAATAGGTTTGTATGATGATTTCGTACTGGGGCGTATGTTCGGGTTGAGTATCGGGTAGTCCGGGAGTATTTCAGTGCTTATTTTGGAAAGTTTTCATTTTGAAAGTTTTAGAAATACCTAAGTTTGACTTGAAGTGGACTTTAGTGTTATCGATGTCTGTTTGGGTTTCGAGCCTTGGAATAGGTTCGTATTGGAATGCCATTTTCATCGTCAATCATGAGGTAAGTGATATCTACAATTTGTGATTTAAATATACGAATTTAGGCTTGCAGATTCATGAAATTTCATAGAAATTGTGGGATTGGAAGAAAACCTAGGAATTGGTAATTTTGTATTTTGGTCACGATTTTGGAAATGTAGTTAGGAATAAATTATATATTTGAGTTCGTGGTGTCATGGGTAATGTTCATCTTCGAACAATTTCGGAATCCGGCACGTGGACCTGAGGGTGGACTTTATTGACTTTTCGAGCGGAGTTGGGAATCATTATAAAATTATTAAATTGTAAGCATTGGAGTATATTTTTATTGATTTACATGTTGTTTGACTAGTTTCGGAAAGTTTGGCTTTGAGTTGAGGAGTTAGAGAGGCATTGGAGCCGGTTATGAAAATTCAGTGGGAGGTAAGTCTCCCGTCTAACCTTGTGAGGGGGAAGTTTACCTCATAACTATTATATTTGTTATGTGCAACATGTTGTGGGAGCTACGCACGTATGAGGTGACAAGTGTCCGTGCGTATGCTAGAATTCCTGTTATGTATGGATAGACTTAGACTCACGCCATACTTTAATTATACTATTTGAATTATTATTGCCTAGTTAATTATTTTAATTCGCACTATGACCTGAGACTAGACTTGTGTAGAGTAATGGACTCGTTGTTTTAGATACTTGATTAGCCGCAGAAAATTATGTTTCCCTTATGAATTTCTCCCGCATTGTGCGTATTCATCAAAAGGTTACCTTAAATTTCATAACTCACACGTATATGCGTGAGTGGGGCCAAGGACCAGTTAAAGCTTCTTATTCTAATGGGATCATGTCGTTCGCCTCGGCAGGATTATGTAACACACTCTTATGGGATCGGGTTTGCCTCTGCGGGATATTATCGTAACGCACTCTTATGGGATCGGGCCGTTCGCCTCGGCAATATTATGTATCATATTCTTATGGGATCGGGTCAATCGCCTCGGCAGCATCTTGTATCATATTCTTATGGGATCGGGTCATTCGCCTCTGCAACTTCATGAAATACTCTTAAGGGATCAGGTCGTTCGCCTCGGCAGAATCGTGCATAATATTTGACAAGAAGCCAGTGTATCTGTGAGTTTTCCTGACTTGAGTTATGACGACCTATCTGATGGGGATCATATTATATACTCCATTTGAGGAGGTAACCGATATGTGAGGACTTGCGTTTACTATTCAGATGAGGATCATATCATGTACCTATATTTGTTTTCGATGTTTGATTACCATACTTCATACTTTTTTACTTTGTATTGTACTTGATTTGTTGGACCACTAGTAAGTGTCGATGTCGACCCCTTGTTACTACTTCTCCAGTGTTAGTAGATACTTACTGGGTGCGTTGATTTACGTACTCATGCTACAATTCTACACTTATTGTGCAAGTGTGTATATATATATATTTCTGGTGGTCTTTTGGGCGTAAAGGTTCAACGATTGTGGGGACTTTATGGTGAGCTACATCCCATATTTCAATTTATAGCATACAGAGTCTCCATCATAATTATTTACATTATCCAGTCTTGCTTGTATTCCAGACAAATGTTGTATTGTTATTTTACTTCCTAGTAGATGATCATGCACCTGTGACACCGAGTTTTGGGGGTGTTATAGAATTTGTTTATGGATTGCTTTATATTGATACACTTCTACTTATTATTTTAATTATACTATATGTAACTACGATTTATTTTAATGCACTGACCTCTCTATCTAAATAAGATTCATGATTTTAAAAATAATAAAATGAATAATTAGGTTGGTAGTTCACTGTTGGCTTGCCTAACGGCGACTTTGGGCGCCATCACGACCTATAGTGGATTTTGGATCGTGAAAACTTGGTATCAGAGCGTTAGGTTCACTTAGGTCTCACGAGTCATGAGTAAGTCTAGTAGAGTCTGGCGGATCGGTACAGAGACGTTGGTACTTATCTTCGAGAGGCTACAGGGCTGTTAGGAGCACTTCCCTTCTTGATTCCTCGTCGTGCGATTTGATTCCATTAAGGCTTATGCCTTCATTTACTTTCTACTCATTCTTATATGGTGTTGAGCGCTTGTTATCAATTGGGCATCGAGGAGTTGTAATGGTACCATAGATATGGTGCAAGATGTTTCTCCTTGCATATTCGAGTGGGCTATTATCGTCGCCTAGTAGAGGGGTGTTATGTCATTTCGGCCCAGTGTTGGTATTGCCTATGGTCGAGATTTGGTGGAATTCTTGTTAATATTATGGGGTTGCCATCCTTGATTGAATGCACTGAGGCTCATCAGCATGTTGGTCTTCATTTGGTTGCCTATAGGAACGGTGTTATGAGATGGAACCTAAGAGGAAGTTTTGAGAGATGATTGTGTGTTGCGACTTCAAGATCGAGTCGACGTTTCTAGTGCTGATGGTTCGAGGGAGATGATCTCTAAGGTTGTTTCTATGCTGAGGAAGTTTGAATGTGACGAGAAGGGCTTGATTGGAATGTAGAAAGAAGTGACGTATTCGATCATTGTCCTGGGTGAGTTCCGGCTTCGAGTTTTAAACATGTTGTTGGACCTTCGGGTGATGTTAATGGATGAAGGGATTCTTACGGATGGCGGATCAGTGTGGACCTAGGGAGGTTGGTTGATTTCATGATGGATGCAACTATAGGAATGAAGTTAGAGGAGGTATATATCAGGGTACACGGGTGGGCTATCTCCTGTGAGCAGGTTAGCGCTTGCATGATTTTGATGAGGTTCCAACGAAGAGTTATACTTTCTGCCCAACTTGGGATGAATGTACTGCAAGGTGATCTTGGATCGCTTGAAGAAGATGGTACGGCGATTTAGAGGTCGAGTGCACGATTGTGGCGGATAATGCGGAAGGTGTTATGATTAGTCTAACAAGAACTTATGAGGAATTTGGCTGGGCAACGGTATGGGGTCATGGTAACTGGGAAGAAGAAACTATTGTGGGGTTTAGATCTATGTGAATGTAGTGTAAAGCTAAGTGAGGGAGCCCACCGTCTATAAGTTAGTCACGTGGCCGTGTGCTTGTATAGTTTCAGGTTATCGGTGCATTGGTGGATTATTTATGATCAAGAGGAGAAAAACATCAAGGGTATTATGGATAAGGAAATTTGACGTACATGTGTTACATTTCACCTTATTGATTCGTGTGCAGGTGTTAGGATGACTCAGAGTTTATGCTTCTGATGGATGTGATGTACAAAGAAAGGAATTCATCTAGTTGTTTGTTTATAGGACTCCATGTGCTAACGGAGTACTAGTGCGTGGTTACATATTCGGGACCAAGTCAGAATGGGTGACTCTCAACAGTGATCCTAATGGGGTCAGGGATTTAAGCGCGATGTCTAATAATTTTGAGTTCATCACGTGGTTGAGGACTATGATTTTTGCAGTAGAGTGTGAAGAACACTTAGGGAATTTCTACGTTATCATTGGGTCTGCAGCGCGCTGATAGAGGAATGGTAGAAACAACTTCGGATTCGCAAGAGGTCTTTTAAAACGCATGTATTAGTTGGGGATACTATGTGCATAAGGAGGTTATGAGATGACTGATGGGTATTGAGGTGATGTGGTCTTGTGATTTGGGTCACTTAGGATAAGTGTTGTTTCGGGTCCGTTATGTGTTTGAGTAGAACTATTATTTCGAAGGCAAGTCAAGAGTAAACTAGAAGAAGTTGAGTCAGTTAGTAGTTATTTGAATCAGCATAGTTGTGGGAATGATCAGTTCCTTCGGAGTGGTGAGGCTATACAGGTGATTTGTGACTGTACGTGCGGGGTTGACAGCCTCCATGATTTGATCGATTCAGAGGTATTTGATTTTGATGGTTATGTGATATGTAAATAGATCTCGTGAGAGTTATGGAAGTTTAGACTACGACCTGAGGTTTGCATCTTCTGTGGTTATAGGAATTCGGTTGCGTGTTGCAATTATTTTTATGAAATAAGTGCAGTGAGAGGGTTTTAGCCGATAAAGTGTTTATTCTACTAGTGGTTCAAGGTTTATGATGAAATTCTTGGACTCTCGCGTAGCGACAGGATAGGTGTGGTGAACGGTATAGTGATTGAAAGTTGAGGATCAAGGTTGCGGTTCAGTTTCGATAAGAATGTCACGAACTCAGAGGAGCACAGGAAGATTTCAGATGTTTGGAATATGCCGGCACCATATTTGGGCGACCGGGGGATGGTCTATTTTGTGCAAGAAGTGTTGGGTATTGAAATGTGGATGCTTGACTAGCACTATGGAAATAGCATGGTCGATGACCATTAATGTTTGGATTTTACTACATGGTGTGGAAGGTTGTGGCGGTATATCCCACGAGAAGATCGTAAGTGTAACGTGCGGGTCATTCGAATGTTAAAGATTTAAATCAGGTATGGAGATTTTGGTACTGTCACCAATGGGATAGATTATGACTAAGAGGCACTCTATTTCCTTTAGTTATGGACTGTGGGAGTTTGTTCCAGATTTGACGGCCACTCATATGTGTCATGGATGTGGTAATTATGGATCCTTAAGAGTTTATTGGCCTAGTATGGGATGATCGGAATCGGCTTGGGGTACGCTAGTATATATAATGTGAATGTATGCTCTACATCAGGTCAGACGTGATTATTCAACATAGCATTGCTTATGGAGGAGTCTTTGGGTGTTGGATGTTATTCCTATCGTCAGCTATTCTCTATAATATTATATTATGCCATGTGGGTTATGATATGGCTTGGTTATTTGCACGTGTGTTGTGGTCCAATGTAGCTTGTCATCATTACACCTTAGTCGTGCTTGCATTTTTGTAGCGCGTGGCGCTATCCATCTCCCCAGGATCATATTTATGGACTTGACGTGCTTGTGGTCGATATTCGGGCATTCCGTAGGTATGGGCATTATGGCTCGATGAGTATTTCCTTATTGATTGTTATGTGTGGATCGAGTGACATGCCGCCACGGTCATGATTTTTGGATCGGGTTGCATGCCACAACGGTATCATGTGTGGATCGGGTTGCACACCACAACAGTGAGATGTTGAGTACAGTTCCCTATACTTATTTTTGTGTGTCTTGTTCCTTATCTCTGAGAAAGGTTCGTAGCATCTGTTTGGCCATTTTATTCGTTACGGGGCCTGGGTAGTTCTTTGCCAGAGTGCGTTCTTCCTTATGTGTCATATTCGAGTTGTAGCTTGTTGGCGCAATGATGGCGTCATATGAGATTTTAGTCAGTGTTTGAGGTGGCTTATTATCTGAGAAGCTTGTACTGGGTAAGACGAGATTATTGGATCTAAAATCGGTGTGATCAGAGTAATGCAAGGTATATTAAAGAGAAAATGTCCACGATCAGTTCAAAATGAGGAAATGGTAGTTGTCAAGTAGAGAGGCTCCAAGAATTTTGTTTTGGCAAGTGGTTATAAGCTTCTACGTGTGGTTTTCATCATTGTGGTGCTGCTAGGTTCGGATAAGGGCTTATACGCATTATGAAGTATACTACGGACATCATGTTAGTGAATTTGCAGTTGTTGTGCTTGGAGGAGGTTTCCATAGGTAAATGAGTTGTGCGTTGCATTGTGTGGTATCATTATGGGTACATGATCGTGTGTTGGTTCAGCGTGTGGAGATTGATAAGGTGTTCGTATATTAGAATGATGTCTAGTAGAGAAATTCAGATATTGGAATTTGGTCCTAAGGCTTGTTGGCTAAAATAAAAAGGGGGGTCTTCAGTCTGGCTCGAGCTAATGTATTCACCTAGGTTGTGGTGGCACGTATAGGTGCACAAGGTATTAAATAGTGATTTTGGGACAACTCCGAAGCAATTCTTGGCACGTTTGAGGACAAACGTATGTTTAAGTGGGGGAGGATGTAATGACCTGACCGATTATTTTGAGATGTAGTGCGTCGTTTGGCGATTTGAGGCCTTGAGTAGCTTCACTTCATGTATTATGACTTGTACGTGTGGTCGGAATTGAATTGCGGGAAGTTCGGAGTTGATTCGGAAGGAAATTCTCAATTCGGAAGCTTTAAGTTGGAAGAGTTGACTAGGGTTTGACTTTTGAGTAAAAAATCTCGGAATCCTGATTTGAAGGTTCTAATAGGTTTGTATGATGATTTCGAACTTGTGCGTATTTTCGGGTTGAGTATCGGGTGGTCCGGGAGCATTTCAACACTTATTTTGGAAAGTTGGCATTTTAAAATTTTTAGAAATTCTTAAGTTTGATTTGAAGTGGACTTTAGTGTTATTGATGCCCATTTGGGATTCCGAGCCTTGGAATAGGTTCATATTGTGATTTATGACTTGTGCATAAAGGTTGGCATCATTCCGTAATGTTTAAGTATGAATCAGACGCGTTCGTCGAAGTTTGAAAGTTTAAAGAAAAGTTTTGATCGTCGATTCACAATTTTGATGTTGTTTGGCATGATTTGAGACTTCGACAAAGTTCGTATCACGTTTTAGGATGAGTTGGTAGGGTTAGATGGTGTCCCGTGGGGCTCGGGTGCGATTCAGATTGGAATCGGATCAAGTTTGGACTTAAAGAATTTCTGAAGCTTATGGCTTCTGGTGTGATCACACTTGCGAGGTTTTGGCTGCAGGTTCGAAACCGCAGAAGCAGCCCAGGAGTCGCAGAAGCAGATGGGATTGAGGTTGGGTGGATGTGCAGGTGCAAGGAATCCACCGCACTTACGAGCTCGCATATGCGGACATTGGATCGTAGAAGAAAAAAGGTGAAGAGGCATGGTATTCTGAAGATGCAGAGGCTTAAGCACAGGTGTGCTTCCACAGGCGCGACCAAATCTTCTGCAGAAGCAGAGCTGGGCAGGCAATGAAGGCTCACAGAAGTGAACATTGTTCCACAGAAGCGGGTTTGGCTTGCCTTAGAGGGGACCGCACCTGCGATGGATAGTTCCGCAGGTGCAACATCGTAGGTGGGACTATTTGGCCGCAAGTGCGATGGTCCCTGGACTGAATGCTATGTTAAGTACGAGGGTTTGGCTCATTATCATTTCATTTCTTCCATAGAAGCTGACCTTGGAGGGATTTTGGAGCGCCATTTTCATCGTCAATCATGAGGTAAGTGATTTCTACAAGTTGCGAGTTAAATATACGAATTTAGGCTTGTAAATTCATGACATTTTATAGAAATTGTGGGATTGGAAGAAAACCTAGGAATTGGTAATTTTGGATTTTGACCACGCTTTTGGAAATGGATTTAGGAATAAATTATATATTTGACTGCGTGGTGTCATGGGTAATGTTCATCTTCGAAACCGAGGTAAGTCTCTTATCTAACCTTGTAAGAGAGAACTTATCCCCTTGGGTGTATTAAGTATTGTGTGCTACTTGTTGTGGGGAGTTACGTACGCACAAGGTGACGAGAGTCCGTACGTAGCTATATTCATGATATATTCGGGTAGACTTAGATTCACATCATGCCTTTAATTGTGCTATTTTATGCCTATCCTGTGTATTAATAATCTTGATTATGACTGAGATTGAGGATTTTAATTAAAGATATGGACTTAGTCTCTTACTTTAGAAAAATTAGGAAATATTTGATAAATTATAGATCCGTGTCTTCTCGTCTCGCATGAGTTTCCGTGAGCGAGGTAAATTTCTCTACTCTTAGGGGATCGGGCCGTTCGCCTCGACAGTAAAATAAATTACTCTTATGGGATCGGGTCGTTTACCTCGGCTGGTTGGTAACCCTATTCTTAATGGATCAGGCAGTTTTCCTCGGCAGTACCGAGTACCACTAGTCCTATGGGATCGGGCCGTTTGCCTCGGCAGCTTCATGCTTAATAATTGAAACTAGATTTGGTTTGGTAATAATTGAGATAGCGCCTTCAAGGCTGATTATGGCATGTTTAGTGATTTGATATAGACTCATGTGTGGAATTTTTGTACTTACTTTTATTTGCTTCGTTTCTACTTATTGTACACTCACCATGTCTACTTTATGTATTTCTATTATTATCTGACCTCTAGTAAGTGTCAAGTAGACCCCTTGTCATTACTTCTTCGAGGTTAGACTAGATACTTACAGAAAAAGGAATTCATCTGGTTGTTTCTTTGGAGTCCATGTGCTAATGGAGCACCAATGCATGGTTACATATTTGGGTCCAGGTCAGAATGGGTGACTCTCAACAGTGATCCTAGCGGGGTCAGGGATTTAAGCATGGTGTCTAAGAATTTTGAGTTCATCACGTGGCTGAGGACTCGTATTTTTGTAGCAGAGTGTGAAGAACACTTAGGGAATTTCTATGTTATCATCGAGTCTGCGGTACGGTATTAGAGGAATGGTAGAAACAACTTCAGATTCGCAGGAGGTCTTCCAGAATAGGTGTATCAATTGGGGATACTATTGTGTACATAAGGAGGTTATGAGATGGCTGATGGGTATTGAGGTGATGTGGGTCACTCGGGATGAGTGTTGTTTGGGGTCCGTTATGTGTTTGAGTAGAACTATTATTTCGAAGGCAAGTCAAGTGTAAACTGGAAGAAATTGAGTCACTTAGTAGTGGTTTGAATCAGCATGGTTGTTGGAGTGATCGGTTCCTTCGGGGTGGTGAGACTATACATGTGATTTGTGGTTGTACGTGCGGGCTTGACAACCTCCACGATTTGATCGATTCGGAGGTATTTGATTCTGATGGTTATGTGATGTGTAAATGGATCCCGAGAGAGTTATGGTAGTTTAGACTATGACCTAAGGTTTGCATCTTCTGTGGTTATAGGAATTCGGTTGCATGTTGCAATTGTTCTTCTGAAATAAGTGGAGTGAGAGGGTTCTAGCCTATGAAGTATTTATTCTACTAGTGGTTCAGGGTTTATGATGAAATTCTTGGACTCTAGCGTAGCGGCATGATAGGTGCGGTGAACGGTATAGTGATTGGAAGTTGAGGATCAACATTGAGGTTCAGTGTCACGAACTCAGAAGAGCACGGGAAGATTTCAGATATTCGGAATGTGCTGATACCATTTTCGGGCAGCTGGAGGATGGTCTATTTTGTGGAAGAAGTGTTGGGTATTGAAATGTGGATGCTTGACTAGCACTATAGAAATAGCATGGTCTATGACCATTAATGTTTAAATTTTACTACCTGGTGCAGAAGGTTGTGTGGGTATATCCCACGAGAAGATCGTATAAGTGTGATGTACGAGTCATTCGATTGTTAGATATTTAAATCATGTGTGGGGATTTTGGTATTGTCACAAATAAGAGAGATTATGACTAAAAGGCTCTCTATTTCCTTTGGTTGTGGACTGTGGGAGTTTGTTCCGGATTTGACGGCCGCTCTTATGTGTCATGGATGGGGTCATTGTTGATCCTTGGGAGGTTATTGGCCCAGTATGGGATGATCGGAATTGGCTTGAAATCCGCTAGTAGATATAATGTGAATGTATGCTCTACATCAGGTCGAATGTGATCATTCAGCATAGAATTGATTATGGAGGAGTCTTCAAGTGTTGGATGTTATTCCTATCGTCAGCTATTCTCTATAATATTATATTATGCCATGTGGGTTGTGATACGGCTTGGTTATTCGCACGTGTGTTGTGGACCAATGTAGCTTGTCGTTATTACACCTTAGTCGTGCTTGAGTTTTTGTAGCGCGTGGCGCTATCCGTCTCCCCAGGGTTGTATTTATGCACTTGTCATGCTTGTGGTTGATATTCGGGTATTCTGTAGGTATGAGCATTATGGCTCGATGGGTATTTCCTTATTGATTGTTATGTCTGGATCGGGTGACATGCCGCAATAGTATCATGTGTGGATCGGGTTGCACGCCGAAACAGTGAGATATTGAGTACGGTTCCCTATACTTATTTTCGTGTGTCTTGTTCCTCATCTCTGAGGAGGGTTCGTAGCATCTGTTTGGCCGTTTTATTCATTACGCGGGCTGTGTAGTTCTTTGCCATAGTTCGTTCTTCCTTATGTGTCGTATTCGAGTTGTAGCTTGTTGGCTCAATGATGGCGTCATATGGGATTTTAGTCAGTGTTTGAGGTGGCTTATTATCTGAGAAGCTTGTACTGGGTGAGATGAGGTTATTGGACCTGAAATTGGTATGATCAGAATAATGCAAGGTATATTAAAGAGAAAATGTCAACAATCAGTTCAAAATGAGGAAATGGTTCTTGTCAAGCAGAGAGGCTCCAAGAATTTTATTTTGGTAGGTGGTTATAAACTTCTATGTGTCGTTGTTACCGTTGTGGTACTTCTAGGGTTGGATAAGGGCTTATACGCATTATGAGGTATACTACGGACATCGGGTTAGTGAATTTGCAATTGTTGTTCTTGGAGGAGGTTACCATGGGCAAATGAGTTGTGCGGTGCATTGTGTGGTATCATTATGGGTACATTATCCTGTGTTGATTCAGCCTGTGGGGGTTGATAAGGTGTTCGTATATTAGAATCAGGTCTCGTAGAGAAATTCAGATGTTAGAATTTGGTCCTAAGGCTTGTTGGCTAAAATAAAACGGGGGATCTTCAGTCTAGCTCGAGCTAATATATTCACCTGGGTTGTGGTGGCACGATTTGGTGCACAAGGTGTTAAATAGTGATTATGGGGCAACTCCAGATCAGTTCTTGGCACGTTTGAGGACGAACGTATGTTTATGTGAGGGAGAATGTAACGACCCGACCGATCGTTTTGAGATCTAGCGCGTCGTTCGGCAATTTGAAGCCTTGAGTAGCTTCACTTCATGTATTATGACTTGTACGTGTGGTCGAAATTGAATTGCGGGAAGTTCGGAGTTGATTCGGAAGGAAATTCTCAATTCGGAAGCTTTAAGTTGGAAGAGTTGACTAGGGTTTGACTTTTGAGTAAACAACCTCAGAATCGGGATTTGAAGGTTCCAATAGGTTAGTATGATGATTTTGGACTTGGGAGTATGTTCGAGTTGAGTATCGGGTGGTCCGGGAGTATTTCGGCGCTTATTTTGGAAACTTGGCATTTTAAAAGTTTTAGAAATTCCTAGGTTAGTATGATGATTTGGTCGCGCCTGTGACTCCTGGGTCGCTTTTGCGGTCTCGCACCTACGGCTAAAACCTCGCAGGTTCTATCACACCAGAAGCCTTAAGCTTCAGCAAATCTGTAAGTCCAAACTTGATCCGATTCCAATTCGATTCGCACCCGAGCCCCCCCGACCCAATCCAACCCTACCTACGCATCCTAAAACATGATACGAATTTAGTCTAAGCCTCAAATCACGCCAAACAACATCAAAACTGCGAATCGACAGTCAAAACCTTTCTTCAAACTTTCAAACTTCGACGAACGCATCTGATTCATACTTAAACATTCCGGAATGATGCCAAACTTTACGCACAAGTCATAAATCACAATACGAACTTATTCCAAGGGTCGTAAAAGTGAACAGTGTTCCGCAGAAGCGGGTTTGACTGGACTTAGAGGGAACCGCACCTGCGATGGACTGTTCCGCATGTGCGACTGTGTGGCCGTAGGTACAATGGTCATTGGGCAGAATGCTTTGTTAAGTACGAGGGTTTGTCTCATTTGTATTTCATTTCTTTCACGGGGAGCTGACCTTAGAGTGATTTTGGAGCGCCATTTTCATCGTCAATCATGAGGTAAGTGATTTCAACAAGTTGTGAGTTAAATATACGAATTTAGGCATATAAATTCATGAAATTTTGTAGAAATTGTGGGATTGGAAGAAAACCTAGGAATTGGTAATTTTGGATTTTAACCACGATTTTGAAAATGGAATTAGGAATAAATTATATATTTGAGTTCGTGGTATCATGTGCAATGTTCATATTTGAACATTTTCGGAATCCGGGCACGTGAGCTTGAGAGTTGACTTTATTGACTTTTCGAGCGGAGTTGGGAATCATTATAAATTATTAAATTGTAAGCATTGAAGTATATTTTGATTAATTGCACGTTGTTTGACTAGTTTCGGAACGTTTGGCTTTGAGTCGAGGAGTTAGAGAGGCATTAGGGCCGGTTATGGAACTTCGGAGGGAGGTAAGTCTCCTGTCTAACCTTGTGAGGGGGAAATTTACCCCATAGGTATTATATTTGTTATGTGCTACATGTTGTGGGAGCTACGCACGTATGAGGTGACGAGTGTCCGTGTGTACGCTAGAATTCCTGTTATGTACGGATAGACTTAGACTCACGCCATGCTTTAATTGTACTATTTGAATTATTATTGCCTGGTTAATTATTTTAATTCACACTACGACATGAGACTAGACTCGCGTAGAGTAATGGACTCATTGTTTTATATACTTGATTAGCCGCGGAACATTATGCTTGCCTTACAAATTTCTTTCGTGTTATGCATATTCATCGAAAAGCTTTCTTAAATTTCATAACTCATACGTATATACGTGAGTGGGGTCAAGGACCCGTTAAAATTTCTTATTCTAATGGGATCAGGTCGTTCGCCTCGGCAGGATTATGTATCACACTCTTATGGGATTGGGCCATTCGCCTCGGCGGAATGTTATCGTAACATACTCTTATGAGATCGGGCCCTTTGCCTCGGCAATATTACATATCATATTCTTATGGGATAGGGCAGTCCGCCTCAGCATTTCTATAAAACACTCTTATGGGATCGGGTCGTTCGCCTCGGCAGCATCTTGTATCATATTCTTATGGGATACGGCCGTTCGCCTCGACAACTTCATGAAATACTCTTATGGGATCAGGTTGTTCGTCTCGGCAAAATCGTGCATAATATTTGAAAAAAAGACAGTGTATCATTATGTTTTCCTGACTTGAGTTATGATGACCTATCTGGTGGGGATCATATTATATACTCCATTTGAGGAGGTAATAGATATGTGAGGACTTGTGTTTACTGTTCAAAGGAGGATCATATCATGTACCTATATTCGTTTTTACTGTTTGATTGCCATGCTCCATACTTGTTTACTTTGTATTGTACTTGATTTATTGGACCACTATCTATGTCGACCCCTCATTACTACTTCTCTGGGGTTAGGCTAGATACTTATTAAGTACGCATTGATTTACGTACTCATGCTACACTCATGCACTTATTGTGCATGTATATATATATATATATATATATATATATATATATATATATATATATATATATATATATATAGTTCGGGTGGTTCTTTTGGGCGCAAAGGCGCAACGATTGCGGGGAATTTATGGTGACTTGCATCCCATGTTATGATATGCAACATACAAAGTCTCCTTCATAATTATTTACATTATCTCGTCTATCTTGTATTCCAGACAAATGTTGTATTGTTATTGTATTTTCTAGTAGATGCTCATGCACTTGTGACATCGGGTTTTGGGGGTGTTCTAGAATTTGTTTATGGATTGCATTACATTGATACACTTCTACTTATTATTTTAATTAAACTTTACGTAACTACGATTTATTTTAATGCACTGACCTCTCTATCTAAATAAGATTCATGATTTTAAAAATAATAAAATAAATAATTAAGTTGGTAGTTCACTGTTGTCTTGCTTAATGGCGACATTGGACGCCATCACGACCTATTAGAGATTTTGGATCGTGACACTACCAGTGATCACGCAGGCGCGTAGCCGATCTTCTACGAAGACTTAGTGGTGAGCTTCTTGCCTTGCTACGATTTGCAGCACCGGAGGCTCCCTCTACCTTGTTTATTATTTTTGTCTATTACCTTTAAGACAATAGTTGTATTAGTTTTGTATATTCTCTAGATTGCTCATGCACTTGTGGCACCGGGTTTTGGAGGCTTTTAGCATATATGTACTGTTGTACTTATTATTATTGTCATTACAGTGGATGTATTTATCACGCTTGTATTTTTTGTTGATAAAAGAGTACGGACGGTTGCATGAGATCTTACTTATTTCGTTCTTTTAAAAAGAAGCTTTTGTTTTAAATGTTAAAAAGAGGTAATTCAATTGTAGTTTCACTTGTGGGCTTGCCTAATGGTGGCGTTAGGTGCCATCACGGTCTATTATGAGTTTTGGGTCGTGATAAAATTTATATTGGTAATAGTTTACAAAAACAAGAAAGTTCCCAAACATATCAGTACATATGAGCTACTATTATTATTTTTGAATAATTGGCGTATGCTATAGTTGAACCGAAGATACCAATCTGGAGTCTAGGAGATGGTGGGGAAAAAGACAAGGAGAAGAGAGGATAGGGAGATGGGGAATCGAGGGAACAATTGTTTGTCTTAATTTGTGAAATGACCAAAAGCCTCTCATGCAATGTGTTGGCATTAAAACTAAGGGCATTTTTCAGAAGTAAAATATGTATAGATTGCTAACCTGCTACAACGATGTAGGAGGTTAGCAAAATTTATATATGCGTGTGTGTTGAAAACGGTCCTATTAGGTCAAAAACAATTTCCGTAATTGTAATATTTATCCATTAAAGCAGTGCCTTTATAATAATTGCATCATAATATTCACTTTACATTAACATGTTGTCAACATATTTCTTATACTTGCTTTAGGTTTGAAGGAGAGGGCCTGGGTGTTGGTAGGGGTGGTAAGTAGGCGGGTTGGGCTATATTGGGCGGGTTAAAATGGGCTGATCTAATAAATGGGTCATTGTCCAACCTTGTCCAAATATTACTTAGACTAAAATGATTGGGGTCAATATGGGCTAAACAATGGGTTATAGCTCAACCCGCCCAACTTAACCCATTATATTTACAATGTAATATCCTTTTGTTTTTTCTTGTAAGACAACCAACGTCATGAGAAATCTTTACTTTTTTCGTATCTATTCTCTTTTATTTTGATTATTCTTTTTGTAAGACACGATCAACAACTTTTTCTGTGACTAGAGGGTGTTTGGCTAAGATTATAAACTGGTCAAACTGACTTATAAGCATCTTATGGCTTATCTACGCGTTTGGTAAACATAAAAAATGCTTATAAGACATGTGCTTATAAGTTATAATCTGCCATAAATCATAAGTTGATCATCCCCAACTTATGGCTTTTTAGCTTATAAACACTTTTAGTTTAACCAACACTTTTACTAGTTTATCCTTAAAATTCAGAACTTTTAGTCATTTTAACAAAAGAATAACTTAGCAGCACTTTTTTTATCAAACACATCAACTGCTTATTATCAATTTCATCACTTCTATCCAAACACGTAAATGCTTATTTTAAAAATCAGTTTGAGCACTTAAAAAAGCTTTTCAGCACTTCAAACTTATCGGCCATTTACAATTAGCTAATCCAAACGGACTATAAGATCACAACCACTTCGATTTCATAGATATGGTAGTGTTAACCTTGTTAATTATTGTAATTGATAAAAAATAAATAGAATTTCTAGAAAATCATTTAATTTGCAAGGTAAATTTTGTGAATAATACTAATTCAATCATTTATGTCGCAAAAGTACGATTAGTTGATGTTATTAGTTCAATCCCCAACTAAATTTTCATTTCCATTTTTCATTTTGATTTCACGTCGAACTAATATTTTGTTTTCTAAAAATGAAACTTTTCAAAGATAATAATATATTAGATCTATTCTTTTACTTTTAAGATTAAATTAATTCCTATTTTATTTTTAATTATTCTAAAGAGTTTGATTGATCCACAATGTGATTTATAAAAAGAACAAATATTTTGACCATATAAAATAATTCTATTTCATCATGAGATTATAAATTAAATTTCACATTTCTGGAGAAGGAATTACTCCTATTTTTATTTGATTGAGCATAAGGGAAGATTCACATATGTCGAGCTTCAAGAGAGAAATTTGGGCACTCATATGGGCCATAGTTGGGCACTATTATGGGTTAATTTGGGCTAGTAGTTTTTTATATGTGTAATGACCCGGCCGGTCGTTTTGAGTATTACAGGCTCATTCCTCCATTTACCACTCAATTTGTGCTTTACAGTTGTTATGTGACTTGTCGGAGTAATTGGTTCGGGTCCGGTGAGATTTTGAAATGAAATGAGAGATTTAGTCTCCAAGATGAAAACTTAAGTTGAAAATGTTGATCGGATGTTGACTTATTTGTAAATGACCCCGAAATAGAATTTTGATAATTTCAATAGCTCTATATGGTGATTTTAGACTTAGGAGCGCGTCCAGATTATTAATTAAAAGTTCGTAGTTAAATTAGGCTTGAAATGGCTAAAAATAAAAATTTAAGCTTGGAAGTTTGACTGGGGAGTTGACTTTTTGATATCGGGGTCGGAATCCAGTTCTAAAAATTTTCATAGGCCCGTTATATCATTTATGACTTGTGTGAAAATTTTGAGATCAATCGAATTTGATTTGATATGTTTCAACATCGAATGTAGAAGTTACAAATTTCTTAAGTTTCATTAAGCTTGAATTGGAGTATGATTCGTGGCTTTAGATTTGTTTGATGTGATTTGAGGTTTCGACTAAGTTCGTATGATGTTTTAGGACTTGTTGGTATATTTGGTTGAGGTCCCGGGGGCTCGGGTGAGTTTCGGATGGTTAACGGATCAAATTTGGACTTAGAACGATTGAAACTTGATGTTACCTACTCATACAATCGCACCTGCGGAATTTGGCTCGCATGTGCGAGCTCGCAGAAGCGAGCCTGGCGTCGCAGAAGAGGATGGTCCGCAAAAGTGGATGAGGCGTCGGAGAAGCGCGATCGCAGAAGCGACGCAATGGTCGCAGATGCGGCCTGGGATAAGGGGCCTTGGACCGCAGAAGCGGACGCTTCATCACAGAAGCGAGTCCGTAGAAGCGAAGGCTGTCGCAAAAGCGGGAGATTTACTACAAAAGTGAAACCGCATATGCGGTTAAAATATTCCATAGAAGAGGAACCTCTAGGTAGTGTAAACGACTCCGGAATAGAATTATGATGATTCAAATAGCTCCGTAGGGTGATTTTGGACTTAGGAGCATGTCCGAATTGTTAATTGGAAGTCTGTAGTGAAATTAGGCTTGAAATGACTAAAAATAGAAATTTAAGCTTGGAAGTTTGACCGCGGAGTTGACTTTTGATATCAGGGTCAAAATCCAGTTCTGAAAATTTTCATAGGTCAGTTATGTCATTTATGACTTGTGTGTAAAATTTGAGATCAATCGGACTTGATTCGATAGGTTTCAGCATCGAATGTAAAAGGTGCAAATTTCTTAAGTTTCATTAAGCTTGAATTGGGGTATGATTCGTGGTTTTAGCGTTGTTTGATGTGATTTGAAGTTTTGACTAAGTTAGTATGATGTTTTGGGACTTGTTGGTGTATTTGGTTGAGGTCCCGGGGGCCCCGGGTGAGTTGTAGATGGTTAACGGATCAAATTTGGACTTAGAACGATTGAAACTTGTTGTTGCCTACTAATGCAATCGCACCCGCGGAATTTGGCTCACAAGAACGAGCTCGCAGAACCGAGCCTGGAATCGCAGAAGCGCGACCGCAGAAGCGACACAATGGTCGCAGATGCGGCCTAGGCTAAGGGGGCCTTGGACCGCAGAAGCGGACGCTTCATCACAGAAGCGAGTCCTCAAAAGCGGACTCCTTGTCCACAGAAGTGAAGGCTGTTGCAGAAGCGGGATATTTACTGCAAAAGCGGAACCGCATATATGGTTAAAAAATTCTGCAGAAGCGGAACCTCTGGGCAGTGTACAAAAACAGAGGGTTCCAAGTTTTTGTCATTTTTGGACATTTCCAACACAGTTTTGAGGCGATTTTCAAAGAGAGTTCACGAGAAAACTTGAGATAAGTCACTTGTGATCATTGTTAGTCAATAATATTGGATTATCATAGAGTATTTCGACTAGATTACATGTTTTTGAGGTAAAATTAGAGGATTTGAGCCTAGGAATTTCAAAATAAGAATTTGAGATTTGGAGGTTGAGTTGATGTCGAAATTTAGTAAAATTTATATGGTTGGACTCGTAGTTGAATGGGTATTCATATTTTGTAACTTTTGTCGGGTTCAGATATGTGGGTCCCACGGGCAATATTTGAGTTAAATTTCGCAGTTTTGTTGAAAAATCTGTATTTTCATGTGGAATTAATTTCCATAATTTGTATTGACTGAATCGAATTAATTATGACTAGATTCGAGCCGATCGGAGTCGTAAAATTGAGGGAAATGCATTCTTATTGACTGATTGATCTTGGCCTGAGGTAAGTGGCTTGTCTAACCCTGTGTGGGGAAAATCCCCTTAGGATTTGATATTGTTGTAACATTTTGTGATATGTGAGCGTCGTGTAGGCGAGGTGACGAGTTCGTACATGGGATAAATTTAGAAATATCGGTTCTTGCTGAGTAGTCTTCTTTTAAATTCTTTAACTGAGTTGCTTTAGTATATGTAGTGATCATGTTTAGCCTAGTATCACATGTCTCTGTGCCTTAACTATTACTTGCAATATGTGAAACATGTTTAGCTGAATTACCTATTTCCTTGATTTGATTTAAATCTTTAACTGTAAGATTCTTGCTATAAATTCGTTATTTTCCTCCGATTATCTGTTGCATATTTATTTTAGGACTATGAGACGGTTCCTCGGGAGATCCCCATGTACTGCATATTTACTTTTGGGACTACGAGGCGGTTCCTCGTGAGATCCCCCTGTACTGCATATTTACTTTTGGGACTACGAGGCAGTTCCTCAGGAGTGTCCCTGTTGTTTACCTCCATTTGCTGTTTTGTTCACTCCTCAATCATTTCGTTATATTATTATATCCTCTGTCTTATTTTTCTATTATTTCCAGTATGGCCTGACCTGACCTCGTCACTACTCTACCGAGGTTAGGCTTGGCACTTACTGGGTACTATTGTGATGTACTCATACTATACTTCTGCACATCTTTTTGTGCAGATCTAGGTACTTCCTATCAGACCAGGCATCAGTGAACTAGCTGCACTCGGAGACTTCAAGGTATATTTGCCAATGTCTGCAAACCTTAGAGTCCCTCTTCTATCCTTATCATATTGTATTCCTTATTTTAGTAGACTCTTATGTATATAGACATTTAGTATTCCTCTTAGAAGCTTGTGACCTGTTTCCACCGGATTTTTGGGAGATTTTTGTTCTTGACTTATAGTTTTCATTTATTACAACTATTGAGGTTTGAGTTTCAGACTCTTATTATATTATTCCATAATTTGTTAGGCTTACCTATGCTTAGAGACTAGGTTCCATCACGACATCCTACAGAGGGTGAATTGGGGTCGTGACAAGTTGGTATTAGAGCTCTAGGTTCATAGATGTTATAAATCACAAGTAGGTTTAGTAGAGTCTCACGGATCGGTACGGAGACGTCTGTACTTATCTTTGAGAGGCTATAAAACTGTTAGGAAAATGTTCATTTATTTGATTCATTATCGTGCGCATTTATTGACTTCAAAATTATAAACCCTTGTCTTTCTATTCTCTCACAGATGGTGAGGACACGCCCTACTGGATCCGATGATTAGACTCTCATGCCCCCTGTTGGAGCAGCAAGAGGCCGGGGCAGAGGCCAAGACAGAGGCCAAGGAAGACCATGTGGCACAACCAGAGCACTTGCATGAGCTGCTGAAGCAGAGCCACCAGTAGCTCCAGTTGGAGAGTAGGCACCTGAGACGCCTGTTACTACCCCTGCACTTCAGGAGACTCTTGCCTAGTTTTTTAGCATGCTTGTCTTTCTAGCTCAGGCAGGGTTGATTCTACTTACTCCTGGCACATCTCAGGCCGGGGGAGGAGCACAGACTCCCACCGCTCGTACCCTTAAGCCACGAGCCCAGGTTGATCATGCCCCAGAGGATATACCAGTGCATCCAATTGTCCCAGTTCGGCCTGAGGTTAGGGCAGTAGTTTCAGAGGGGGAGCAACTCAGGCTCGAGAGGTACAAGAAGTACCACCCTCCCACTTTCATCGGTTTGGCTTCAGAGGATGCTTAGGGTTTTCTTGAAGAATGTCACTACATCCTCCATACTATGGGTATTGTGGATTCTAGTGGGGTTTCTTTCACGGCATTCTAGCTTAGAGGAGCTACCTACCAGTGGTGGCGAGCATACAAGTTGGATAGCCCGGCTGAGGCAGCTTCACTCACTTGGACTCAGTTTTCAAATATGTTCTTGAGGGAATATGTTCCTCAAAGTCTTAGAGAATTATGGCATGCAGAGTTTGAGCAGTTGCACTAGGGTTCTATGACCGTGTCGGAGTATGCAGTCCGATTCAGTGATTTGGCTAGGCATGCACCAGCCTTGTTTGCTACTGTTCGACAGCGGGTTCGTCGATTTATTGAGGGGCTCCACCCTAGTATCAGATTCAGTATGGCCCAATTGCTGGAGATGGACATCGCATACCAATAGGTGGTGTTAATTGCTAGAAGATTGGAGGGTACATAGATCTGGGAGAGATAAGAGAGAGAATCTAAGAGACCTCGAGATTCTGGCACGTATAACAGTTCTCGTGCCCCAGTTATAACTCGTCAGGGTAGGGGTTATGGGAGTCGCCATGTTCATTCAACACTTCCAGCTTCCAGCGGTACTTCGGTCACTTATAGGCCCAGGAACCCTATTATGCACCGCCAGTGTCTAGTGTACCTCTTGTACGGGGTGCTTCCATCGGTCAATCCAGTCGACTAGGCCCGAGCGAGTCACAACAACCATGCCTTTCGAGATCTTGTTTTGAGTGTGGTGACACTCATTTTATGGTTAGGGATTGCCCCAGATTCAGGAGGGGTACACCTCCGCATATTTTGCAGGCCCCACCTATTTTACAAGGCCCTCAGGCTTCTTAGGCCATGGTTACTACACCAGGTGCCACTCCACCAGCACATCCCGCTAAAGGTAGAGGTAGGACAGGTAGAAGTCGCCCTAGAGGGGTAGGCCAGTCCAGATATTATGCCCTTCCTGCTAGGACGGAGGCGGTTGCATCCAATTCTATTATCACAGGTATTGTTCAGGTCTATCATAGAGATGCATCGGTCTAATTTGATCCAGGCTCCACTTATTCTTATGTGTCATCCTATTTTGCCCCGCATTTAGGCGTACCCCGTGATTATTTGAGTTCTTCTGTTTATGTATCTACACCCGTGGGTGAATCTATTATTGTTGACCGCGTGTATCAGTCGTGTTTGATTGTTATCAGTGGTTTTGAGACCATAGCTGATTTATTATTGCTCAGTATGGTGGATTTCAATATTATTTTGGGCATGGACTGGTTATCGCCTTATCACTCTATCCTTGATTGTTACGCCAAGATGGTGACATTGGCTATGCCAGGTTTACCGCGACTAGAGTGGAGAGACACCTTGGATTATGTTCCTAGCAGGGTTGCTTCATTTCTTAAGGCTTAACGAATGGTTGAGAAGGGGTGTGATACGTATCTGGCTTATGTGAGAGATGTTAGTGTTGATACTCTTACTATGGAGTCAGTTCCTCTAGTAAGGGACTTTCCTGATGTATTTCCAGCGGATCTTCCGGGTATGCCACCCGAAAGGAATATTGACTTTGGCATTGATTTATTGCCGGGCACTCAGCCCATTTCTATTCCACCATACCGTATGGCCCTAACAGAATTGAAAGAATTAAAAAAGCAATTACATGAGCTGCTTGATAAGGTTTTTGTTCGTCCCAGTGTATCACCTTGGGGTGCTCCAGTCTTATTTGTGAAGAAGAAGGATGGTTCTATGTAGATGTGTATTGATTACCGCCAGTTGAACAAGGTTACATTGAAGAACATGTATCCATTTAATCGACTTGAAGTCAGGATATCATCAGTTGAAGATTCGGAATCCAGATATCCCGAAGACTGCCTTCAGGACTCGGTATGGTCATTATGAATTCCTTGTATTGTCTTTTAGGCTGACCAATGCCCCAACATCATTTATGCATTTGATGAACATTGTATTTTGGCACTATCTCGACTCTTTCGTCATTGTGTTTATAGACGACATTTGGGTGTATTCCTGGAGTCGGGAGGATCATGAACAACACCTGAGAGCTGTGCTTCAGATTTTAAGAGTAAAGAAATTATATGTAAATTTTTCAAAATGTGAATTCTGTTTGATTTAGTGGGATTTTTGGGTCATATAGTTTCATACGAGGGGATCAAGGTAGATCCGAAGAAGTTTGAGGCAGTACAGAGTTGGTCCAAACCGTCCCCAGCTACGGAAATCCGAAGTTTTCTTGTCTTGGCGGGGTATTATCACCGATTTGTAGAGGGTTTCTCTTCTATTGCTGCACCTATGACCAGATTGACCCTGAAAGGTGCTCAGTACATGTGGACCGAGGAGTGTGAGGAGAGCTTTCAAAAGCTCAAGACTGCTTTGACTACAACCCCAGTATTGATGTTGCCTACAGGTTCAGGATCATATACTGTGTATTGTGATGCGTTGCGTATTGGTCTCGGCGCAGTGTTGATGCAAGACGATAGGGTGATTGCCTATGCGTCCAGACAGTTAAAGGTACATGAGAAGAATTATCATGTCCATAACCTTGAGTTAACAGCTATTGTTCATGCCTTGAAGATTTGGCGGCATTATTTGTACCGTGTCTGTTTTGAGGTTTATACCGATTACCGGAGTCTACAACATCTATTTAAATAGAAGGATCTTAATTTGCGGCAGCGGAGGTGGTTGGAGTTGCTTAAGGATTATGATATCACTATTCCCTATCATCCCGGAAAGGCCAATGTGGTGGCCGATGCCTTGAGTCGTAAGGCGGAGAGTTTGGGCAGCTTAGCATACTTACCGGTAGTAGAGAGGCCTTTAGCCTTGGCTGTTTAGGCCTTGTCCAACCAGTATGTCAGATTGGATATTTCCGAGCCGAGCCGAGTTTTGGCTTGTGTGGTTTCTCAGTCTTCTCTTTATGATCTTATTAGATAACGTTAGTATGATGCCCCCCATCTACTTGTCCTTAAGAACACAGTTCAACACAGTGATGCCAAGGAAGTCACTATTGGAGATGACGGTGTATTACGGATACAGCACATGCTATGTGTGCCCAACATAAATGGTTTGCGTGAGTTGATTCTCCAAGAGGCTCACAGTTCGCGGTACTCCATTCATCCGGGTGCTGCAAAGATGTATCAGGACTTGAGGAAACACTATTGTTGGAGGCAAATGAAGAAATACATAGTGGAAAATGTAGATCGGTGCCTAAATTGCCAACATGTGAAGTATGAGCATCAGCGACCAGGTGGATTGCTTCAGAAGTTAGAGATTCCAGAATGGAAATGAGAGCGGATCACTATGGATTTTGTTGTTGGACTCCCACGGACTCAGAAGAAGTTCGATGCAGTTTGGGTGATTGTGGATAGATTGACCAAGTGAGCTCATTTCATTCATGTGGTTACTACTTACTCTTCAGAGCAGCTGGCTCAGGTCTACATTCGCGAGATTATCAGGCTTCATGGCATAACGGTATCTATCATCTCTGACCGGGGTACGCAGTTTACATCACGGTTCTGGAGGTCCGTACATCGTGAGTTGGGTACTCGAGTAGAGTTGATTATAACATTTCATCCTCAGACAAACGGACAGTCCGAACACACTATTCAGATATTGGAGGATATGCTTCGTGCGTGTGTGATAGATTTTGGGGGGTTCTTGGGATCAATTTCTACCACTGGTAGAGTTTGCTTACAATAACAGCTAACAATAGAGCATTCAGATGGCTCCGTATGAGGCTTTATATGAGAGACAATGTTTGTCTTCGATGGGTTGGTTTGAGCCGGGTGAGACTAGGCTACTGGGTACTGATTTGGTTCAGGATTCTTTGGAGAAGGTTAAATTGATTCAGGAGCGGCTTCACACAACGCAGTCTAGACAGAAGAGTTATGCCGACCGGATGGTCCGTGATGTTCCTTATATGGTTGGGGAGAAGGTTCTACTAAAGATTTTGCCCATGAAGGGTATGTTGAGGTTCAGGAAGAAAGGCATGTTGAACCCTCGATATATTGGGTCGTTTGAGGTACTTAAGAAGATTGGAGATGTGGCTTATGAACTTGCATTGCCACCTAGTCTATCGAGTGTTCATCCAGTGTTTCATGTATCTATGCTCTGGAAGTAAGTCGGGGATCCGTCTCATGTTTTGGATTTCAGCACAGTGTAGTTGGATGGTAATTTGACTTATGATGTGAAGTTGGTGGCCATTTTAAACCGGCAGGTTTGAAAGTTGAGGTCAAAGAACATAGCTTCAGTGAAAGTGCAGTGGAGAGGCCAGCCATCCGGAGAAGGTACTTGGGGGACTGAGCGGGAGATGCAGAGCAAATATCCACACCTATTTGAGACTCCAAGTATAATTACAAACCTGTTCGAGGACGAACAATAAGAGGGGGAGAATGTAACGACCCGACCGGTCGTTTTGAGCATTACAACTCCGTTCTCCCATTTACTGCTCAATTTGTGCTTTACAGTTGTTATGTGATTTACCGGGGTAATTGGTTCGTGTCCGGTGAGATTTTGAAATGAAATGAGATACTTAGTCTCCAAGATAAAAACTTAAGTTGAAAAGGTTGATAAGATATTGACTTATGTGTAAACGACCCGGAATAGAATTTTGATAATTTCAATAGCTTTGTATGGTGATTTTGGACTTATGAGCGTGCCCAGATTGTTAATTAGAAGTTTGTAGTTAAATTAGGCTTGAAATGGATAAAAATAGAAATTTAAACTTGGAAGTTTGACCGGGGAGTTGACTTTTGATATCGGGGTCGAAATCTAGTTCTGAAAATTTTCATAGGTCCGTTATGTCATTTATGACTAGTGTATAAATTTTGAGGTCAATCAGACTTGATTTGATAGGTTTCGGCATCAGATGTAGAAGTTGCAAATTTCTTAAGTTTCATTAAGCTTGAATTGGGGTATGATTCGTGGTTCTAGTGTTGCTTGATGCGATTTGAGGTTTCGACTAAGTTCGTATGATGTTTTAGGACTTGTTGGTATATTTGATTGAGGTCCCGAGGGCCTCGGGTGAGTTTCGGATAGTTAACGGATCAAATTTGGACTTAGAACGATTGAAACTTATTGTTGCCTACTGATGCAATCGCACCTGCTAAATTTGGCTCGCAGGTGCGAGCTCGTAGAAGCTAGCCTGGAATCGCAGAAGCGGATGGTTTGCAGAAGTGGATGAGGCGTCGCAGAAGCGCGACCACAAAAGCGACTTGGGCTAAGGGGGCCTTAGACCATAGAAGCGGACGCTTCATCCCAGAAGTGAGTCCGCAGAAGCGAAGGCTGTCACAGAAGTGGGAGATTTACTGTAAAAGCGGAACCGCAGATGCGGTTAAAAAATTCCACATAAGCGGAACCTTTGGGCAATGTACAAAAACAGAGGGTTCCGAGTTTTTATCATTTTTGAACATTTCCAACACGGTTTTGAGGCAAATTTCTGAGAGAATTCACGTGAAAACTTGAGGTAAGTCACTTGTGATCATTGTTAGTCAATAATATTGGATTATCATTAAGTATTTCGACTAGATTACATGTTTTTGAGGTGAAATTAGATGATTTGGGCTAGGGTTTCAAAATAAGATTTTGAGATTTGGAAGTCGAGTTGATGTCGGAATTTGGTAAAATTAGTATGGTTGGACTCGTGATTGAATGTGCATTCATATTTTGTAACTTTTATCGGGTTCCGAGATATGGGTCCCACGGGTGACGTTTGAGTTAAATTTCGGGGCTTTTGTTGAAAAATCTATATTTTTATGTGGAATTAATTCCTATAATTTGTATTGACTGAATCAAATCATTTGTGACTAGATTCGAGCCAATCGGAGTCAGAAAATCAAGGGAAAGACATTCTTATTGACTGATTGAGGAGGTAAGTGGCTTGTCTAACCCTGTGTGGGAGAAATCCCCTTAGGATTTGATACTGTTGTAACATTTTGTTATATGTGAGCGCCGTGTACGCGAGGTGACGAGTGCGTACACGGGCTAAATTTAGAAATATCGGTTCTTGTTGAGTAGTCTTCTTTTAAATTCTTTAACTGAGTTGCTTTAGTATATGTAGTGATCATGTTTAGCCTAGTATCACTTGTCTACGTGCCTTAACTATTACTTGTAATATGTGCAACATGCTTAGCTGAATTACTTATTTCCTTGATTTGATTTAAATCTTTGACTGTAAGATTCTTGCTATAAATTCGTTGTTTTCTTCCAGTTATCTGTTGCATATTTATTTACTCTGGTTATCGGTTCCTCGGGAGCGCCACTATTCTTTACCTCTATTTGTTGTGTTGTTCACTCCGTCATTTCGTTATATTATTATATCTTCTGTCTTATGTTTCTATTATTTCCAGTAGGGCCTGACCTGACCCCATCACTACTCTACTAAGGTTAAGCTTGGCACTTACTCCGTACCGATGTGGTGTACTCATACTACATTTCTGCACATCTTTTTGTGCAGATGCAGGTACTTTCTCTCAGACCAGGTATTAGTGAACTAGCTGCACGCGGAGACTTCACAGTATATCTGCCAGCGTCCTCAGACCTCGGAGTCCCCCCTCTATCCTTATCATGTTGTTTTCCTTATTTTAGTAGACTTTGATGTATGAAGACATTTAGTATTCCTCTTAGAAGCTTGTAACTTGTTTCTACCGGATTTTTGGGAGATTTTGTTCTTGACTTACAATTTTTATTTATTACAACTATTGAGGTTTGAGTTTCAGACTCTTATTATATTATTACGTAATTTGTTAGGCTTACCTAGTCTTAGAGACTAGGTGCCATCACGACATCCTACGGATGGTGAATTGGGGTCGTGACAATGGGTTACTTTGGGCTAGCCCAAATCAGCCCATCTACAAAATCACTTTAGCCCAAACCCATTAATACTTGGGCGGGTTGGGCGAGTTACATGTGTTTGGGCATGTTTTTCCACCCCTAGTGTTGGCGTGTTGTTCTTGGAGGGGGTGACTCAATTTTTCGGGAAAAGAAAGAAAAAAAATTAAGGGATAATGTAATTAATTAAGTATAATTAATTGCGATATCCAATAAAAAGATGACAGTTGAACATATTTATTTGTTCTAATGTTATTTTTTGTGCTTCACATGTATGTTAGAGGGTGAATTCACTCTATTTACCACCTAACACTTAGAGAGAGAATAATTTTTATTTGCAATAGTCCAGTAGTAATAGGATCCTAAAGATAAAGTGTCGGCTCAATTTAGTAATAGGATCCTAAAGATAAAGATAAAGTAATGGTTAGCCACTATTTGGGCCGGTTATTGAAGTGTAGCTAGCTTTCCAAATGTATTGATAAAGTAGCAACTTGTCCTAAGTAAATTGACGTTTTTGCCCCTAACTAAAATACATAACAACTCCAGCAATCGGTGATAGAGTTTAAGAATTTTACTAGTTGAACCATAAGACAATGTACTTGAGCCAATTTATACGGTTCAAACCTTTATAAGTTCAAACACCAACAATTTATTAGGTTCAAAAATCAATTATAGGTAAATTTGTAACATTATATACTGAAGTTCGGCGGATGCATGGCTTAAATTAAGTGGCCTATCCAACAATGCATGTTGCAAAGTTAACGGATTTTAGAAGCCGTCATTTCCAAAATTCAGATTTGAAGTTTGAAATCATATTGGATGAGCAAAGTGTTTTGGGTTTAACCCCTTTACACGTTGATAAATTCAGCATACAGTACTAGTACCGAGGTTTCACCTTTAAAATTTTTAAATTCCACTATAATATGTTCCTTTAAAAATTCTAAATTCCAGTACCTTCTGAACTCCATACAGGTGTTTGGGTCTCACATACAGGAGAATTTCAAACTCCAGCAATTGTTCGTCGAGTTTGAGTTTATAAATGTTTAAAGTCTTGTAATTATTGAAGAAACATAATTTCAACATTATTGGGATTGAAACTTTTGAAGAACAGATAATTGAGTTTTATAGGTTATTGAAGTTTGTGTTATTCCCGCCAATATTGCTGTATTTGTAAATAATAATTTTGCAAAATATAAGTTATCGTAATGAAATAGTAATTAATTCGAGCCCACTGAATTCACAGTATTTCCTTAAGGAATTTAATCCCCTCCTAGTACCCAAGGTAATAGATTATTTCCTCCCAGGATAGAACGAATCACACACTGGTGTAGCGGTACTTCAAACCCCAGTGTTTCAGCGAACACAAAGTTCGGTAGCAAATCACACTTACAGTTGCTTTGTTTGAAGTTAAAACAATGCAGAACGAAGGAGTAGAAACTCAGAAAATCGTATGGAAATACTGAGAGGAAGGAGTGCAATGTATAGCCAAATCTGTTGAGCGATTTGTGTCTTGTGTATTGTGTGTTGTGTGTCTTTCTTCAACAACTGCTGCACATATATATAGCAGCCAGTGTTGAAGAAGAACAATCGTCCACCCTCCATGGTGGAGCAAGCATTAGCTTGTTTGTGGAGCAAGCACATTCTTAGTGGGAAGAGCATTAGGCGGCTGCCTTGTGGTCAATACACGGATTGGAAAATATCCGTTACAAATGCGGATAATCTTACGTTAATATTTACTATTAACAAATAAATTTGGTCCAAAAAATTAATCAATCAATCGATCATTTGACCAAATCCGAATCCGAATCCGAAGCCGAAGCCGAAGCTGTAGCCGAAGCCGAGCCGAGCGAGCGACGACGACGACGGCGCGAGGCTTGCTTTCTTCTTAACTCTTTAAGAGTTACAAGAAGAGCAATTATATATATACCCACCAAAAATCTTTTCCTCTTCCAATATGGGACAATGTCTCATTGTCAAGAGAGGAAAACTTAAAATTTTACTTAAAATTTTATTTTTCCTCCATTTCCCATTCACCCTCATTTTAAGACTATTTCATTTTAAAAACAAAACCTCAACAATCCCCCACATGAATGGGGAATGGCTATATCACGGAAGTATGCATGGAAAAACTGTGTGATTTACAAGTAAGGATTAATCGCATCTGGATAAGTAGGTTTCCCTTTGAACTTTCCGTAGTAAACTTATGTCGGATATACTCGGTCAATCGGTAGATTTGATATCTTTGAACCGTCGATCTTTGGTGTATACCTAGACAACCATAAGTCACACAATCAACCCTTAACCGTCTTTGGTTCTCATTGTTGTGTTCGTTTCAGCTATGAACACCGCTTGGTTTCATAAGTGCGTAGAGAACTGGCCTTACAAAGTTCTCCTTGAAGCGGCTAACACTTCACACTTACATAGGTGATTCCTAAACGTGTCATCCTGTAGATACACTATTTGATATATCCCGTATCAAATTTAGAAATCATTAAAAAGTCTTAATGCTTTATCCTTGGTACTGAACATTGTCTCATCACGAGAACGGACTAAAATTTTATTTGACAATGTTGAACCGTCATTAATGACTTTGTTTGATCTCCTTGAACCTAGATCTTGGGATCTCCAGTCTTCTAGGTAGAGTTACTGCCACAATGACTTGTTCTCGGCCATAGCCCCATTCCCCTTGATGATTTCTCAACTACCTCTCTAGTTAGGCCTTTTGTAAGTGGATCCGACACATTATCACTTGACTTTACATAGTCAATCGTGATAATTCCTCTAGAGAGTAATTGCCTAACGGTTTTATGTCTTCGTCGTATATGACGAGATTTACCGTTATACATAACGCTCCCAGCCCTTCCAATTGCCGCTTGACTATCACAATGTATGCATATTGGTGCCAACGGTTTGGGCCAAAATGGAATGTCTTCCAAGAAATTCCGGAGCCATTCAGCTTCTTCACCGGCTTTATCTAAGGCTATGAATTCAGCCTCCATTGTAGAGCGGGCAATACATGTTTGTTTGGACGACTTCCAAGATACCGCTCCTCCACCAATAGTGAATACATATCCACTCGTGGACTTAGAATCAGTTGAACCGGTGATCCAATTTGCATCACAGTATCCCTCAATCACCGCAGGGAAATTACTGTAGTGCAATTCAAAGTTCTGGGTATGTTCTAAATATCCCAAAACTCGTTTCATTGCCATCCAATGAGATTGGCCTGGATTGCTCGTATATCGACTCAGTTTACTTATAGCACAAGCTATATCTGGTCGTGTACAATTCATGATATACATTAAGCATCCCAACACACGAGCATAATCCAATTGTGATATGCTTTGGCCTTTATTCTTTGCTAATGCAAGATTCACGTCAATTGGAGTCTTTGCAACTTTAAAGCCCAAGTGCTTGAATTTTTCAAGTACTGTCTTAATATAATGAGATTGTGACAATGCCAGACCTTGAGGAGTCTTATGGATCTTAATTCCCAGAATTAAATCAGCAACTCCCAAGTCTTTCATATCAAACTTGCTATTGAGCATACGCTTAGTAGCATTTATGTTGGCAATGTCATTACTCATTATCAGCATATCATCCATATATAGGCAAACAATAACTATGTGATTTGGAACATTTTTAATGTAAATACATTTATCACATTCATTTATCTTAAAACCATTTGACAACATTATTTGGTCAAATTTCGCATGCCATTGTTTGGGTGCTTGTTTTAGTCCGTAAGGAGACTTAACAAGTCTACATACCTTCTTTTCTTTATCTGGAACCACAAACCCTTCAGGTTGTTCTATTTAAATTTCTTCCTCCAACTCTCCATTTAAGAAGGCCGTCTTAACATCCATTTGATGAATTTCAAGACTATACACTGCAGCTAATGCTACTAACATCCGTATGGACGTAATTCTTGTAACTGGAGAGTATGTATCAAAGTAGTCTAGACCTTCTCGTTGTCTATACCCTTTGACTACGAGCCTTACCTTGAATTTATCAATAGTGCCATCATCTTTGATTTTTCTCTTAAAAATCTATTTAGAACCCAAAGGTTTATTTCCAGGAGGAAGATCAACCAATTCCCATGTATGGTTGTTCAATATGGATTCTATTTCACTATTGACTGCCTCTTTCCAAAACAATGATTCCGAAGAAGTCATAGCTTCTTTAAATGTTTGAGGCTCATTCTCCAATAAGAAAGTCACAAAATCTGGTCCAAATGAAGTAGACGTTCTTTGACGTTTACTACGTCTTGGATCCTCCTGATTACATGTACTTTCTTTTGTTTCTTCCCAAGGTCGTTTGGATCCTTCACTAAACGACTCACATTCCTTTTTATACGGATATATATTTTCAAAAAACTCAGTATTATCTGATTCTATAACCGTATTATTATGAATGTCGGGATTTTCTGATTTATGAATCAGATATCGATATGCTTTACTATTTGTCGCATATCCTATGAAAACACAATCAACAGTTTTCGGTCCTATCTTTACCCTTTTGGGTTTAGGAACTTGCACTTTTGCCAAACACCCCCACACTTTAAAATAATTCAAGTTGGGCTTCCTTCCTTTCCATTTTTCATATGGAATGGATTGTGTTTTGCTATGGGGCACTCGATTTAATATTCGATTAGCCGTAAGAATGGCTTCCCCCCACAAGTTCTGTGGCAAACCAGAACTTATCAACAACGCATTCATCATCTCCTTTAATGTGCGATTCTTTCTTTCCGCAATCCCATTAGATTGGGGCGTGTAAGGGGCTGTTGTTTGATGAATAATTCCATATTCTAAACATATTTCTTCAAAAGGAGATTCATATTCACCACCCCTATCACTTCTTATCATTTTTTACTTTCTTGTTAAGTTGCGTTTCAACTTCATTTTTGTATTGCCTGAATGCGTCTATTGCTTCATCTTTACTATTCAGTAAGTAAACATAGCAATATCGAGTACCATCGTCAATAAAAGTTATGAAATACTTCTTTCCACCGCGAGATGGTATTGACTTCATGTCACAAATATCTGTGTGAATTAAGTCTAAAGGATTTGAATTCCTTTCAACTGACTTATAAGGATGTTTAACATACTTAGATTCCACACATGTTTGACATTTTGATTTTTCGCATTCAAACTTGGGCAGTACTTCCAAGTTAATCATTTTTCGCAAGGTTTTATAATTGACATGACCCAAACGTACATGCCATAAATCATTTGACTCAAGTAAGTAAGAAGAAGCTGAAATATTATTATTATTTTCCACAACCATTACATTTAGATTGAAAAGGCCCTTGGCGAGGTAACCTTTTCCTACAAATATTTCATTCTTACTTATGACAACCTTGTTGGACACAAAAATGCACTTAAAACCGTGCTTAACAAGAAGTCCAGTAGAGACTAAATTCTTTCTCATTTCGGGAACATGAAGGACATTGTTCAAAGTCATGACCTTGCCAGAAGTCATTTTCAGAAATATCTTCCCATATCCTTCAACTTTTGCTGTTGAAGCATTTCCCATATAAACTGTCTCTCCGGGTCCAGCAGGAGCATAAGTAGCAAAAGCTTCTCTAACTGCACAAACATGGCGAGTGGCTCCTGAATCAAACCACCACAGTTTAGGATTTCCCACCAAGTTACATTCAGAAAGCATGGCACACAAGTTATCAACATCATCATGCTTTACTACCATGTTTGCTTGACCCCTTTTCTTGTCTTTCTTCGGAGCACGACACTCCGTAGATTTGTGTCCGGTTTTTCCACAGTTGTAGCAGTTTCCACTGAACCGCTTCTTGCTTGGGTTGTATTTCGGACCAGAAGCCTTCTTCCGCTTTTTGTTATCTTCAACAATATTTGCTCCCATTATTGTTGAATTTCCACGGCCTCTCCTTTCAGCAGCTTTATTGTCCTCTTCGATTCTCAACCGAACAATGAGATCTTCAAGGGACATTTCCTTTCGTTTGTGTTTCAAATAATTTTTGAAGTCCTTCCACAACGGAGGCAACTTCTCAATCATTGCTGCTACTTGGAATGCTTCGTTGATGACAAGACCTTCAGCAAGTAGATCATGAATAATCACTTGCAACTCCTGGACTTGGGTAATAACAGACTTGCTATCTACCATTTTGTAGTCCAAAAGTTTTGCGGCAACAAATTTCTTCATCCCGGCATCTTCAATTTTATATTTCTTTTCAAGCGCATTCCACAATTCTTTTGACGTCTCCACGCTACTATATACATTATACAGATTATCATCCAGTCCTCTAAGAATATAATTCTTGCATAAAAAATCAGAATGCTTCCACGCTTCAATCACGAGAAAGCGTTCATTCTCTGGAGTTTTATCTGGCAGATCAGGAATATCTTCCTTGATGAACTTCTGTAGACATAACGTAGTTAAGTAGAAGAACATCTTCTACTGCCAGCGCTTGAAATCAATCCCGAAAATTTTTTCGGGTTTTTCTGCCGGTGCCAACGCCGGTGTTCGGCTAGTCGATGCGTTGGCAGTCACCGTCGGAACAGCTTGGTTTTCGCTTTCAGTCGTTATTTTTACTGTAAAATAATGACACAAACAAACGTTTAATACACGTTTTTAAACTGGAGTAAAAATCACGTAGATTTTAATCTCTAACAAAATGCCACGAAGGCTTTACTCTCCAAAACGGGAGTACACAAAACCACAAAGGTTTTAGTTTACAGAATAATAAGAATAACACAATTACAGAAATAAATATTAAATTCCTTAAGATTGTTATTCCCGCCAATATTGCTGTATTTGTAAATAATAATTCTGCAAAATATAAGTTATCGTAATGAAACAGTAATTAATTCAAACCCACTGAATTCACAGTGTTTCCTTAAGGAATTTAATCCCCTCCTAGTACCTAAGGTAATGGATTATTTCCTCCCAGGATAGAACGAATCACACACTGGTGTAGCGGTACTTCAAACCCCAGTGTTTCAGCGAACACAAAATTCGGTAGCAAATCACACTTACAGTTGCTTTGTTTGAAGTTAAAACAATGCAGAACGAAGGAGTAGAAACTCAGAAAATCGTATGGAAATACTGAGAGGAAGGAGTGTAATGTATAGCCAAATCGATTGTTATTCCCGCCAATATTGCTGTATTTGTAAATAATAATTCTGCAAAATATAAGTTATCGTAATGAAACAGTAATTAATTCGAGCCCACTGAATTCACAGTGTTTCCTTAAGGAATTTAATCCCCTCCTAGTACCCAAGGTAATGGATTATTTCCTCCCAGGATAGAACGAATCACACACTGGTGTAGCGGTACTTCAAACCCCAGTGTTTCAGCGAACACAAAGTTCGGTAGCAAATCACACTTACAGTTGCTTTGTTTAAAGTTAAAACAATGCAGAACGAAGGAGTAGAAACTCAGAAAATCGTATGGAAATACTGAGAGGAAGGAGTGCAATGTATAGCCAAATCTGTTGAGCGATTTGTGTCTTGTATATTGTGTGTTGTGTGTCTTTCTTCAACAACTGCTGCACATATATATAGCAGCCAGTGTTGAAAAAGAACAATCGTCCACCCTCCATGGTGGAGCAAGCATTAGCTTGTTTGTGGAGCAAGCACATTCTTGGTGGGAAGAGCATTAGGCGGCTGCCTTGTGGTCAATACACGGATTGGAAAATATCCGTTACAAATGCGGATAATCTTACGTTAATATTTACTATTAACAAATAAATTTGGCCCAAGAAATTAATCAATCAATCGATCATTTGACCAAATCCAAATCCAAATCCGAATCCAAATCCGAAGCCGAAGCCGAAGCCGTAGCCGTAGCCGAAGCCGAGCCGGGCGAGCGACGACGACGACGGCGCGAGGCTTGCTTTCTTCTTAACTCTTTAAGAGCTACAAGAAGAGCAATTATATATATACCCGCCAAAAATCTTTTCCTCTTCCAATATGGGACAATGTCTCATTGTCAAGAGGGGAAACTTAAAATTTTACTCAAAATTTTATTTTCCCTCCATTTCCCATTCACCCTCATTTTAAGACTATTTCATCTTAAAAACAAAACCTCAACAATCCCCCACATGAATGGGGAATGGCTATATCACTGAAGTATGCATGGAAAAACTGTGTGATTTACAAGCATGGATTAATCGCATCTGGATAAGTAGGTTTTCCTTTGAACTTTCCGTAGTAAACTTATGTCGGATATACTCGGTCAATCGATAGATTTGATTTCTTTGAACCGTCGATCTTTGGTGTATACCTAGACAACCATAAGTCACACAATCAACCCTTAACCGTCTTTGGTTCTCATTGTGGTATTCGTTTCAGCCATGAACACCGCCTGGTTTCATAAGTGCATAGAGAACTGGCCTTACAAAGTTCTCCTTGAAGCGGCTAACACTTTACACTTACATAGGTGATTCCTAAACGTGTCATCCTGTAGATACACTATTTGATATACCCCGTATTAAATTTAGAAATCATTAAAAAGCCTTAATGCTTTATCCTTGATACTGAACATTGTCTCATCACGAGAACGGACTAAAATTTTATTTGACAATGTTGAACCGTCATTAATGACTTTGTTTGATCTCCTTGAACCTAGATCTTGGGATTTCCAGTCTTCTAGGTAGAGTTACCGCCACAATGACTTGTTCTCGGCCGTAGCCCCATTTCCCCTTGATGATTTCTCAACTACCTCTCTAGTTAGGTCTTTTGTAAGTGGATCCGACACATTATCACTTGACTTTACATAGTCAATCGTGATAATTTCTCTAGAGAGTAATTGCCTAATGGTTTTATGTCTTCGTCGTATATGACGAGATTTACCGTTATACATAACGCTCCCAGCCCTTCCAATTGCCGCTTGACTATCACAATGTATGCATATTGGTGCCAACAGTTTGGGCCAAAATGGAATGTCTTCCAAGAAATTCCGGAGCCATTTAGCTTCTTCACCGGCTTTATCTAAGGCTATGAATTCAGCCTCCATTGTAGAGCGGGCAATACATGTTTGTTTGGACGACTTCCAAGATACCGCTCCTCCACCAATAGTGAATACATATCCACTCGTGGACTTAGAATCAGTTGAACCGGTGATCCAATTTGCATCACAGTATCCCTCAATCACCGTAGGAAATTTACTGTAGTGCAATTCAAAGTTCTAAGTTGCAAAGACTCCAATTGACGTGAATCTTGCATTAGCAAAGAATAAAGGCCAAAGCATATCACAATTGGATTATGCTCGTGTGTTGGGATGCTTAATGTATATCATGAATTGTACACGACCAGATATAGCTTGTGCTATAAGTAAACTGAGTCGATATACGAGCAATCCAGGCCAATCTCATTGGATGGCAATGAAACGAGTTTTGGGATATTTAGAACATACCCAGAACTTTGAATTGCACTACAGTAATTTTCCTGCGGTGATTGAGGGATACTGTGATGCAAATTGGATCACCGGTTCAACTGATTCTAAGTCCACGAGTGGATATGTATTCACTATTGGTGGAGGAGCGGTATCTTGGAAGTCGTCTAAACAAACATGTATTGCCCGCTCTACAATGGAGGCTGAATTCATAGCCTTAGATAAAGCCGGTGAAGAAGCTGAATGGCTCCGGAATTTCTTGGAAGATATTCCATTTTGGCCCAAACCGTTGGCACCAATATGCATACATTGTGATAGTCAAGCGGCAATTGGAAAGGCTGGGAGCGTTATGTATAACGGTAAATCTCGTCATATACGACGAAGACATAAAACCGTTAGGCAATTACTCTCTAGAGGAATTATCACGATTGACTATGTAAAGTCAAGTGATAATGTGTCGGATCTACTTACAAAAGGCCTAACTAGAGAGGTAGTTGAGAAATCATCAAGGGGAATGGGGCTATGGCCGAGAACAAGTCATTGTGGCGGTAACTCTACCTAGAAGACTGGAGATCCCAAGATCTAGGTTCGAGGAGATCAAACAAAGTCATTAATGACGGTTCAACATTGTCAAATAAAATTTTAGTCCGTTCTCGTGATGAGACAATGTTCAGTACCAAGGATAAAGCATTAAGGCTTTTTAATAAATTCTAAATTTGATACGGGGTATATCAAATAGTGTATCTACAGGATGACACGTTTAGGAATCACCTATGTAAGTGTGAAGTGTTAATCGCTTCAAGGAGAACTTTGTAAGGCCAGTTCTCTACGCACTTATGAAACCACGCGGTGTTCATGACTGAAACGAACACAACAATGAGAACCAAAGACGGTTAAGGGTTGATTGTGTGACTTATGGTTGTCTAGGTATACACCAAAGATCGACGGTTCAAAGATATCAAATCTACCGATTGACCGAGTATATCCGACATAAGTTTACTACGGAAAGTTTAAAGGGAAACCTACTTATCCAGATGCGATTAATCCTTGCTTGTAAATCACACAGTTTTTCCATGCATACTTCCGTGATATAGCCATTCCCCATTCATGTGGGGGATTGTTGAGGTTTTGTTTTTAAGATGAAATAGTCTTAAAATGAGGGTGAATCGGAAATGGAGGGAAAATGAAATTTTGAGTAAAATTTTAAGTTTTCCCCTCTTGACAATGAGACATTGTCCCATATTGGAAGAGGAAAAAAATTTTGGTGGGTATATATATAATTGCTCTTCTTGTAGCTCTTAAAAAGTTAAGAAGAAAGCAAGCCTCGCGCCGTCGTCGTCGTCGCTCGCTCGGCTCGGCTTCGGCTACGGCTACGGTTTCGGCTTCGGCTTCGGATTTGGATTTGGATTTGGATTTGGATTTGGTCAAATGAACGATTGATTGATTAATTTTTTGGACCAAATTTATTTGTTAATAGTAAATATTAACGTAAGATTATCCGCATTTGTAACGGATATTTTTCAATCCGTGTATTGACCACAAGGCAGGCGCCTAATGCTCTTCCCACCAAGAATGTGCTTGCTCCACAAACAAGCTAATGCTTGCTCCACCATGAAGGGTAGACGATTGTTCTTCTTCAACACTGGCTGCTATATATATGTGCAACAGTTGTTGAAGAAAGACATACAACACACAATACACAAGACACAAATCGCTCAACAGATTTGGCTATATATTGCACTCCTTCCTCTTAGTATTTCCATACGATTTTTTGAGGTTTTATTTTTAAGATGAAATAGTCTTAAAATGAGGGTGAATGGAAAATGGAGGGAAAATGAAATTTTAAGTAAAATTTTAAGTTTCCCCCTCTTGATAATGAGACATTGTCCCATATTGGAAGAGGAAAAGATTTTTAGTGGGTATATATATAATTGCTCTTCTTGTAGCTCTTAAAGAGTTAAGAAGAAAGCAAGCCTCGCGCCGTCGTCGTCGTCGCTCGGCTCGGTTACGGCTTCAGCTTCGGCTTTGGCTTCGGCTTCGGATTCAGATTCAGATTCAGATTTGGATTTGGATTTGGTCAAATGATTGATTGATTAATTTTTTGGACCAAATTTATTTGTTAATAGTAAATATTAACGTAAGATTACCGCATTTGTAACGGATATTTTTCAATCTGTGTATTGACCACAAGGCAGCCGTCTAATGCTCTTCCCACCAAGAATGTGCTTGCTCCACAAACAAGCTAATGCTTGCTCCACCATGGAGGGTGGACACACTGGCTGCTATATATATGTGCAACAGTTGTTGAAAAAAGACACACAACACACAATACACAAGACACAAATCGCTCAACAGTTTGATCTAAATTTGTCGTTAGAATTTGCCGGGGTTGTGATTAGGAATCTGTGGTTGAGATTTTAGTACATTTGGTGAAGAATTGAAGAAGCTAGACTAAAAGTTTGTTAGCAAAAACGTGATGAACATTAAAGAATGTCGTTGCTTTATTCGTTAAATATTGTCATTCCAAAATATAACTCAAGGACTCTGAAGTCACAACTTATTCCTCAGGTACAACACTTTACACTACCTTAGTGTGTCTAACTTATAATATAGTCGACAACTCCTGTCTCATTTTGAAGCCACAACTTATTCCTTCACGAACAACACTTTATGCTACCTCATTGTGTCTAACTTAGGAGATACTCATGGCAAAACTTAGCTCACGAATTATAAAAACCACAACTTATGTCTCATGGGAAATAATTTGCACTATCTCATTGTGTCTAACTTATGAGATATTCTATAACTCGTCTTATAAGCAAAACTTAGTAACCAGTTTACGCTACCTTTTTGTGTCTAAGTTATGTGATACTCTATATATAACTCCTGCCTTATAGACAAGAAGGGTTACTCTGATGGTAAGCAACCTCTACTTCCAACCAAGAGGTTGTGAGTTTGAGTCACCCCAAGAGCAAGGTGGGGATTTCTTGGAGGGAAGGATGCCGGGGATTTATTGGAAACCGCCTCTCTACCTCATGATAGGGGTAAGGTCTGCATACACACTACCCTTCTCAGACCCCACTAGTAAAATTATATTGGGTTGAATGACTAACCTTATAGGCAAACAAATGTATGGGACTTTAACCACAACTTATGCCCCATGTGACTTGTGAGCTTTTAGAAAATAGACTCCTGTTGGGACTGTTGAGAGCTTCCGATGAAATTAGGAAGAGAAAACAAAAGAAAAATCAAAGAAAAGAGAAAACTGGAAGTACGTAGCCCTAAAACGTATTAAAGAATACAATGGTTATTTATCATAGGCAAACAATACATAAAGGTAAATAAACCAATATATTTCTTACCTAGGACAAAAAATAAATAGTGATGCCATGAAAGGTCACACAGCGCTATTTCCTATATTCCTAACGAATCTTTTAGCATGTTTGGCCAAGCTGGAAAAATTAGCTTATTTTGTGAAATGATTTTATCAAAAGTGTTTTTCGAAAAAGTACTTTTGGATAAAAATATTTTGTGTTTGACGAATCAATTTGAAAAGTATTTTTAAACAACAATTTATGTTTGACCAAACTTTTCAAAAAGTACTTTTAAGTGTCAAATTACGAATAAGGACATGAAAATATTTGCTTAATAGTTAATGTTATATAAGTAGATAAATAATTGCAAATATTTATTATTAAACATAATAATTAAGTTTTTTATTTTATTTAAGTAAAATATAAAAATAAAATTGAAAATTACTTTATTCTTTCAAGATAATTTAATATATCAAAAAATCATTCAATAAATATATAAGTTTATCCCAAAAGTCATTATATATTACTTAATAGTTTAAACTAAATAATGTTATTTTGGTATATATAATATTTTACTAAGGGTATTTTTGGTATAAAGAAAAGTCAAAACTGCTTCTGCTGCTGCTTCTCAAGAGAAATTATTTTTTTCCGCTTCTTAAAATAGATGCATGCAAAAACCAGTCAAAATGAGGAAAAAAATACTTTCTTGAAGGAATAAAAAATACTTTTGGCTTCGGGAAAAGGTTGATCAAATAGGCTATTTGTCTAATGTTTAGTTGGGCTTGAAAAGAACTTACAGTCTTGGATGGCTATGCCATATGTTTCCTAATTAAGACATGTACCTATTTATGACCAGGAAAATAGATGCATGCAAAAACCAGTCAATGATTAATAGCATGTTTGGCCAAACTTTTTTTTTTGGGCTAAAAGTGCTTTTTTGGTCAAAAGTGCTTTTGGCCAAAATTGAGGTGTTTTGCCAAACTTTTAGAAAGAAAAAAAGTGCTTTTGAAGAGAAGCAGAAACATATTTTGAGAAGCAGAAAAATATAGCTTCTCTCCAAAAATACTTTTTTGAGAAGCACTTTTGAGAAAAATACACTTAGAAGCAGTTTTTAAAAGCTTGGCCAAACACTAATTACTGCTCAAAAGTGCTTTTCAAATTAATTAGCCAAACAGAAACCGATTCTCACCAAAAATACTTTTTTGAAAAGCACTTTTGAAAAAAGTACAACAACAACAATAACTCAGTAAAATTCCATTAGTGGAGTCTGGGGAGGGTAGTGTGTACGCAGATCTTACCCTTACCCCAAAGGAGTAGAGAGACTGTTTCCGAAAGACCCTCGGCTCAAGAAAATAACACTTTTGAAAAAAGTACTTCTCAAAATAAATAAATTTTAGAAGCTTGGCCAAAAAGGCTGTAAGAAATATATGGAAATTTAAAGTTAGTTGAATAAGCTAAAGATTTGAAAAAAGAACACAGAAGCTCCTAAAGCAAGAATATGGGCAAAAGGAAATATCAACGATTAGCTCATTTCCTTGTCACTTGGTCTTTACTGCTCTTACATGCAGCTTTCAAATTAGCTTAAACAGAAGTTAACAAGACCCTGTGTTTAGAAAAGGAAAGAGAATGAGTAGAATACAAAATCAGTCATCACGCCCTTACTTTAGCCTTCAACCTTGCAAAGCAGAGTGCTGTTGAAAGATGGAGCCAATTCTTGTGTTCATTTAACCAACGCCAACGATATATAAAACTCTTTAGATAGAAACTCATCGTCATTTTCTTGAGAAGTACTAGCATTACTGTCATAACCAACATGAGGATTAGGAGGAGCAAATGTAGGACACTCTGGAAGAGGACGGCCATATAGCTGAATATTCCCACCATAAGTTGAGGAATCAAAACCTTGCAATTGAGTGCTTGGTGGTATTCTCCCTGAGAAGTTGTTATTTGACAAATCCAACACACTAAGAAATGTCAAAATAGGGATTTTCCCTGAAAGCTGGTTTCTTGACAAGCCAAGTACCTCCAACATCTTCATTGTACCAATTCCTTCAATGATATTTCCTGTCAAATGGTTTCTTGAGAGGTTCAATGATAGCAATGCATTCATTCTGCTGAAATCTTTGGGGATGTCACCAACTAGTTCGTTGCTAGAAAGATAGATGGTTTTGAGTAGCCACAAGGTATTTTGGTACTCTGACTCTTTGTTTTTCCATTGGACTAATGCATCGCCATGGTACAATATACCTACTCGAGGGACATAAGGATCAAAGTTATAGCTCACACTTTAACCATCTTGCAAAAGTTGCAGTATGGTGAAATTGCTGAAACATTGTGGAATTCTTCCTGATAAATGGTTGCCAGAAAGGTCCAGTATTTGAATAGATTGAAGCTGACATATACTTGGAGGAATGTTACCCAAGAATTTGTTGAATCGAAGGCTCAGAATGCCCAAATAAGGTAACTTAGTCCCTATCCATTCTGGGATTTTCCCACTCAATGTATTTCTTCCCAAATCCATGACACTCAAACCTCGGCAATTCTTCAAAGAGGCAGGGAACTCTCCACTTAAATTGTTTTTACGCATGTATAGAGAGGTCAAGGTTGTTGAAGAACACAGAGAGTATGGAATGCTTCCAGAGAGTATGGAATGCTTCCACTTAAATTATTGGCCACACAGAGAGTATGGAATGCTTCCAGAGTATGGATCAAAGTTATAGCTCACGCATGTTTAGTTGTTTAAGACAATTTTTTTTTTTTTTGCTCTGTTTTTGCGACTAATGATTCAGTCATAGGTTGTACCCTTAGGACAAATGCTTTTAATTTCCTTGCTTTTCTTTTGTTTTTGTTGATGACAAAGGGGGAGAAATAGTAAGCAAGCTTAAGGCTTGGGTGTGATGACCCAAAACGTATCTTTAAATTTAAAAATTAATTCAGTGTTCTAAGACCTCCAAAAGCACTATTTATCATTACTCGACTTGCGTGTGCAGTCCGTAAAATTTTTCGGAAAGTTTTTATGCGAAAAATAAATTAAAATGTGAATTAGAGCTTTAAAACTCAACTGAGTTGACCCTGGTCGACATTTTTAGCAAACGGACTCGGATCAGTATTTTGACAGTTTTGATAGGTCCGTATCGTAATTTGGGACTTGAGTGTATGCCCGAAATTAAATTCCGAGGTTCCTAGCCCGAGATATGGAATTTTGAAGAAAAATTAAAAGTTTAAATTCAAATAGTGATCGGATGTTGAATTATGTGCAAACAACCCCGGAATTGAATTTTGATGATTCCAAACTCTCCGAATGGTGATTTTGGACTTAGGAGCGTGATCAGAATTTTATTTGGAAGTCCGTAGTGAAATTAGGCTTGAAATGGCTAAAATAGGAATTTAAGTTTGGAACTTTGACCAGGGAGTTGACTTTTTGATATCGGGGTCGGAATCCAGTTCTGAAAATTTTAACAGCTCTGTTATGTCATTTATGACTTGTGTACAAAATTTGAGGTCAATCGGACTTGATTTGATAGGTTTCGACATCGAATGTAGAAGTTGGAAATTCTTAAGATTTATTAGGCTTGAATCTATGTGTGATTCATGTTTTTATTGTTGTTGGATGTGATTTGAACACTCGACTAAGTTCGTATGATGATTTAGAAGTTGTTGGTATTTTCGGACGGGGTCCCGAGTACCCCGAGTGCGATCCGGATCGAAATCGGATCAATTTTTGGACTTAGGCAAATTCTGAAATTTGCATCTTCTGGTGTCATCGCACCTGTGGAGGGACTGACCGCAGGTGTGGACTCGCACAAGCGAGCTGTGGCTTGCAAAAGCGGACGAAGGGCTGCCTAGTTGGAGCCGCAGATGCGGCTCATGTTGCGCAGAAGCGAGAGGAAGGGCACATGTGCGGGCAGGTCCGCAGGTGCGATGGAATTTTCCGCACCTGCGAAAGGCGCAGATGCGGTCCAAAGCTCGCATAAGCAAAGGCAGCTGGGCTGAGCAATTTCCGCAGATGCGGTATTTAACCGCAGATGCGGGACCGCAGGTGCGAGAAATTTGTCCCCAGATGCGAAAGCACTGACCAGATTACAAAAACAGAGGGGTTCCGATATTTTTATCATTTGGACATTTTCAACACGGTTTTGGGCGATTTTTCAGAGAGAATTCACGGGAAAACTTGAGGTAAGTCATATGTGATCATTGTTAGTCAATTATATTGGATTATCATTGAATATTTCGAATAGATTACATATTTTTTTGGTAAAATTAGAGGATTTGGGCCTAGGGATTTCAAAATGAGAATTTGAGATTTGGAAGTCAAGTTGATGTCGGATTTTTGTAAAAATGGTATGGTTGGACTCGTAGTTGAATGAGCATTCATATTTCGTAACTTTCGCCGGATTCTGAGACGTGAGCTCCGCATGCCATTTTTGAGTTAATTTCAGATTTTATTGAAAAATATAGTATTTTTTATGGAATTGATTCTATAATTTTTTGTTGACTATATCAAATTAATTATGACTAGATACGAGTCGATCAGAATCGAAAAATCGAGGAAAAAATATATTACTTGGTTAAATTGGAGCAAGTCGAGTTAAGTAACTTGTCTAACCTTGTGTGGGGGAAATTTTCCCTAGAATTGATATTAATGTGATTATTGAAAGGTGTTGAAAGTCATGTATACAAGGTGACGAGTGTGTACACGAGTTAAATGTGAAAGATTATATTTTTAAATTGTGTAGATCATTGTTGCGCATTTATTAAATTATTTTATCTTGTTATATTCATCATCATTGATCTGAGATATATACTTTAAATTTGTTTGACCTTTTCCTGCTAATTGTTATACCTGTTTAGTTGAAACTTGATTTCTTTTATTCTGTGCATTATTTGAAGGGTGATTTTCTTTAAATTAAACATTATTAATATGAAGTATTTGACATTTTAAATTTGATATTGAAGCAGCGTATTAAAGATTTTGAAATATTATTTTTCCTGAATTATTTATTCTTGAATATTTTGTAAGATTTTTGTACTCATTGTGATGGAGCCGTGAGCTCTTTATTGTGGAAAACTATTATTGATGATTTATTTTGGCATGAGCCGTGAGCTCTTTATTGTGGAAAAATATTGTTGTTGAATTATTTTGGCAAGTTACATTATTTGAGCACTTGAGGTGCAAATTGTGATATTGATACGCATGCGGTGGTATAAGGTCTGGGTATTGAAACGCATGCGGTGAGATAGGGTGGATTGATACGCGTGGCTAGTAGGGGGAACTACTAGAAGTCATGCGGTGTGATAAGGATGGCTAAAACGCGGGATGCTATTTCGGAAAAAATATTTTCTTTCAAATAAATTGTGAAGGCTCCCACGGTGAGATAAGAAAATGAGATATTGTGAATTTATTTATGATTTGGGACTACGAGGTAGTACCTCGAGAGTGCTCTTGTTGATATTGATTTATGGCCACAGTTGCCTTGATTATTTGTTGTGATTTTCTTAAAGTTGAAAGGAAATTCGGTTTTGTTTCCACGAGATATTATTTGAAATTTTGTTTTGTTTTCAAGAGATATTATTTTCCATTATTTTGCTTAATTAAATGATGACACACTACTTGATTCATTTCCAATGTCATTTTATTTTACTATATTGTTAAACATTTTACCATGCTATTATTATATTCCAGTAGGGTCTCACTTGACCTCGTCACTACTCCACCGAGATTAGGCTTGGCACTTACTGGGTACCGCTGTGGTGTACTCATACTACACTTCTGCACATCTTTTTGTGCAGATCCAGGTACATCTTACCAGCCTAGACGTCAGTGAGTTACCTGCGCACGGAGATTTCGAGGTATATCTATCAGCGTCCGCAGACTCTGGAGTCCCCTTCTATCATTTTTATGTTGCTTTCCTTATTTTTCTTTAGACTTTGATATATAGAGACATTGAGAATAAATTCTTAGAAGCTTGTGACTTATTTCTACCGGGTTTTGGGAGTTAAAATTGTTTGAATTGTAGTTTATTTATTTCATATATTTATTATTATTCCGCATTAATAGGCTTACCTAGTCTTAGAAATTAGGTGCCATCACGACATCCTACGGAGGGAATTTGGGGTCGTGACAAGTTGGTATCAGAGCAGTAGGTTCATAGGTATTATGAGTCACAAGCAGGTTTAGTAGAGTCTTGTGGATCGGTACGGAGACGTCTGTACTTATCTTCGAGAGGCTATGGAACTATTAGGAAATATTTACTTCTTTGATTCCTTATCGTACGCCTTTGTTGATTTCAAAGTTCTAAACAATTGTCTTTCTATTCTCTCACAGATGGTGATGACACGCACAACTGGATCTGATGATCAGATACTCGCGCCCCCTGTTGGAGTCGCAAGAGGCCGGGGACGGGGCAGATGCCGAGTCAGAGGCCGAGGAAGACCACGTGGTGCAGCCAGAGCACCTGCACGAGCTGCTGCATCAGAGCCACCAGTAGCTCCAGTTGGAGAGCAGGCACCTGAGACGCCTGTTACTACTCCTGCACTTCAGGAGACTCTTGCCCAGTTTTTGAGCATGTTTGGCACTTTAGCTCAGGCAAGATTAATTCCACTTGCTCCTGCCACATCTCAGGCTGGGGGAGGAGTGCAGACTCCCACCGCCCGTACTCCAGATCCACGGGCCCAAGTTGACCATGCCCCAGAGGTTATACTAGTGCAGCCAGTTGTCTCAGTTCGGCCTGAGATTAGGACAGCAGTTTCAGAGGGGGAGCAGCTCAGGCTCGAGAGGTATAAGAAGTACCACCCTCCCACTTTCAGCGGTTTAGATTCAGAGGATGCTCAGGGTTTTCTGGAGGAATGTCACTGTATCCTTCGTACTATGGGTATTGTGGATTCGAATGGGGTTTTTTTCATGGCATTCCAGTTTAGAGGAGCAACCTACCAGTGGTGGCGGACATATGAGTTGGATAGTCCGGTTGAGGCAACTTAACTTACTTGGACTCAACTTTCAGATATGTTCTTAAGGGAGTATGTTCCTCAGAGTCTTAGAAAGGCATGGCACGCAGAGCTTGAGCAGCTGCGCCAGGGTTCTATGACCGTGTCAGAATATGCGGTCCGATTCAGTGATTTGGCTAGGCATGCACCAGCCTTAGTTACTACTATTCGAGAGCGGGTTCGCAGATTTATTGAGGGTCTCCACCCTAGTATCAGATATAGTATGGCCCGAGAGATAGAGATGGATATCACATACCAACATGTGGTGTCAATTGCTAGGAGATTGGAAGGTATGCAGACTCGGGAGAGGGAAGAGAGAGAAGCTAAGAGACCCCGAGATTCTGGCACATATAATAATTCTCGTGCCCCAGTTGCAGCCCGTCTTGGTAGAGGTTATGTGAGCCGTCCTATTCATTCAGTACTTCCAGCTTCCAGTGGTATTCCGCCTACTTCCAAACCTCAGGTTCCATATTATGCACCACCAGTGTCTTCTGTACCTCCTGTACGGGGTGCTTTCAGCGGGTAGTCTAGTCGATCAGGCCCGAGCTAGTCCCAGCAGCCACGTCCTCCGAGGGATTATTTTGATTGTGGTGACACTCGTCATATCATGAGGGATTGCCCTAGACTTATAAGGGGTGCACTTCCATGGACTTCTCAGGCCCCACCTATTTCATAGGGTCCTCAGGTTTCTCAGGCCATGATTACTGCACCAGTTGCCACTCCACCTGCACAGCGAGCAAGATGTGGAGGTCGGATAGGTGGAGGTCGCCCTAGAGGGGGAGGCCAGGCCAGATATTATGCCCTTCCTGCTAGGACAGATGCCGTTGCATCCAATTCTATTATCACGGGTATTATTCCGGTCTATCATAGAGATGCATCAGCCTTATTTGATCCAGGCTCCACTTATTCTTATGTGTCATCTTATTTTGCCTCGTATTTAGGCGTATCACGTGATTCCTTGAGTTCTTCTGTTTATGTATCTATACCCGTGGGTGAATATATTATTGTGAACCGTGTGGATCGGTCGTGTTTAATTGTTATCAGTGGTTTTGAGACTAGAGCTGATTTACTATTGCTCAGTATGGTGGATTTTGATATTATTTTTGGCATGGACTGGTTGTCTCCCTATCACGCTATTCTTTATTGTTACGCCAAGACGGTGACGTTGGCTATGCAGGTCTATCGCAGCTAGAGTGGAGAGGTACCTCGGATCATATTCCTAGCAGGGTTGTTTCATTTCTTAAAGCTCAACGAATGGTTGAGAAGGGGTGTGATGCGTATCTGGCCTATGTAAGAGATGTTCGTATTGATACTCCTACCGTGGAGTCTGTTCCTATAGTAAGGGATTTTCCCGATGTATTTCCAGCAGATCTTCCGGGTATGCCACCCGATAGGGATATTGATTTTGGCATTGATTTGTTACCGGGCACTCAGCCCATTTCTATTCCACCATACCGTATGGCCCCAACAGAGTTGAAAGAATTAAAAGAAGAGTTACAGGAATTTCTTGATAAGGGTTTCATTCGGCCTAGTGTATCGCCTTGGGGTGCTCCTGTCTTATTTGTGAAGAAGAAGCATGGTTCTATGCGGATGTGTATTGATTACCACCACCTGAATAAGGTTACCGTGAAGAACAGGTATCCATTGCCACATATTGATGACCTATTTGATCAGCTTCAGGGTGCCAAAGTGTTTTCTAAGATTGACTTACATTAAGGCTATCATCAGTTGAAGATACGGGAGCCAGATATCCCGAAGACTACTTTTAGGACTTGGTACGGTCATTACGAGTTCCTTGTGATGTCTTTTGGGCTGACCAACGCCCCAACAACATTTATGCACTTAATGAATAGTGTATTTTAGCCCTATCTTGATTCTTTCGTCATTTTGTTTATTGACGACATTCTGGTGTATTCCCGGAGTCGGGAAGATCACGAACAGCACTTGAGGACTGTGCTTCAGATTATTTGAGAAAAGAAGTTATATGCAAAATTTTCAAAGTGTGAATTCTGGCTTGATTCAGTGGGATTTTTGGGTCATATAGTTTCGTGCGAGGGAATCAAGGTAGATCCGAAGAAGATTGAAGCAGTGCAGAGTTGGTCCAGACCATCCTCAGTTACGGAAATCCGGAGTTTTCTTGGTTTGGCAGGGTATTATCGTCGATTTGTAAAGGGTTTCTCTTCTATTGCTGCATCTATGACCAAATTAACCCAGAAGGGTGATCCGTTCATGTGCACCGAGGAATGTGAGGAGATCTTTCAAAAGCTCAAGACAGCTTTGACTACAGCCCCAGTATTGGTATTACCTACAGGTATAGGGTCTTATACTGTGTATTGTGACGCGTCGCATATTGGTATCGGTGTAGTGTTGATGCAAGATGGTAGGGTGATTGCCTATGCGTCCAGACAATTAAAGGTACATAAGAAGAATTATCTTGTACATGACCTGGAGTTAGCAACTATTGTTCATGCCTTAAAAATTTGGCGGCATTATGTGTACGGTGTCCATTGTGAGGTCTACACCGATCACCGGAGTCTACAACATCTGTTTCAACAGAAGGATCTTAATTTGCGGCAACGGAGATGGTTGGAGTTGCTTAAGGATTATGATATCACTATTCTCTATCATCCTGGGAAGGCCAATGTAGTGGACGATGCCTTGAGTCATAAGGCGGAGAGTTTGGGCAGCTTAGCATATTTACCGGTAGCAGAGAGGCCTTTAGCCTTGGATGTTCAGGCCTTAGCCAACCAGTTTGTCAGGTTGGATGTTTCCGAGCCGAATCGAGTTTTGGCTTGTGTGGTTTATCAGTCTTCTCTTTATGATCGTATCAGGGAGCGCCAGTATGATAACCCTCATTTGCTTGTCCTTAAGGATACAGTTCAGCACGGTGATGCCAAGGAAGTCACTATTGGAGATGACGATGTACTACGGATGTAGGGCAGGCTATGTGTACCCAATGTAGATGGCTTGCATGAGTTGATTCTCCAGAGGCTCACAGTTCGCGGTACTCCATTCATCCGGGTGCTGCAAAGATGTATCAGGACTTGAGACAACACTATTGGTAGAGGCGGATGAAGAAAGACATAGTGGAGTATGTGTCTCGGTGTCTAAATTGTCAACAGGTGAAATATGAGCATCAGCGACCGGGTGGATTACTTCAGAAGTTAGAGATTCCAGAATGGAAATGTGAACGGATCACTATGGATTTCGTTGTTGGGCTCCCACGGACTCAGCGGAAGTTTGATGCAGTTTCGGTGATTATGGATAGGCTGACCAAATCATCTCATTTCATTCCTGTGATTACTACTTACTCTTCAGAGCAGCTGGCTCAGGTATATATTCTCGAGATTGTCAGACTTTACGGTGTACCATTATCTATCATCTCTGACCTGGGTACACAGTTTACCTCACGGTTTTGGAGGGCAGTACAACATGAGTTGGGTACTCGGGTAGAGTTGAGTACAACATTTCACCCTCAGACGGACGGGCAGTCCGAACGCACTATTCAGATACTGGAGGATATGCTTCGTGCGTGTGTGATAGATTTTGGGGGTGCTTGGGATCAGTTCTTACCACTTGTGGAGTTTGCTTACAACAACAGTTACCAATCAAGCATTCAGATGGCTCCGTATGAGGCCTTGTATGGTAGGCGGTGCCGGTCTCCAGTGGATTGGTTCGAACCGGGCAAGGCTAGACTATTGGGTACATACTTGGTTCAGGATGCCTTGGAAAAGGTTAAGTTGATTCAGGATCGACTTCGTACAACCCAATCTAGACAGAAGAGTTATGCGGATCGGAAGGTTCGTGATGTTGCATTCATGGTTGGTGAGCGTGTATTGCTCCGGGTTTCACCTATGAAGGGTGTGATGAGGTTCGAGAAGAAGGGGTTGAGCCCTAGGTATATTGGGCCTTTTGAGATTCTTGAGAGAGTTGGAGAGGTGGCTTACAAACTTGCACTACCACTTAGTCTCTCTACGGTTCATCCGGTATTCCATGTTTTCATGCTTCGGAAATATCACGGCGATCCGTCTCATGTGTTAAACTTCAGTTCGGTTCAGTTGGACAATGATCTATCTTATGTTGAGGAACCAGTGGCTATTTTGGATAGGCAGGTTCGAAAGTTGAGATCAAAGAACATTGCTTCCGTGAAGGTTCAGTGGAGGGGTCATCCAGTCGAAGAGGCGACTTGGGAGACCGAGCATGATATGCGCGGCTGTTATCCGCACTTATTCACCAGCTCAGGTGTTTCTTCTAACTCCGTTCGAGGACGAACGTTTGTTATAGAGGTAAAGAAGGTGATGACCCAAAATATCATCTTTAAATTTAATAATTAATTCTGTGTTCTAAGACCTCAAAAAGTACTATTTATCATTACTCGACTTGCGTGCGCAGTCAGTAAAATTTTCCGAAAAGTTTTTATGCAAAAAATGAATTAAAATGTGAATTAGAGCTTTAAAATTCAACTAAGTTGACCCTGGTCGACATTTTTAGCAAAAGGACCCGGATAAGTATTTTGACAGTTTCGGTAGGTCCGTATCGTGATTTGGGACTTAGGCGTATGTCCGAAATCAAATTCCGAGGTTCCTAGCCCGAGATATGGAATTTTGAAGAAAAATTAAAAGTTTAAATTCAAATAGTGACCGGATGTTGAATTATGTACAAACGACCCCATAATAGAATTTTGATGATTCCAACAGCTCCGTATGGTAATTTTGGACTTCGGAGCGTGATCGGAATTTTATTTGGAAGTCCGTAGTGAAATTAGGCTTGAAATGGCTAAAATAGGAATCTAAGTTTGGAAGTTTGACCAGGGAGTTGACTTTTTGATATCAGGGTCGGAATCCAGTTCTGAAAATTTTAACAGCTCCGTTATTGCATTTATGACTTGTGTACAAAATTTGAGGTCAATCGGACTTGATTTGATAGGTTTCGACATCGAATGTAGAAGTTGGAAATTCTTAAGATTTATTAGGCTTGAATATATGTGTGATTCCTGTTTTTAGTGTTGTTGGATGTGATTTGAAGACTCGACTAAGTTCGTATGATGATTTAGGACTTGTTGCTATTTTTGGACGTGGTCCCGAGTACCCCGAGTGTAATCCGGATCGAAATCGGATCAATTTTTGGACTTAGGCAAATTCTGAAATTTGCAGCTTCTGGTGTCATCGCACCTGTGGAGGGACGGACCGCAGTGCGGACTCGCACAAGCGAGTTGTGGCTCGCAGAAGCGGACGAAGGGCTGCCCAGTTGGAGCCGCATATGCGGTTCATGTTGCGCAGAAGCGCTTGCGCAGAAGCGAGAGGAAGGGCGCAACTGCGGGCAGGTCCGCAGGTGCGATGGAATTTTCCGCACCTACGAAGGCGTAGATGCGATCCAAAGCTCGCAGAAGCGAAGGCAGTTGGGCTGAGAAATTTCCGCAGATGCGGTATTTCACCGCAGATGCGGGACCGCAGGAGCGAAAGCACTGACCAGATTACAAAAACAGAGGGGTTCCGATATTTTTGTCATTTGGACATTTTCAACACGGTTTTGGGCGATTTTTCAGAGAGAATTCACGGGGAAACTGGAGGTAAGTCACATGTGATCATTGTTAGTCAAGTATATTGGATTATCATTGAATATTTCGAATACATTACATGTTTTTGAGGTGAAATAAGAGGATTTGGGCCTAGAGATTTCAAAATGAGAATTTGAGATTTGGAGGTCAAGTTGATGTCGGATTTTGTAAAAATGGTATGGTTGGACTCGTAGTTGAATGGGCGTTTATATTTCGTAACTTTCGCCGGATTCCGAGACGTAGATTTTTGAGTTAATTTCAGATTTTATTGAAAAATATAGTATTTTCTTATGGAATTGATTCTATAATTTTTGTTGATTGTATCGAATTAATTATGACTAGATACGAGTCGATTAGAATCAGAAAATCGAGAAAAAAGCATACTACTTGGTTAAATTAGAGCAAGTCGAGGTAAGTGACTTGTCTAACCTTGTGGGGAAAAAATTTCCCCTAGAATTAATATTAATGTGATGATTTAAATGTGTTGAAAGTCATGTACACGGGCTAAATGTGAAAGGTTATATTTTTACCTTCATCATTGATCTGAGATATATACCTTAAATTTGTTTGACCTTTTTCTGCTAATTGTTATACCTGTTTAGTTGAAACTTAGTTTCTTTTATTCTGTGCATTATTTGAAGGGTGATTTTCTTTAAATTAAACATTATTAATATGAAGTATTTGATATTTTAAATTTGATATTGAAACAACGTATTAAAGATTTTGAAATATTATTTTTCCTGAATTATTTATTCTTGAATATTTTGTAAGATTTTTGTACTCATTGTGATGGAGCCGTGAGCTCTTTATTGTGGAAAAATATTATTGATGATTTATTTTGGCATGAGCCGTGAGCTCTTTATTGTCGAAAAATATTGTTGTTGAATTATTTTGGCAAGTTACATTATTTGAGCACTTGAGGTACAAATTGTGATATTGATACGCATGCGGTGATATAAGGTTTGGGTATTGAAACGCATGCGGTGAGATAAGGATGGCTTGATACACGTGGCTAGTAGGGGGAACTACTAGAAGTCATGCGGTGTGATAAGGATGGCTAAAACGCGGGATGCTATTTCGAGAAAAATATTTTCTTTCAAATAAATTGTGAAGGCTCCCGCGGTGAGATAAGGAAATGAGATATTGTGAATTTGCTTATGATTTGGGACTACGAGGCGGTACCTCGAGAGTGCCCTTGTTGATATTGATTTATGGCCGTAGTTGCCTTGATTATTTGTTGTGATTTTCTTAAAGTTGAAAGGAAATTCGGTTTTGTTTCCACGAGATATTATTTGAAATTTTGTTTTGTTTCCACAAGATATTATTTGCCATTATTTTGCTTCATTAAATGGTGACACACTAATTGATTCATTTCCTAATGTCATTTTATTTTACGATATTGTTAAATATTTTACTATGCCATTGTTATATTCCAGTAGGGCCTCACCTGACCTCGTCACTACTCTACCGAGGTTAGGCTTGGCGCTTACTGGGTACCGCTGTGGTGTTAACGGATCAAATTCGGACTTAGAAGAAATCTGAAAGTTTCTGCCTTTTGGTGCAATCGCACCTACGGAGTGAATGGGAGCAGCCTAGAACCGCAGAAGCGGACGCTTCATCGCATAAGCGAGTCCGCATAAGCGGACTCCTTTTCCATAGGTGCGATGGCAACCGCATGAGCGAAGGAAAATATCGCACCTGCAAGACCGCATGTGCGGCTAAGCTGGTCGCAGGTGTGAGAATCCCTGGTTAGAACAACCGAAGTGTCTGAGATTTTCTCATTTTTGGACATTCCAAACACGGGTTGAGGCGATGTTTCAGAGAGAATTCAAGGGAAAACTTGAGGTAAGTCACTTGTGATCTTTGTTAGTCAATAATATTGGATTATCATTGAGTATTTCGACTAGATTATATGTTTTTGAGGTGAAATTAGAGGATTTGGACCTAGGGATTTCAAAATAAGAATTTGAGATTTGGAGGTCGAGTTGAGGTCGGATTTTGGTAAATTTGGTATGGCTGGACTCGTGGTTGAATGGGCGTTCATATTTTGTAACTTTTGTCGGGTTCCGAGACGATTTTTGAGTTAAATTTCGGATTTGGTTGAAAAATTAGTATTTTCTTATGGAATTAATTCCAATAATTTTTATTGACTGAATCAGGATATTTGTGGCTAGATTCGAGGAGTTTGGAGGCCAATTCACTAGGCAAAGGCATAACGGAGTAAGAAATTATACACTGTTTGAGGTAAGTAACAGTTCTAAATTTGGTCCTGAAGTTATGAAACCCCGGATTATGTGTTATGTGATTGGTTTTGAGGTGACACACATGCTAGGTAACGGGCGTGTGGGCGTACACCATAGGAATTGTGACTTGGTCAATTCCATGGAACTGTGTGGTTGAATAATTTGTTGATATCCGTACATTTTTTCACGTATTAGAGAAATTGAACTATAAATCATGTTTAAATCATGTGTTTACACTGTTGGGACCTACAGAGGTCGTGTAGTTGTGGAATTATCTGCTAAATTGTTGTTTTGCACTCAGTCACAGTTTTATTTGCACATTTTATCTTAGTCTCTATTATTCATTATTGGTGCATCATATCATTGTTGTTGGGCTGCTTATCATGATTTCTGAGAGCCCGAGAGACTGGAGAGGTTGATGACTGAGTGAGGCCGAGGGCCTAATTGTGAGGATATTTATGAGATCTGGTTGCACACTACAATATGTTTTACTGATTTATGCCATGATTGGCTTGTTAACCCGAGGCCCCCGGGACCTCAACCAAATATACCAACAAGTCCTAAAACATCATACGAACTTAGTTGAAACCTCAAATTACATCACACTACGCTAAAAACATGAATCACACATAGATTCAAGCCTAATGAACTTTAAAACTTCTAATTTCTACAAACGACGCCAGAACCTATCAAATCACGTCCGATTGACATCAAATTTTGCACACAAGTCATAAATGATATAACGAACCTATTCCAATTTACAGAATCAGATTCCGGCCCCGATATCAAAAACTCAACTCCCGGTCAAACTTCCCAAAAATTTAACTTTCGCCATTTCACGCTTAATTCCACTACGTACTTCCAAATAATTTTTCGGACATGCTCCTAAGTCCAAAATCACCATACGAAGCTATTGGAATCATCAAAACTCTATTCCGGGGTTGTTTACAAATAAGTAAACATCCGGTCACCTTTCCAACTTAAGTTTCCAATTGTGAGACTAAGTGTCTCAATTCACTCTGAAATCTTTCAGGACCCGAACCAACTAACCCGGTAAGTCATAAAATAACTGCAAAGCATAAATTGAGCAGTAAATGGGGGAACAAAGTTATTATACTCAAAATGATCGGCCGGGTCGTTACATTCTCCCCATCTTAAACAAACGTTCGTCCTCGACCGGATTTAGAATCATAACTGGAGTCTCAAATAGGTGTGGATATTGGCTCCGCATCTCCCGCTCAATCTCCCAGGTAGCCTCTCCGAGTGGCTGGCCTCTCCACTGTACCTTCACTGACGCTATGTTCTTTGACCTCAGCTTTCGAACCTGCCAGTCTAAAATGGCCACCGGCTCCACATCATACGTCAAATTACCGTCCGGTTGCACGGTAATGAAATCCAAAATATGAGACGGATCCCAGACTTACTTCCGAAGCATGGATACATGGAACACTGGATGAACACCGGATAGATTAGGTGGCAAGGCAAGTTCATAAGCCACATCTCCAATCTTCTTAAGTATCTCAAAAGGCCCAATATACCGAGGACTCAACTTGCCCTTCTTCCCGAACCTCAACACACCCTTCACGGGTGAAATATTGAGCAGAACCTTCTCCCCAACCATGTAAGCAACATCACGGACCTTCCTGTCAGAATAACTCTTCTGTCTAGACTGCGCCGTGCGAAGCCTCTCTTGAATCAATTTAACCTTCTCCAAAGCATCCTGAACCAAGTCAGTACCCAATAGCCTAGCCTTACCCGGATCAAACCAACCCACCGGAGACCGGCACTGTCTCCTATACAAAGCCTCATACGGATCCATCTGAATGCTCGACTGGTAGCTGTTATTGTAAGCAAACTCTGTGAGTGGAAGAAACTGATCCCAAGAACCCCCCAAAATCTATAACATAAGCGCGTAGCATATCTTCCAATTCTCAACTGATGTACTCAACTGAACCTGTATGCCCAATTCTTGCTGCACCGCTCTCCAAAACTGTGATATAGACTGTGTGCCCCTATTTGAAATGATGGACACTAGCACACCGTGTAAGCGAACAATCTCGCGGATATAAATCTCAGCCAATTTCTCCGAAGAATAATTAGTACCAACTAAAATAAAATGTGCGAATTTGGTCAACCGATCTACAATCACCCAAATAACATCAAACTTCCTCATAGTCCGTGGAAGCCTAACTACGAAGTCTATGGTAATACGCTCCCACTTCCACTCCAGAATTTCAAGTCTCCGAAACAATCTTCCCGGTCTCTGATGCTCGTACTTCACCTGTTGACAATTTAAATACTGAGCTACAAACCCAACTATATCTTTCTTCATTCGCCTCCACCAATAGTGCTGCCTCAAATCCTGATACATATTTGCGACACCTGGATGAATGGAGTACCGCGAACTGTGAGCCTCCTGAAGAATCAACTCATGCAAACCATCTATATTAGGCACACATAGCCTACCATGCATCTGTAATACACTGTCATCCCCAATAGTGACTTCCTTGGCATCACTGTGTTGAACCGTGTCCTTAAGGACAAGCAGACGGGGGTCATCATACTAATGTTCTCTGATACAATCATAAAGAGAAGACTGGGAAATCACACAAGCCAAAACTCGATTCGGCTCGGAAACATCCAATTTAACAAACTGGTTGGCCAAGGCCTGAACATTCAAGGCCAAAGGCCTCTCTACTACCGGTAAGTATGCTAAGCTACCCAAACTCTCCGCCTTACGACTCAAGCCATCAGCCACCACATTGGCCTTTCCGAGATGATAGAGAATGGTGATATCATAATCCTTAAGCAACTCCAACCACCTCCGCTACCACAAATTAAGATCCTTCTATTTAAACAAATGTTGTAGACTCCGGTGATTTGTATAAACCTCACAATGGACACCGTACAAATAATGCCGCCAAATCTTCAAGGCATGAACAATAGTTGCTAACTCAAGGTCATGGACCGGATAATTCTTCTCATGTACCTTTAACTGTCTGGACGCATAGGCAATCCCCCTACCGTATTGCATTAGCACTGCGCCGAGACCAATACGCAACGCGCCATAATACACAGTATAAGACCTTGAACCTGTAGGCAACACCAATACTGTAGCTGTAGTCAAAGCTGTTTTGAGCTTCTGAAAGCTCTCTTCACACTCATCCGACCACCTGAACGGAGCACCTTTCTGGGTCAATTTCGTCATAGGCGCCTCAATAGATGAGAAACCCTCCACGAAGCGACGATAATAACTCGCCAAGCCGAGAAAACTCCGAATCTCAGTAGCTGAAGATGGCCTGAACCAACTCTGAACTGCCTCTATATTTTTTGGATCCACCTTAAGTCCTTCACTGGACACTATGTGTCCCAAGAATGCCACCGAATTAAGCCAGAACTCACACTTAGAGAATTTGGCATACAGTCTCTCCTCTCTCAGCCTTTGTAATACAATACCCAAGTGTTGTGCATGCTCCTCCTAGCTACGTGAGTACACCAGGATATCATCAATAAATACTATGACAAATGAATCAAGATATGGCTGGAATACACTATTCATCAAGTGCATAAATGTTGTTGGGGCATTGGTTAGCCCAAAAGACATCACAAGAAATTCATAGTGGCCATAACGAGTCCTGAATATCGTCTTTAGAAAATCCGAATCCCGAATTTTCAACTGGTGATACCGAGATCTCAATCAATTTTGGAGAATACCTTCGCTCCCTGAAGTTGGTCAAATAAGTCATCAATACGCGGCAAAGGATATTTATTCTTGATTGCCTGTAGTCGATACACATCCTCATAGTACCAACTTTATTTTTCACAAATAGAACTCGTGCACCCCAAGGTGACACACTAGGCATGATAAACCCCTTATCCAGAAGTTCCTGAAGTTGCTCTTTCAATTCTTTCAACTCAGCCGGTGCCATACGATATGGAGGAATAGAAATGGGCTGAGTGCCCGGCACCAAGTCAATACCGAAATTAATATCCCTGTCGAGTGGCATACTTGGCAGGTCTGCAGGAAATACATCCGGAAAATCCCGCAATACCGACACAGAATCAATAGTATGAGTGTCTGCATCTACATCTCCCACAAAGGCCAAATATGACAAACACCCCTTCCCAACCATACATTGAGCTTTCAAGTAAGAAATTACTCTGCCGGGAACATAATATGGAGAACCTCTCCACTCAACTTTCGTCACCCTCGGTATCGCCAGTGTCACCATTTTCGTGTGACATTCCAGAATAGCATGACATGGAGACAACCAATCCATACCCAGGATTACATCGAAATCAACCATACTAAGCAATAAAAGATCAACTCTAGTCTCCAGTCCCCTAATAGTTACCACACATGACCGATACACACGGTCCACAATAATAATATTACCCACTGGCATAGATACACGAACAAGTGAAACTAAGGACTCACGGGGCATATCCAGATAATGAGTAAAGTACGATGATACATACGAATAAGTAGAACCAATATCAAATAATATAGAAGCTTTCATGTGGCACACTGAGACAAATACCTGTGATCACTACATCTGAAGCAACAGCATCTGGCCTAGCACGAAAAGCATAGAATCAGACCTGACGTAACAACTCAAACTGTCTGTGCAGTCATCTCTGCGAGACTGCGGCACAAACTTCTCCAAAAAGAGAACGGAGAACTCCTGCCATGTAAATGGTGCTGCATCGACCGGCCTGCGCCTCACATAAGCCTCCCACTATCTGAAGACAGCCCCAGAAAACTGAAAAGTTGTGAACGAGACCCCACTAGTCTCCAGAATACCTGCTGTCCGAAGTATCCGCTGGCACTTATTCAGAAAACCCTGAGCATCCTCTGACTCAGCACTGCTAAATAATGGAGGTCGAAGCCTCCCAAATCTCTCAAGTCTTCTTTGCTCATCATCTGTCATAACGGGGACTACGGGCAATAGGGGTATGAGTATCTCCCCCGGCTTGAGAAGTGGCAGGTGCGGCCTGAGCTGAAACCACTTGAGCAAGACCAGTGCAAACTGTGAATATCTGTGCTAGAGCCTCTTGAAGGTCTAAAATCACAATAGGTGCAGTTGGTGCCTGAGATGGTCCTGCCGGCTCAACTATATCCGGAATCTGTTCCTGAACTGGAGCAACTGTTGGTGCCACGAGTGTTGCTTCAACTGTTGTACGAGATGCACCTTGAACTCTACCTCGGCCCCGGCCCCGGCCCCGGCCTCTACCACGGCCCTGGACTATCGCGGCCCTAACTGGTGGCACTGTTGGCTGACCGTCTGATCCGGTAGTACGTGTTCTCACCATCTGTGAGAGAATAGAATAACAAAATTTTAGTTTCCGGAATTAACAAGTTCACACGACCGAATACAAGAAAGTAAAATTTTCCTAAGGGTTCGGCAGTCTCTCGAAGATAAGTACAGACGTCTCTGTACCGATCCGCAAGACTCTACTAAACCTGCTCATGACTCGTGAGAACTATATAACCTAGGCTATGATACCAACTTGTCCCGATCCAAAATCACATCTGTCATGATGGCGCCTATCTAAGTAGTAAGCAAGCCAACAATATCAATAACCCACATTTTTCTTTTAGGTTTGAAAACAAAATAATTTTAATTTAATAATAGACCTCACAATTATAGATACAAATACACTCCCAAAACCCGGTGTCACTGAGTACATGAGCATCTATACATCACAAGTCTGGAAAACACGATATATAATAGTCCGAGACCAAATACAGTAAATAAGGAGATAGGGAAGGAAAAACAAGGTCTGCGAAACATGGCAGCTAACTCGGAATCTCCGAAAAGTCAACTGTGTGAAAGAATTAACACCTGCGGTGTCCGGGATCACCTAGATCTGCATACGAAGTGCAGGGTGTAGTATGAGTACAACCAACTTAGTAAGTAACAATAACGAATAAAGAATTTAAAGTAGTGACGAGCTTCACAGCTAAGTCCAAATACAGTAATTTTCAACATAAAAAAGTAGGCATGCTTTCAAGTTGAACATTTAAAACTCCACAATAATTTCATATCAAATTTGGTTGAAACATAAATAATGTCTTTCAGATTTATTTTCCAAAATAGTGATAATGATAGATGAAATGCATCAATAATGGAATCAATGCATCCTCTCCGAGTAACAGTCACTCAATCCTCAACCTCTCCAGTCTATCGGGCTCTCAGAAATCATGATAAGCAGCACAATAACAATGATATGATGCATCAATAATGAATAATAGAGACTGAGATAAAATGTGAAAATAAAATTGTGACTGATTGCAAAACAGAAATTTTGCAAATAATTCCACAAGTACACGACCTCTGTAGGTCCCAACAGTGTAAACATATGATTTTAACATGATTTATAGTTCAATTTATCTAATACGTGAAAAAATATTCGGATATAAACAGATTATTCAACCACACAGTTCCATGAAATTGACCAAGTCACAATTCCTACGGTGTACGCCCATACGCCCGTCACCTAGCATGTGTGTCACCTCAAAACCAATCACATAACATATAATCCGGGGTTTCATACCTTTAGGACTAAATTTAGAACTGTTACTTACCTAAAGCAGTGTGTAATTTCTTACTCCGCTATGCCTTTGCCTAGTAAATTGGCCTCCAAACTCCTCGAATCTAGCCACAAATAATCTGATTTAGTCAATAAAAATTATTGGAATTAATTCCATAAGAAAATACTAATTTTTCAACCAAATTCGAAATTTAACTCAAAAATCGCTTGTGGGGCCCACATCTCGGAATCTGACAAAAGTTATAAAATATGAACGCTCATTCAAACACGAGTCCAACCATACCAAATTTACTAAAATCCAACCTCAACTCGACCCCCAAATCTCAAATTCTTATTTTGAAATCCCTAGGCCCAAATCCTCTAATTTTACCTCAAAAATATGTAATCTAGTAGAAATACTCAATGATAATTCAATATTATTGACTAATAATGATCACAAGTGACTTATCTCATATTTTCCTGTGAATTCTCTCTGAAAAATCGCCTCAACCCGTGTTTGGAATGTCAAAAATGAGAAAATCTCGGATCCTTCTATTTTTGTTCAAATGAGGACTCATAGATGAACATGATTTGATTTCTTCATGGGGAAATGAAGAAGATAATGAGGAATGCTGTTCTTGGAGTGGTGTGAAATGCAGTAACACAACTGGCCATATACTCGTCCTTAATCTTCGTGGGAGTATCCAACTCACTCCTGATGGTGGAGGTAACTATTTCATGCTGAGAGGTATTATTAGATCGTCATTGGTGAAGTTGCAGTATTTGAAGTACTTGGACCTTAGTTCCAATGATTTTGGAGGCGAAATACAAAAATATATCGGTTACCTCAAAAGACTAGAGTACCTAAATCTCTAATCTAAAGCTAGTTCCAATGGTTTTACTGGTCTAATTCCTCCCCAGCTCCAAAACCTTACTGACTTAAAGGCTCTTGATCTTGGTGGCAATTATTTTAAAGTCAAGAACCTTGAGTGGTTTTCTCATCTAGTGTATTTGGAGTACTTAGATCTAAGTTTATCCAATGTGCAAGCCAAAAACTGGTTGCAAGAGGTAATCAAGCTCTCTAATTTGAGGGAATTACATTTATCTTCCTGTCAACTCCCTAAAGTCAATCCTTCATCACTTGTCTTAGCTAATATTTCCTCTGCCAGTCTTTCCGTCCTTGACATCTCTTTAAACGGATATTCATCTCCTGCAATATATAGTTGGTTGTTTAACAGCTCTAGTCTTACTAGCCTAGATCTCTCATACAACGACTTAGGTCAAATTGCTAGTGGCTTTGGGTACATGAAATATTTGGAACATCTTAAATTATCTAGCACTAGTATTCAAGGCGGGATACCAAAATATTTTGGGAATTTGAGTCGTTTACGCTCTCTTGATGCAAGAGACAATAACTTAAGCCAACCATTTTGAGAGTAGCTTAGTATCTTATCAGGGAGTATGAGATCACTTGAATTTTTGTCCTTTCAGCAAAATACACTTACTGATTCATTGATTAATCTTACTAGTGAAAGTGTAAGAGGGGGTGAATTGTGATTGTTTTTCAAGTAGTCGACTAATTTGAGTTCTAATCGACTTGCTTTTCAGGAATCAAATGAAAAAGATAAATTGCAGAAAGTAAATGACACAGTATATTTTTATACTGGTTCGGATTCAGAGTGAATCCTACGTCGAGTCCCCTTGGGTTGCAAGGGTGATCTTTTTCAAGTATGAAGTGGCTTAGTATAGATGAGTTGATGTTGTTATACATCAACAACTTTTTTACCTCGTTCTTCTCTCTATAATTGATACAATGCCTCACCAGTGTTCTTTCTTTCTCTCTTCTCTTCTTTGTTACACAAGAAATCTAAAGCAGACTATGGTGTTTTGTTTGAAGTAGAACAAAGAGATTGAAGTTGGTTTGATCAAAATATATCGTTCCAAGGCCAGTGCAGTAGGTATTTATACTTCTCGATGCCTTCAAGTCTTGTACATCTTTTTGAGAGATTGCGAACCCAAGGGAGTTTGTATTCAGACAGATTCGTAGATTGATTCTAACTTGTCTTGACTCGCGGGCTTGAGTGATTTCTTCCTTAATTGAGAGAATATTCTCGTTGCCAGATCCCTTGATTGATGCCTTCGATTGACGTCATTATATGGGAGAATCTTTTGCGGATGATTTCGTGCCAGTAATCTCCTTTGGTTTAGATCCTTCCTATAATATCTCTTTTAATTGATTTTGCCATCTTCCTTGATTGATTTGTCCGCTTCTCTTTCCTTTTTCGTTTGATTCATATGTGCCTCTATATTATTGCTCAGATCTTTTCTTGCACATAGGGAGTAATTGGCTATTTTGCATCATTGAAATTTACTGAGATCTAATAATCTCTCCCTTTTTTATGATGACAAAATAACATAAAAAATACTTCCCTATTGATCAGCCTCCTTGAGTGTGTTGTGGTCAACCCCTCCTTTAATTTGCATTTCTTGGTAGAAATGTCTAGTCGACTCCCCCTCAGTTGGACATTATGTTGTGCCTCATTTGTAGTCAGCTCCCTCTCATTTGTAGGCGACTCCCCCTCAGTTGTATATCGTATGATGTACCTATAATTTGAAAACAGAGCACAAAACACAGAAGCAAGGAATACATAGAAACGCAGGCCTTAAGCTTGCTTACTATTTCTCCCCCTTTGTAATCAACAAAAACAAAAGAAAAGCAAGGAAATTAAAAGTATTTGTCCCCTAAGAGTACAACCCATGACTGAATCATCAATCGCAAAAACAGAGCAAAAAATAAATTGTCTTAAACAACCAAATATTAGTGACGAAGAAAGTAGGTAAGGGTTTTGCAAACTGCCTCCTTGAGACAATCAAAGCTAGCATTCACTGTGACAGAGACCCCATCAATTCTGTTGTGCTTCTCTTTGAAGGCCCTTACTGCTTTTTCTGCAGTCTTGAGAATCTGCACTCGAATCTTGGACACATCGGACCCTGTTTCCTTTGCCATTCCATGGATATCTTCAATCTGGATTTGCATAGAGGTTAAGGAGTTCTTGATGACAGACAGTGTTTCATTGATGGAAACAAGCTTTTCTAAGAAGTCAGAATCATTTGTACTAGGGTGAGACACAGGAGCCTTTGACTTGGAATCGGAGGGGACATTTTTGGTTTCACCTTCTTGTTTCTTGACCCAGGCACCCTTTACAGAAATATAACCCATGCTAGCAAATCCCCTGGAATTGTAAGACTTGGTGACACTGATGTAGGGATGGTCAACAAGGGATATGTTGTTGGCTTCTAGCAGATGGATGATAACCATACCATAAGGAAGACTTGTGGGATCATCGGCACTTTCTATCATGAAATTAATGACCCAAGAGGACAACTTGACCTTGTGCTTAGTCAAAAGGCAGTAAACTAAGAAAGTATCACGCTGGGAGAATGTAGAGAAGGATCCAGTTCTTGGAAGAAGAGTGGTTGCTACAATATGTGCTAAGACACGAGCTTCAAAATAGACATCACTAGGTCCTAGTTGACAAGGAAGAGAGTCAGAGGGTGATTCAGCTATACATCTTTTAGCTTGATCAAAAGAGATTTCAAAGTCCTCACGCCAGGTATTCTTAAAGAGCATATAAAATCCAAAACAACTACATTAAAAAATAGTATCAAACAGAGTGCAATCCAGAATAATACGTTTTCCAAGAATCAAAGTTTTTAATTTATCAGGTTTACTAGAGCGAAGATTAGCATAGAACATTCTAACAAGGGATTCATATGCCTTTGGAGGAGGCAAGAAGAGAAAAATTTTCCAACCCTGGAAGTTGAAAAGTTCCTTCACTTTGCAGTTGAGGCTGTCCATGACATTTAAATCGACAACTCTTCCATGAACGATAGTCTTGTATTTGAAAGCAATGAAGGCATCCCTATTTTGAGAGTCCTAAAAATTTAGGTCAGAATCAAGAGAACTGGAGAGATCAGTTTTGGGCTTTTGGGGAGTGAAGGTTTTAGGGAGGTCTGTCATGGGTCATTTTCCTAGGGCCTTCTCGTTGAGGTTGCGAGCATCATCTGAGAGATATTGAGAGGAGGCAAAGTCCTCGGAGTAGTCTGATCCTAGATTGACTGGTTCAGGAGGTTGAGAAGAGGGTTTTTCCCTAGAGCGAGTGCTTTTGCGAGTAGAAGCAGATGAATTTTTGGAGTGCTTTGCCATGGTAGGGTTTGGAACAGGGGAGTGGAGATACAAACAATGTGATAGGGACAGATGAGGCTTTGAACTAAAAAACAAAAGGTGATAAACGGCGGTTGAGTACAAACGAAAAGGCATCAGAGATTTGACGCAATGATTGACCGGTCTCTGAAAGGTTGTGAAAAGGTGTGAAGCAAAGAAAGTAACAGACACATAATTAATGCATCTTACACACTTAAGAAAATATTTAACTAAGATACAAAAATAATTAAAAATACTACAAAGGCCCTAAAATCATGAGTTTATGGAAATAATGCCAAGAGAGTCTCGTAATGCACAAAATCTATCTTCTAGCAAGGGTTTTGTGAATATATCTGCTAATTGATCAGTGGAACTAACAAACAATATTTCTATGTTGCCTTTAAAAACATGATCTCTAATAAAATGGTGCTTAATATCTATATGCTTAGCTCTAGAATGATGCACAAGATTCTTTGATAGACAAATAGCACTAGAATTATCACAGAATACTTGAACAGGCTTGAAAAATAATTCACAGTCACCCAATTGATGAGACATCCATAGCAATTGAGCACATCATTGTCCAATTGCGATGTACTCTGCTTCAGTTGTGGAAAGAGCCATTGATCCCTGATTCTTGCTTATCACTGTTTCTTACTGTTCCAGGAGATTAGTGTTTTTCCCAGTAATTGACAAGTCCCACTTGTACTTTTTCTGTCCTCCTTGTCACTTGCGAGACCAACATCTGAAAAACCCTCAATATTAAAATTGTTAGAGCGGGGATACAAAAGTCTGTAAGAGGTAGTTCCAATGAGATAGCGAATAATTCGCTTTACTACTGTTAAGTGAGACTCTTTAGGAGCTGACTAAAACCTGACACATTTACAAGCACTGAACATGATATCTGCTCGACTAGCCATTAGATATAGTAGAGATCCAATCATTCTACGATACTTGGTTTCGTCTATTGATTAAATTATGAATTTTTAAAACCGTATGGTTGTTTTACATATAAATCCTAATCAATAAAACCATTTAGAAAAGAACTTTTGACATCCATTTGAAAAAATTTATAACCTTTGTAAGATGCATAGGCAAGCAATATACGAATTAATTCTAACCGTGCTACCGGTGAAAATATTTCATCATAGTCGACTCCTTCCTATTGTGAGTAGCCTTGAGCTACTAGTCTAGCTTTGTTTCTTACTACTTTTCCTTCTTCATTTAGCTTGTTTCGAAATACCCACTTTGTTCCGACTACAGTAGCGTTTGCATGCTTAGGAACTAATTTCCAAACTTGGTTTTTGTCGAATTGATCAAGTTCGTCCTGCATGGTTTGTATCCAACTGGAGTCATTTAGGGCTTCATCAACTTTCTATGGTTCTATTTGAGAGATGAGTGTAATATTTGCTTTCTTTTTTAGAGACCCTCTGGTTTTTATCCCTTCACTTGGATCCCCTATGATGAATTTTTGAGGATATTCAGGTTCACTTCTCTATTCATTCAGTCGGGTTCCAACTGTTGAAGTAGTCGACTCTTTATGCGGTTCAACAGGATTGATCACAGGTTCATTAGTCGACTCCATGACTGTAGCTGGGATATAAGTCGACTTCTGTGGTTTATTTGTCTGTGATACTTCTTGGCTTGTGTCTTCATCACCTGCAATAATTCCTTTCTCGGCTATAGAGTTATTTTCATCAAATATAACATGCACTGATTCTTCAACAGATAATGTATGTTTGTTGTAAACTCTAAAAGAACTATTGTTAATAGAGTAACCAAGGAAAATACCTCCATCACTCGTTGGATCAAATTTTCCAAGGTAATCCTTACTATTGTTGTGAATTAAATACTTACTTCCGAATGGGTGAAAGTAGCCAATATTTCACTTCTTACCTTTCCGTAATTCATATGGAGTCTTCTTGATAATAGGTCTTATGAGGCACCTGTTAAGAATATGGCATGATGTACTGACTGCTTCTGCCCAAAAGTGATTTGGCAGTGAATGTTCTAATATTATTGTTCTTGCCATATCTTGTAGAGTTCTATTCTTGTGCTCAACTACTCCATTCTGTTGGGGTGATCTTGGGGCTGAGAAGTTATGGATATACCCTTGATCATTACAAAATTATTCAAAGGATCTGCTTTCAAACTCTCCTCCATGGTCGCTTTGGATGTTTGTGATCAGATACCCTTTTTCTTTTTCAACTCTTTTGCAAAAAATCTCAAAATATTTCAGAGCTTCATCTTTATGAGATAAGAAAATTACCCATGTAAAACGTGAGTAATCATCAACAATAACAAAAGCATATCGTTTACCTCTAATGCTGGCAGTTCTAGTGGGTCCAAACAAGTCCATATGAAGTAATTGCAATGGCTTGATAGTGGACACAATATCCTTTGTTTTGAAAGAGTTTCTAGTTTGTTTACCAATCTGACATGCATCACACATATGATTTCTAGAAAAATTGAGTTTGGGAAGACCAATAACTAAATCATGTTTGGACAGATTTTCAATAAGATGAATGCTTGCATGGCCAAGTTTTTTAGGCCAAAGCCTTGGATCATAAGAAATGGATGCTAGACAAATGTGACTGTCTAGATTTTCAATGCCATCAAGAATATAAACATTTTTATACCTTTTTCCTTGCAGAATAGTTTTACCTGTTTCATCCTCAATGGCAAATCCTGTTTTCTTGAATTTTACTTCATATCCCGAATCACAGAGATGACTTCTGCTCAAGAGATTGTGGTTGAGTCCATCTACAAGATATACCTCTGTAATATCACAATTATTTTCGAATGGAACTGTACCGGTACCAACTATCTTTCCTTTTGAATCATCACCAAATTTGACATTTTCACCATTTATTTTTGTAACTTCTTTGAACATATTTTTGTCACCCGTCATGTGACTGGAACACGTACTGTCTAAATACCATTTTTCTTTACAGCTCTTTCTGTGGTGTTCCTGCAAAATATAATTGTCACCTTCTTTTAGGTACCCAAGCTTGGGTCCTTGTTGGTTAGTTCTACTAAGATCAGGATTGTTTTGGGGTTTCCAAATCCATATTGAAACATTAGATTTACAAAATAGACAAAAAGAATATTTATGTCCAATTTTGTTACAGTAATGACACATGGGGGTTGATCCAGTTTTTGATCTACCACTTGTGTTAGTACCTGTGGACTCAGTTCTAACAAGTCCTTTTCCAGTTGACTTGTAAGTCGCCTGGTTAGACTTGACAGAACTGTGACTGGTGGACTTGCGCATGCCATTAAGTTGCATTTGCAATTCCTGAACTTCATCTTGAAGTACATCTCTTTCGATTTCACAGACTTCAAGCTTAAGTTCCTAGTCTTTCTTTTCACTATTGAGTTTTCTTAGTTCATTCAACATTTTTTGAGACTCTTTTAGGGTAAGGTCAAGAATATCCTGTAATTCATTACATCTATCACAGTTATAAGATCTCACCTCGCTTGTTTTACCTCATGCCATGAAACAGTTTTCAATATTATCCTTGCATTCATCGTCTGATGTATCTTCATCAGTCAAGCAGCCATAGTATTTGTTCATGTCATTTTCCAGGATGGTCATGAAACATAGATTTTCTATTTCTTCGTGTTCTAAACTATCTTTATCACTCCAACTTCCGAAGGATTTATTTTTGTTGAGCCCTCTGGAGACTTTTCTTTTAAGATCTGGGCATTCAGCTTGAATATGCCCATACCTTCCACACTCATAACAATTCCCATCATGCTTGTCTTGTTCATTGTATTGCATGGTTCGCCTAGATGATATCCTTCCCCTTCTTGTATTTCTAATCCTTACCCTTCTTGTATTTCTATACCTTCTCATTAACCCATCCATGTTTCTTGATACCATAGCAATTTCTTCTTCAAGAGCTTTTGGATCGTCATCAATATCATTTTCTGGTCTTTCAGTTATAGCTTTAAAGGCATCTGTTTTCTTCTTTTCTTCTTGGTTTGTTTTCTTGAGGTGAGTTTTCTCGAATGCTATAAGATCTCCTCAAAGCTCATCATATGAAAGTTTGTTTAGATTTTATGATTCGATTGCAACTACTCTTGTCTATCAAGTGGTAGGTAGACTCCTTAGAATATTTCGAACTTGATCACCACTTGAGTATGGTTTACCAAAAGATTTTAGATCGCTAATGATTTTGTTGAATCTTGCAAACATTTCCTCAATGGATTCTCCTTCTTTCATCTCGAAGAGTTCATAGTCATAAACCAACATGTTAATGTGAGTTTCTTTCACTTTGCTGGTTCCTTCATAAGTAAATTCCAGTTTATCCCACATTTCTTTAGTTGTATCACAACTTGAGATTTTCTCATATTCCTCTCCACTTATAGCATTATAGAATAACCCAAACACCTGCCATTTGCTCGTCTCTGTACTCATCTATATCTTCTGGATCAGCAGGTGGTTGAGTTGGTATTGGTAGTAGATAATTTCCCTTTTTGATAATGCGTCATACTTTGATATCATAGGATTTTGCATATATTTCCATACGCACTTTCCAGTGAGAAAAGTGTTGTCCATTGAAATACGGTGGCCTAACTTGGGATGTTGCTTCTTGAAAGAGTGCTCCAACAATTACTTGATTTACAATGATCTTTTCTCATAAGTTGTTAAGTAAAAAGTGTGAGACTAGCTCTAATACTAATTGAAAGTGCAAGAGGAGAGTGAATTGTGATTTTTCTTTTCTTTTTTTTCAAGTAGTCGACTAATTTAAGTTCTAGTCGACTGGACTTTTCAGGAATCAAATGAAAAAGATAAATTGCAGAAAGTAAATGACACAGTATGTTTTTATACTGGTTCGGATTCAGAGTGAATCCTACGTCCAGTCCCCTTGGGTTGAAAGGGTGATCTCTTTCAAGTATGAAGTGGCTTAGTACAGATGAGTTGATGTTGTTATACACCAATAACTTTTTTCACTTGTTCTTCTCGCTATAATTGATACAATGCCTCACCAGTGTTCTTTTCTCTCTCTTTTCTCTTCTTTGTTATATAAGAAATCTAAAGCAGATTACAATATTTTGTTTGAAGTAGAACAAAGAGAATGAAGTTGGTATGATCAAAGTGTATCGTTCCAAGGCCATTGCAATAGGTATTTATACTTCTCGATGCCTTCAAGTCTTGTACATCTTTTTGAGAGATTGCGAATCCAAGGAGTTTGTATTCAGACGGATTCATAGATTGATTCTGACTTGTCTTGACTCGCGGGCTTGAGTGATTTCTTCCTTAATTGAGAGAATATTTTCGTTTCCAGATCCCTTAATTGATGCCTTCGATTGACGTTATTATGTGGGAGAATATTTTGCGGATGATTTCATACCAGTAATCTCCTTTGATTTAGATCCTTCCTCTAACATCTCTTTTAATTGATTTTTCCATTTTTCTTGATTGATTTGTCCGCTTCTCTTTCCTTTTTCGTTTGATTCATATGTGCCTCCATATTATTTCTCAGATCTTTTCCTGCACATAGGGAGTAACTGGTTAATTTGCATCATTGAAATTTACTGAGATCTAACAATCTCTCCCTTTTTTATGATGACAAAATAACATAAAAAAATACTTCCTTATTGATCAGCCACCTTGAGTGTGTTGTGGTCAACCCCTCCTTTAATTTGCGTTTCTTGGTAGAAATGTCTAGTCGACTCCCCCTCAGTTTGACATTCTGTTGTGCCTCATTTGTAGTCAGCTCCCTCTCATTTGTAGGCGACTCCCCCTCAGTTGTATACCGTATGATGTACCTACAATTTGAAAACAGAGCACAAAACACTAAACACAGAAGTAGGGAATACATAGAAACCCAGTGTCACGACCCCAAATTCTCTCCGTAGGATGTCGTGATTGCACCTAGTTTCTAAGATTAGGTAAGCCTATTAATTCGGAATAATAATAAATATATGAAATAAATAAACTACAATTCAAATAATTTCAACTCCCAAAACCCGGAAGAAATAAGTCACAAGCTTCTAAGAATTTATTCTCAATGTCACTATATATCAAGGTCTAAAGATAAATAAGGAAAGCAACATAAAAATGATAGAAGGGGACTCCGGAGTCTGCGGACGCTGACAGATATACCTCGAAGTCTCTGTGCGCAGGTAACTCACTGACGTCTAGGCTGGTAAGATGTACCTGGATCTGCACAAAAAGATGTGCAGAAGCGTAGTATGAGGGCTGAAGGAGCCCCTCCGGAGTTTATACACACCCCAAGTGAGCGCAGGTATCTACTGAGTGCGAGTGCCGAGTGCCGAGTACTGAGTGAATGAGAGGAATGAGTGACTGTGAGGAAAGAGTGACTGTGAGGTTGGAGTGAATGTGAGGACTGGGTGACTGTTACTCGGAGAGGATGCATTGATTCCATTATTGCTGCATTTCAGTTGTCATTATCACTATTTTGGAAAAAAACTTTGAAAGACATTATTTCTGTTTCAGTCAAATTTGATATGAAATTACTGTGGAGTTTTAAATGTTGAACTTGAAAACATGCCTACCTTTTTATGTTGGAAATCACTGTATTTGGACTTAGCTGTGAAGCTCGTCACTACTTTCAGTTCTTTATTTATTATTGTTATTTACTGAGTTGGTTGTAATCATACTACACCCTGCACTTCGTGTGCAGATCCAGGTGATTCCGGACACCGTGAGTGTTGATTCTTTCGCACAGTTGATTTTTCGGAGATTCCGAGGTAGCTATCGTGATTCGCAGACCCTGTCTCTCCTTCCCTATCTCCTTATTTATTGTGTTTGGTCTCAGACTATTATAGACCGTGTTTTCCTGACTTGTAATGTATAAATGCTCATGTACTCAGTGATACCAGATTTTGGGAGTGTATTTGTATCTGTAATTGTGAGGTCTTTCATTAAATTCAAATTATTATGTTTTCAAATCCTAAAAGAAAAATGTGGGTTATTGATGTTGTCGGTTTGCCTAGTACTGAGATAGGCGTCATCACCACAGGTGTGATTTTGGGTCGTGACAATTCCTTTTGATGTTGTTCCAAAAGCAAAGCTTTGATACAGGATCAGTATTGATAAACAAATCAAAAGCAAATGAATTGGTTTGCAGTAAAAGGTTTTCATCATTTCTTGCTTGAGCACAAGATCAAAGAGAGAGAGAGAGAGAGAGAGTCGTAAGTAGCCATTAATGACTAAAAGCTACCTCTAACTTCATTCCTTCATGGAAGCAATTAGCTACTTGTAATAAATGAAGAATATTATAAGTAACAAACATAATGGAGGAACAACGACTTCTGATAAAAATACGTAACAAAAGCAAACACAAATTTCATTGCACAGAAATCTAACATAGAGCAATAATTTTAAAAGCAAAACAACTGTCAAGGAAAAATACAGTTTAATTTAACTCTTGACAATGAGTAGAATACAAATTCAGTCATCAGGCCCTTAGTTTAGCCTTCAACCTTGCAAAGCAGAGTGCTGATGAAAGATGGAACCAATTATTGAGTCCATATAACCCCTTGAAATAGGCATTCCTCCATGAATCGATCAAGAAAATAGAGCCTAACACTCCCCAAAACGCAACAATAAAACCCAACGCCATCGATATATAGAACTCTTTAGATGGAAACTCATCGTCATTTTCTTTAGAAGTTCTAACATTGCTGTCATAACCAACATGAGGATTAGGAGGAGCAAATGTAGGACACTGTGGAAGAGGACGGCCACATAGCTGAATATTCCCACCGTAAGTTGAGGAATCAAAACCTTGCAATTGCGTGCTTGATGGTATTCTCCCTGAGAAGTTGTTATTTGACAAATTCAACACACTAAGAAATGTCAAATTAGCAAGGCCTATAGGGATTTTCCCTGAAAGCTGGTTTCTTGACAAGTCAAGTACCTCCAACATCTTCATTGTTCCAATTCCTTCAATGATTTTTCCAGTCAAATGGTTTCTTGATAGGTTCAATGATAGCAATGCATTCATTCTGCTGAAATCTTTGGGGATGTCACCAACTAGTTCGTTGCTAGAAAGATCGATGGTTTTTAGTAGCCACAAGGTATTCTTGTACTCTGACTCTTTGTTTTTCCATTGAACAAATGCATTCCCATGGTAGGCTATAAGTCCACGAGCGATAGTTGGATCGAAGTCATAGCTTACACTTGAACCATCATACAAAAGTTGTAGTGCAGTGAAATTGCTGAAACATTGTGGAATTCTTCCAGACAAATGGTTGCCAGAGAGGTCCAGTATTTGAAGAGATTGAAGCTGACATATACTTGGAGGAACGCTACCCGAGAATTTGTTGAACCGAAGGCTCAGAATGCCCAAATAAGGTAACTTAGTCCCTATCCATTCTGGGATATTTCCACTCAATGTATTTCTTCCCAAATCCAAGACTTTCAGAGCTAGGCAATTTTTCAAAGAGGCAGGGAACTGTCCAGTTAAATTGTTGTTTCGCACGTATAGAGAGTTCAAGGATGCGGATGAGCACAGAGAATCTGGGATGCTACCAGACATATTGTTATTGGCTACATTAAGGACCAAAAGCTCGGGCATGGTAATCCAACAATCAGGAATCTCTCCGGACAAGAGATTTTCTGACAAGTCAAGGGTTGTGGCTGAAAGAATTTTACATATGGAGTTAAGTGATCCAGAAAACTGATTGTTGTTAACACGCAATTCACTAACGAATCGAGGAAATCTTGGTAAGGGCCCTGAGAAATTGTTATAACTGAAATCTATGACAATGGGACCATAACTAAAATCAACATTATTTGCTGATAAATCATATATCGTTCCACTGATTTGGTTATAAGAGAGATTCAAGTGTGTCAACATGGAAGGAAAATCTGAGAACCAACTTGGCATTGTGTCTGAGATACTAGCAAGAGAGATATCCAGATATGTGTAGTTATTTTGAGCTTGAAGCCATTTTGGAAAATGCAGCCCAAGATTACAAGATGAAAGGCTGATAACTTGTAGTTGAAAACATGGAATCCAATCAAGGCTAACATTCCAAGTCAAGTAGTTGGAAGACAAGTCTAACTTTTTCAAGTTGCAAAGATTGAAAAGATGGGATTCAGAGATTATGCCTTCTAACAAATTAGAAGGTGCCTGAAAAATTTCAAGATTGTAAAGTTGTCCCAAACTTTCCGGTAAACCTTGCAGTCTATTGAAAGAGACATCCAAGATTTTCAGCTTAGAAAGTTGGCCTAAACCATGCGGTATCATCCCATGAAAATGATTAGACCTCAGATACAACTCTCTCAGAGATGGAAATAATGCTAAGTCTGGTAATGGCCCTGTCATTTGGTTACCAGACAAATCAAGATATTCAAGACTGGAGATTTGTCTAAAGCTTTCATGGAAAATACCATTCAGAAAATTGTCTTGTAGCTTCAATTCCCTCAAGGATGAAAATCTGGTAAGATTAATCAAAGAACCAGTGAGTGCATTGTCCTCAAAAAACAAATATTCCAGTGATTTCATACTCCCTGATAAGATAATAAGCAACTCAGAAAATGGTTGGCTTAAGTTATTGTTTCCTACGTCCAGAGAGCATAAATGACTTAAGTTCCCAAAAGACTTTGGTATGCCACCCTGAATATGATTTCCATATAGATTAAGATGTTCCAAAGATTCCAAGTACCCAAAGCCAGTAGCAATCTGACCTAAGTCGTTGCCCGTAAGATCTAGGCTAGTAAGACTACTGAAGTTAAATAACCAACTATATATAGTTGTTTGATATACATTAAAGGAGAAATCAAGGCTTGAAAGACGGGCGGAGGAAATATTAGCTAAGACTAGTGATGAAGGAATGATTATGGGCAGTTCACAGGAAGATAACTGCAATTCCCTCAGATTAGGGAGCTTGGTTATCTCGTGTAACCAGTTTTTTTGTTGCACATTGGATTCACTTAAATCTAAATACTCCAAATAGACTAGATGAGAAAGCCACTCAAGACTCTTGACTATCAAAAAATTGCCACCAAGATCAAGAGCCCTTAAGTAGGTAAGATTCCGGAGCTGAGGAGGAATTGGACCAGCAAAACGATTGGAACTAGTTTCAGATGAGAGATTTAGGTACTCAAGTCTTTTGAAGTAACCGATAAATTTTGGTATTTGGCCTTCAAAATTATTGGAACTAAGGTCCAGGTACTTCAAATATTGCAACTTAACCAACGAAGAACTAATATTACCTGTCAAATACGTGAACGTGTTACCACGAAGATTGAGGACGAGTATATGGCCAGTTGTGTTACTGCATTTCACACCCCTCCAAGAACAACATTCCTCATTATCTTCTTCATTTCGCCATGAAGAAAGCAAATCATATTCGTCTATGAGACCTCGTTTGAATTCAAGAAGAGCTTCCCTCTCCTTATTTATGCACAAAACTTTTGCATGATTCGCACTTGACACTGATCCAAGAGCAAAGCTTTGATGCAGGATCAGTATGGATATACAAATCAGAAGCAAATGAATTGATTTGTAGTATTCTTTGGTATCCATTTTTAGCTAAGACTAGTGATGAAGGAATGACTATGGGAAGTTCACAGGAAGAAAATAAGTAACAAATCATGCTATATAATATTTTTGGATTTCAAGACTTTTCCAAGTCTTCCTTTGCCTTTTTTAAAGTCAAAAATACAGAGAGATTTGAAGAGTACCCCTTGTGGCTGTGGAGTAAACTGAAAAAGGAAAAGGAAAGAAAAGGACACACAATGGCAATTGAAGAAAAAACATCACATGAATGTAAGGAAAAGACAACTCCAAGGTCAAATATGTTAGAAATTGTACACACAGATATAGATATAGTTTTTCTTTTTGCCCATTTAAAAGCAGGAAGAGAGTCTACTAGTAATAAAATTCCTAAAGATATAAGATTCGATTTCTACTAGTAATAAAATTCCTAAAGATATAAGATTCGATTTCTACTAGTAATAAAATTCTTCAAGATATAAGATTAATTCCATTTTCATTGGACCTCTTCATTTCATAATTTTCTGTACTCGGAACCGAACTTGTCACTCCAATTTCAGAAAAGAGTAGATAAAATCCAATTGCCATTACAAGTATAAAACACTAATAAGGCTAATGACTGTACTTTATCAATAGGTATTACTACATCTTGCTTTCCTTTATTTCTATTTTAATGTTTTCTTGCACATCTAATTTGAGAAAAACAGACCGAGTTCTAAAAGTTCTTTCTAAATCAAAGACAAGCCTTTTCAAAAAAAGAAAGAAAGAACACTTTCGCGATATTTGTGGTCATGGGTTCAAGACGTGTAAATAACCTCTTGCAGAAATGCAGGGTAAGGCTGCGTATAGTGGCGGAGCCATTATTTCCGCTAAGGGGTTCAAAAAAAAAAAAGTTGGTTGCGCCCTGCGTACAATAGACATAACGGAAGCTTAGTGCACCGGGCTGCTCCTTCTTTCGCGATATTTGGTTATTTGTTCACTACAAGTGATGACAGTCAACTTAAACTTTCAAAAGTTCTTGAAATATCCAATTCACTCCTTTTGTGCATTTTTTCAAAATTTTATAGCAACAACTTCAGTAAGGTTAATGGTTTCCATTTCATCTACTAATTAATAAAAAAGGAGAAGGAAATCAAGTAAAAGAGAAAACGTTAGCAGCTAGCTACCCAGATATAAGGGTTTATAAATTGGTTCTACACCAAAAGTATGGTCTAATAATTAATGAAGTAGGCAAAAACTATTAAGAGAATATGATTCAAATAGAAGCAAAGATATAAAAAATAAAAAAAAATAAAAAAACTATAACTAGACCTTGATTTGTTTCCAATTCCAAGTTCGTATTTCAATAGTGACAGAAAAAGTTGCATTCACATTGTTTTGCTAGCTCCGCGGCAAAGCACCAACTGGGTAGAGTTCTCATCGCTGCCAATATTGCTGCAATCTTGAGTTTTTACTGCTAATACCTTTTGTATATGTATTTATCACGCCCAACTCTAGTACTAAAAATATAAGCGATCGCTTCAAATATAATTCGGTCTAAGAGTTCGGAGTCGAATCCCACAGAGAATTAACGTTTAGCTACAACTGTTCACTATCACCCACAAGACAAGATCGAACAATTTCTATATTATAAATATTAAGATTCTTATGTTTAAGTTTTAACTAATTAACTAACAAATTAAAGGAGTGAATTAACAACTAAAGATACTGAGCTTGGAGATCGATTAAGGAGGTCTAGAGTTATGATTTTCCTAATTATCGGAATCTTTCCCGCTACGTATTATATATTTTCGCCTAATTATTCTCTATTGATCGTGAGCACTCGACTTATCGTAATTCTCTCACGAGTAACTAAATTAATGTACTAGTCATATTTTCTCAAATTACATTAGCTCACACTTTTTCACCGCTCACTATGATCACGTCAAAGCTTCGTTATCTCTAATTCTGCTTTTAAACCCGCCATATTGATCTCTCATATACGTTAGGAGTGACGTTGTTCAATAACCACCTAAATATGTATTCTTTTTCAAGCAATACATAATAAATAGGTACCGCTAATTGAGAGCTCTTCAATTAATTAAAATAAGCACGTAGTTGAACAAATAGAAAAATTCAAAAACTCAATTATATCAAAACATATCAAGAATTCATCCAACAAAAGGTTCCATCAAAACCCTAGATAACAAATTAGCTATTCATAATAGTATGCAAAACTACAATACTAGAATTCATAACCAATAATGGAAATAGCAAGAAGAAAGTGAAAAACTCATAGAAGAATTCTCCGCTTTGCTCATCGTGTGTTCTTGCCTCCTTAGGTCGAATCCCCCCTTCAAAAGTGAGTTTAAAGACTATTTATATGGGATAGGGTAAGCATGGGGCGAAATAATACAAGCCAACTTTGGACAGACTATTCAGGTTAGCTCGTTCACTCTCTCGTGCGCACGCGAGAGTGAACGAGCGAAGTTCTTCTCTTTATCTTTTCCTTCTAGGTCTCTCGTGCACTTCCGTGCCTTTTTTCCATAATCCGTTATTTGTTTTTTTCAAGCTCTCCTCAGCTAGCTCGCTTACTCTCTCGTGTGCACGTGAGAGTGAACGAGCGAAGTACTTCTCTTGTCTTTTGGTCCCAAATCAACTTCTTTTGCTCATCTTTTGTCCAACTTGCTCCTACACATAAGAATGCACATAATGAGCATAATTCACTACATAAACTCATATAACAACCCGTAACCACACAAGTTATGAGATGAAATTACACCGAAAAATATGCATTTTTAGCCGTTTATCAACACCCCATACTTAAACTTTTTCTCGTACTCGAGCAACTTTCAAAATTAAGTACAATGGAAAGAAACACATTTCAAAATATACTCAAGCATCCTACTAATAATGGTTTATACCAACACTTAGAACCCAACATAAGAACTATTAATATTTTTCTTCAAAAGTAGACCCATGCCAAGAATATTTAAAATATTTGTGCAACTTATTCTAACATCCTAACCTCAAAATATGACTTCAATATATTCCCTACTATGATTCACTTCTTGTGTCAACTAAAAATGCCCGGACTTTACCAATCCTTTGCAAATCATGTGTCCCTTACCACAATCAAAGAGAAATTTAGTCCACACACTCAAATATGCATTCAAGTATAATTTAAGGACTTACAAATTGAAAGAATTCACTCACCCTCACAAAGAAATTCATGTGCATCCCGAGGTCGTACCATTGGCTTGCCCATAGTGTATGTCTCTACTAATCTAAGCTTGCGATGTCTATGATCAATTAAGTCTTTACGGGCTGTAATGTTGGTTAAGGGACGGGTATGTTATATTTGGAAAAATAGTGGCTCACCATCATAAGCACTTTAATACACTACTCTTTAGCTTTCAAATACACACTCTTCGTGACCAATTCAAGCAATGCCACGAAACCATATACAATTTGGCCCTTCTTCTTTAAGCACAACTATGCATTCACTAGCTCGGATAAGAGGAATAAAAGGTGTATTTTATACTTTTTTAACACTTTTTTTTTACTTTTCTTTTCTTCAACACTCTCCAAACTTGGGTTGCCCGGCTAATGATCTTTCAAATATACGTGCACCTTTTAGACTTTCTGTGTTTCCACTAAAAAGCTACCACAACTCTCACCTTACTCTTCTAGCCACTTAAGTACTTTCAGAGGTAAAGATTCGAAAAGATCTAATTAAGAACAAAAAGGGAATCAACTTGTAATGTGGGTGCCAAAGAAAAGGTTTATTAGCTCAAATGGGCTATCTAAGAATAATTTTCATTTATGGTGGCATACTAGCTCAATGGGCAATCAAAGAAACGCCTATATCATCTCGTAGACTCACAAAGATTACTTTTTTTCGCTTTGACTAACACACGGGGCAAGTCCTAGACTAATACATGATAGCACAGAATGTAACCAAGACCCCATATCACACAGTGCACATGATTCACACCGGACGGCTCGAGCCCTACTCTTTAAGTTAAACAACTAAGTACACTCATCATATTAATTCAACACATGGAAAGTAATCATAGGAGTCAAAAGATGAGTCTAAGTGTCAAAACAAAGTCATATATACTCTCAAGGCTTGTGGGCACATAAAACATGAAGAAGATAATCAGCTCAAACGTTACAGCTCTAAATCCCGGAATAAAACGTGTCAAAAAAGATAGATACTCAAGTTCTTCCATTCCATTATTAGTTCTACAAAAGAAAGAGAAAGAAAATCTATTTTGCATTTTTATTTAGACTTTAATCCTTAAAAAACAATCAAAGAAGTTCATCGCCGGGAAAAGTCCAAAACGTTTATGAAAATTCTACCTACAAAAAATAATTACTACCCGGTTCAAAGAGTCAACCCTTTGGAAAAGAATCATGGCCATAAGAAAAATCAAAAGGGATTATTTCTACCTAATATTTTTACTATATTTTTTAACATACATAACATAGCACAGGAAATCAACCAGAAATTCTTCTCCCACCTCACACTTAAAATTGTGCATTGTCCCTGATGCATACCATAAATAATAAGAGGGTAAAAGAAACTTCCTGGTAGGCCAAAGGCCGAAGCATTAGCAGCTCATGGGGAACTCAGACTTCTCCCGGGCATTAGCCCTTTATGCGGGCACCCCACAAATAGTTCTAGACATCTTGCTTTCTTTTACTTCCTTTCAATAGATTTTCTTCTCATGCTCCTAGAAAATCAAAAACTATACTAAAAAGTAACACAATAAAAATAATTTCAAAAAAACAAAAAAATAATTAAAAATCAATGAAAGCAGTAAAGTTGGGTTGCCTCCCAACAAGCGCTTGATTTAACATCGCGGCACGACGTGAATAATTTTTTTGCCTCTACCTCGAGCTTATGAATTGAACCCCGAGTTTTGATTCAAGCTTATGATTATGCTCCTAGGGAGATATAAATTCTTGCGAGCCAAAATTAAATAAATTCTCATGCATTTTTGGCTCTCAACCAAGGAGTGTCACCTTGCCTAGGCGGCCTTGAAAATTTTAAAATATAAGACTCATATACCTCTTTCCTTGACTCTTTTTTATGCTCATAAAGATTAGTTCTCATTTCACCATCTGGACATAATGTAGAGAAGTGTTTGGAATGAGGTCCAACGCACTCAAATACATGAACTTCAAGATTTTCGACCTCCTCAACACCAATCACACTAGAGTCAATTGAATTTGTATCTTCAGTGTCCACTCTAGTATCTCTTCTTCAACATCGACATCCTCGAATTCTAGTTGGATAGATTGTTGGCATTCTACTCTGACCTCCTCTATTAGCACTTCAATTTCTGCATCTAATGCATGCTCTTTTAGTCTACTATCCACAATATTAACATATTGAGTATTAAAAGTGTCACGCCCCGACCTCAGAAAGTGTGATCGGTGCTCAACCAAGATACCCCGGTTAAGCAATCCCGCTACATGCCTTCTACCCAACTTTGCTCATTAATAATATAAGAATCAGGACAAGTGATAAACATGAGAAGAGTCAAGTGTTCCACAATCTTTTTGCATTACTAAAGAATATTCATTTACGATTTCAAAAATATAACATGTTTACAGATATGATGAAAAACAAGTTTTCCCAAATACCAACACTTACTAGTTCAATTCCCAACATCAAACACCATCCACAACCTATCTACGGAGCCTCTAAGTACAACATAAGGGTAGTATAGAAGTGCCGGCGACAAGGCCCTGGCTATACCTCAAACCATAAAGTACAATGTCAAATGACATAAAGCCCGGAACATAGTAGGGTTCACCAAAATCTACTGAATATAGAGTAACTGCTAACGAGGATCAAAATCGCATGCTGACGAACCACCTGCATCCATTGAAGATGCAGCGCCCTCAGCAAAAGGGACGTTAGTACATATAGAATAGTACTAGTATGTAAAGCTAAAACACCTATTCAAGGACTTGGAAATACAACATAAATATGATGAATCATTGTAACAATAAAAGGGCCTAGATAGCCGTTAAAGTCAAGCAAATTTATTAAGGGCTTCCAATAACATTTATAAATTTTAAGTCGGGGATCCTCTGCAACCACATTTACACAAAGCGGCCCTGTCCATCACCTCAATGTATGCGGGTGGAAGTGTAATCACAATACCATGACTTTACACAAAGCGGCCCTACTGCCTCACCCCAATGTATGCGGGTGGAGGTGTAATCACAATACCATAATTCTACACAAAGAGGCCCTACCGCCTCACCCCAGTGTATGCGGGTGTAGTTGTAATCACAATACCACAAGTCTACACAAAGCGACCCTGCCACCGAACCCCAATGTATGCGGGTGGAGGTATAATCACAATACCACAACTCTACACAAAGCAGCCCTGCAGCCTCACCCCAATATATATCACCACGTAAGTCTTTATATTGTGGGAGTTGTATTCGTTTGAAGTTGGGTCTTATGCTAATTGAGACATCCTTTCCACGTAATATATCCAGTTTGTTCCACATAAATTCTTGCCATTAACAAAGCTCCTTAGTATGTTCCAACACACCTTAAACATATATTTTCATTTAAAAATAATGTGGTTTTATCCCATGGGTCTCCTTTAATACTCGAATACGTTATTCCCAAATACCATTAACGCACTTTAAAATCTTAAATCATTAGAAAATTTTAATGGGGCCTTACATTCTTCCCCGCTTAGGATCATTCGTCCTTGAATGAGGGTTAAAGTGCGCCATAGACACCTAATGTGACTTAAATCTTTATCCGCATACCAAAAGCTCTAAAATTTGGCTAACTCCCCAAATTTCCAGAAATTTTGATCGAGTTTTCCCTGTGTTTGGGCCTATCCACCTGTTAGAGAGCCCCAAAAATCACTCTTAACAACACATCCACAACTCAACAAAGTATCACAATATATATCAATAACACCAATCTCAACATTAAAAGCATTGCATTAATAGAAGTGGTATTTTGACATGATTTGCACATATTTAAATCATAACACATAGAAAGTATCCTTCGAACCGCAACCATTTGGCTATACAAACAAGTGGGAATATTTTCTTTCCACAACATCCTCGGCCTTTGAGTTAACCTCCTTGACTCACAGACTTCGCTGTAGCACTTTAACGGAGGCAATCCCAACTTTCGGACTTATCTAACAAGGATGACAATTAGATACCCCTCATAATCCGATTACGCATTAACTTCACCTTCCATAGTTTCCACCGGAGCGACTGACAAAGGATTTCCAACTACCTTCCTAGACATAGACACATGAAACACCGGGTACATGAAGGACAATAATGGGGAAACATCATGCTCTTAGTTTGATCTATTTCCTTCAAGATTCCATAAGGCCTAATGTGACTACACCCACTTTACCTTCCTTCACAATTCACCTAATATCTTCATGGAGAAAATCTTGAGTATATCCCGTTTACTTCCTTCAACTCTAAATCTCTACGTCAAACACCCAAACTAAACCTTTGGCGGCCTTCAACAATTATTCTAAGATATGCTAGCCTGAATATGACCATAAAGTTTTCTACCCAATATGTTTGATCATTGAATAATTCTTCTTCTTTGACATGTTTGAACCTTCAAACCCCATAGGTTTAATACAAAGAGAAACAACGGGGTTTCAAAATATATGAAGTTGTGTTACGCTCTTAACAGTATTTGACACAAGGAATCTATGGCACAAGCCCAAAAGGTTGAAAAAGAGGTTGAACACTTGTGAGATTATTATCATTCTGACAGTTTAACCCTTCCCGATAGTTGATCCTATATGAGAGGACTAGAGATACGACAAACTTGTCTTTCAAATCGATATGCTCATGGTATTTGCCAAAATATGAAACATCTAATTTCAACCTTTCACGAGTGAAACCATGTAGTTAGGACATCATAATATTGGGATTAAATTATGCATTCGGTCTTGACGGAGAGCCTATTAAGGATCCGTATGAGAAAGAAAGTGTTACAATAACACATGGAAGGATGCGATCTCTCACGGTTATCCAACAAGTGTCAGTAAACTAGCACAATGAAATTACTAAAAGAGTAACATAGTCAGAATACATTGCAGAGGTGGATAGAGAAAGTGAACATTTGTTATGAGTTGGACATTTTTCTGCCATAATAACTCTCAAGTTGCAATACTAGGCCACGTCATGGGCAATTACAATACTAGGAACAAAGTGGATTACTCACTGAGGCATGATCTAGGTGGACCTGAACAAAAGATCTTCTTGTGACAGATTCGTGAAAACCTCAAATTTCCAAGAAACTTTATATAGACAAGTGACCATTTCAATTGACATGTACACTTATGATAGGTGCTAAGACATGCTCTTATGTTGCTAGACAGTGAGAAGGGTTTATGATAATATTCACAAAGGAGTACATTGACTGTTCAAACCGTAGGAGCCACATACACCGGAGAGAGAAAGAGTGGCTCAAGAAGGATCTCAACACTAGGATATTTTACATTGGATTTGATATCACATAGGTAAACTTTATGACGGTGCATGCACAAGTGAGCAGATGTTATTCATTTGAATAAAAAGTTCTATAAGAAATTCATCAGGTATAGTCCCTTATTGAGAATTTAGGGAATCAAGTGGGAAGTATTAGCCTAGGGTTATAACTGAATTCAAGGAAATAAATATAGAGCTCAATCCCACCAAAGGTTGTAAATAAGAGAATTTGTGATATAAAGTGATTTTACGAATAATGCGTCTCGTTCAAAGAGTAGGTACATGTAATATTTTGTGATCCAGTGACATGTTAAGACCATATTTATGTAGGCTCTTCAATGCAGATGTAATATACGACAAGGAAAATTATGCGGTGTTCATAATGATGTTTTAAGGAGTGACTTACTGATGTTCTAAGGAGTGACTTACTGATGTTCTAAGGAGTAACTTACTTGGTGACTTTAGGTCAACAGGGCAGTACCTTAACTGATTCCCCTTGACTCCACATACATAAAATACATTGGTACCATAGTGACATACCCCCGAATGACATCTCATATACTTCACGCAATGGGGATGAGGTCCACTAAACTGACTCGCCCCACTGCCTTGATATTTACCCTTTTTACATACGTCATACACATCCCCCTTATCCTTCCTCCAAGCCTTCACAGTGGGAGTAACAATCTCTATACTGGTTTGTTGTGCGGGTCTTTGGAATTTCCCAAGTCTACCACCTCTAACACACTCCTGAGCATACTCACAACACGACCCAAAATGTTCCTTCCCGTACATCGGGCAGACCGGAATGGGTGTACCCAACCTAGGAAATTTGTTCTTCTTGTGCCCCCTCTTTCCACAACCAAAACATATTTCAAGAGTCATCCAACATCTCCCCAAGTGGCGCTTCTTACAAATCAAACAATCTGGCTCATTAGTACCAATTACAACACTTTTTCATTTCTTTGGTGCTCTCACCACATGATCTGGTGGTGCGGTGACATTGATAGGAACAAGGAAACTTCCCTTAGCAACAAGTTCTTCCAATCCCTCCACGGCTCGACACATTCTCCCAACGAACTCTCATGTAATCTCCCCCAAATTTAATGCCAAGGTCATTGCCTCATCACTGCTTCGAACACGTGGGTTACTCATCTGGAAAATAAGACATAACGAGGAAATTTCTTCCTATCTTGAGCTCTATCACATGATCTGGAGTATCAAAGAAGTGTGAAATTCCTAAATGTCCAAGTAGCCTACTCATTATAGATGTGGTCGACAACATACTGATAAGAAGGACTCTACTAGACACGGCTCCGAAATATCCTAGGATACTTTAAAACCTTAGGTTTTGATACCAAGTTTGTCACGTCCCGACCTCAAGAAGCGTGACCGGCGCTAAACCGAGATACCTCGGTTAAGCAAGATTGTTAGATGCCTTCTACCCAACCTTGCCCATTAACAATATAAGAATCAGTACAAGTGATAGATATAAGAAGAGTCAAGCATTCCACAATCTTTTCCCATTACTAAAGGATATTTATTTACAATTTCCAAAATATAACACATTTATAGATATGATGAAAAATAGGTTTGCCCAAATACCAACACTTACTACTTCAATTCCCTATATCAAACACCACCCACAACCTGTCTACGGAGCCTCTAAGTACAACAAAAGAGTAGTATGGAAGTGCTGGCAACAAGACCCCGACTATACCTCAAAACATAAAGTGCAATGTCAATTGACATGAAGCCCGGAACATAGTAGGGCTCACCCAAATCTGCTGAATATAGAGTAACTACTAACGAGGATCAAAACCGCCAGCTAACGAACTACCAGCATCCATTGAAGATGCAGCGCCCCACCAAAAGGGACGTTAGTACATATGGAATAGTACTAGTATGTAAAGATAAAACACCTATTCAAGGACTTGGAAATACAACATGAATATGATGAATCATGGTAACAATAAAAGGGCCTAGATAGCCGTTAAAGTCAAGCAAATTTATTAAGGGCTTCTAATAACATTTATAAATTTCAAGTCGAGGATCCTCTACAACCACCTTTACACAAAGCGGCCATGCTGCCTCACCCCAATGTATGCGGATGGAGGTGTAACCACACTACCACAACTCTACACAAAGTGGACCTGCCGCCTCACCCCAATGTATGTGGGTGGAGGCGTAATCACAATACCATGACTCTACACAAAGCGGCCCTACCGCCTCACCCTAATGTATGCGGGTGGAGGTGTAATCAAAATACCATAATTCTACACAAAGAAGCCCTACTGCCTCACCCTAGTGTATGCGGGTGGAGGTGTAATCACAATACCACAACTCTACACATCACCCCAATGTATGCAGGTGGAGGTACCACAACTCTACACAAAGCAGCCATGCCGCTTCACCCCAATGTATATGGGTGGAGGTGTAATCACAATACCACGACTCTACACAAAGCGACCCTATTGCCTCACCCCAATGTATGTGAGTGGAGATGTAATCACAACTTTAGGTTCATTGGTAATGAAAGCTTTGAACACAATAATTTCCTTTCCAAAGAATGAAGCAAAAATGACTAGCAATTGAAGCACGAGTTAAAATCATAAATGAGTGATACACCACTTATTCTTGACATACTTTTTCCTAAAAAAGGGTAATACACAATTTCAACTCATGAATATATAAGAGCTCAAAACACATTGGAAATACTTACAAAGCATAACATTAGTTAAAACAATCACATTTAAGCACAATTATAACTCTCATTATTGGCACCGTGGCCACACTTTCAATCTCCAATCCCCTTCTTTCACTTTCAAGCATCCTTATAGATTATCAACAATAAGGCATTTTAATTCAAGACTTTAGGTATACAAATAAGCGATTGGAGTCTTAGACGCATGGAGTATTCTTCCCAAGTTAAGCATAATGGACTTCCATTTGAAATACGACTCAAAGCCATAACATTTTAATACACATATCATTCTTGAACACATTCCCGAAGGATAACATAATATGATAGGAAGATTCAGAACACATTGTGAATACATAATTCTCGACACTTGCTTACTTGGGACAATCGAATTTATTGGGAACAACTCGCAATATGGGAATAAGGAACTTGAGCCAACAATACTTGAAACTTACGAGAACATCATGGAATTAAATTCTAAGAGAGTATTTCAGCCAACATACCTGGAATTCGCCCTTTAATTATACTATGACATTCCACCACACTAAACAACTTCAATCTACAACAATGCAACACAATTGCACCAATATTAGCAAGATTTCTATAATTTAAGTCATTTAGACTTTTTATCAAATATCTAATGCGCATATCTTTCTACAACCTCCTCCAATAGAATTTCTTCACCTAACAACCACCTTTCACGCCAATTATTCACCTCACAATTATCTTTAGGCCATCTATGACTTCCATTAGCACATGCATGCCCAACAATTCACTCCCAACCCATAAAACTTATCAATTAATTTATTTTACAATCTCTACAATACCAACACAACCTAGGTTAGGCATTTGTGGCTTCCAATCACCATCCCATAAGTCCTAACAAATATTTCATAAATGAATAATCACCATGAATTGGTTAGAGATGGTTGACATACCTCTTGTAGTGAGACTCTTGAAAATCCCAACATGTAGTGTTCTTGACCAAGTTGGGATTTGAATGGAAATCTATGGATCTTCAAGATTAATCCTAGTTAATATAAGTGTTAAGGAGTAGTAATCCACTCAAAATTACTCCAAAAACATTACCTAGGTTCATGGGAGGGAAGCATTGGACGAATTCCCCTTGATATGAAAGTCCTAGCTCAAAGAAATGGCTTAGCCCCTCTCTCTACCCGGCCTTGGGGGTATTTATAGGGCTCCTACGTGCGCGGCCGTGCACCTGGGTAACTGACCGCGCATTGGCCGCGCACATGAGGCAGAAACTCCCTTATATGCGCGGCCGCACATTCTGGGCTCGCATATGGCATAGGTCTGGTAAAATAGCCATAACTTTCTGTATACATATCCAAATGATAAACGGTTTGATGAGTTAGAAACTAGACTCATAGGGCTTTAATTTGATAGGTATATCATTACCTAAGTCTTTATATTGTGGGAGTTGTATTCGTTTGAAGTTGGGTATTGTGCTAATTGAGATATCCTTTCCACTTAATGTATCCAGCTTGTTCTACACAAATTCTTGCCCTTCTCAAAACTCCTTAGTATGTTCCAACACACCTTAAACATATATATTTATTTCAATTGATGTGGTTCTATCCCATGTGTCTCATTTAATACTCGAATACGCTATTCCCAAATACCAATGGCACACTTTAAAATCTTAAATCATTAGAAAATTTTAACGGGGCTTTACAAAAAGCTTCAACTAGTTGACTCACTTGAGCTTCCAAGTTGCGAATAGTTGCATCTTGCCTTTCTATCTGCATTTGTTTCGCATCATTTTGTTCTACAAGGCACTTCAACATATCTTTTATCTCCTTCAAGTCAGCTTCCCCATGTTCTTTGTTCCTATTAACTTCACAAGAAAAAGTAGAGCCATCATAATAAGGGGTTGGGGGAGGATAAGAAATATAAGCATAACCATGAGAGTGACCATCTTGACCACCATACACATCACACATATTTCACAAATAAGATTGAGTTGGTGAACATAACTCGCTCTCAGGAACATTTTGATAATTTTGCCACGGGTGATTTCCTTCGCAATATATATATATAAGGATCAAAAGTAGAATGACCAACACCTAAACTCCTAAAATTCCAAGATGTCATGTTTCTCAAATCAAAAAGTAGAATAAAATAAAATTAAAAAGGATCACGCCCAACTCTAGTCCTAAAAAGGATAAGTGGTCGCTGCAAATATAATCCGGTCTAAAAGTCCGGAGTCGAATCCCACAGAGAACTAAGGTTTAGCTACAACTGTTCACTATCACCAAGAAGACATGATCAAACAATTTCTATGTTATAAATATTAAGATTCTTATGTATAACTAATTAACTAACAAATTAAAGGAGTGAATTAATATCTAAAGATACTAAGGGTTGGAGATAAGATTAAGGAGGTCTAGAGTTATGATTTTTTCAATTGTCGGAATCTTTCCCGCTACATATTATATAATTTCGCCTAATTATTCTCTACTGATCGTGAGCACTCGACTTATCGTAATTCTCTCTCGAGTAACTACATTAATTTACTAGTCATATTCTCTCGAATTACGCTAGCTCAAACTTTTTCACCGCTCACTATGATCACGTCAAAGCTTCGTTATCCCTAATCTTGCTTTTAAACCTGCCGTATTGATCTCTCATATACGTTTGGAGTGACGTTGTTCAACAACCACCTTAATATGTACTCTTTTTCAAGCAATACATAATAAATAGGCACCGCTAATTGAGAGCTCTTCAATTAACTAAAATAAGTACGTAGTTGAACAAATAGAAAAATTCAAAGACTCAACTATATCAAAACGTATCAAGAATTCATCCAACAAAAGGTTCCATCAAAACCCTAGATAACAAATTAGCTATTCATAATAGTATGCAAAACTACAATACTAGAATTCATAACCAATAATGGAAATAGGAAGAAGAAAGTGAAAAACTCCTAGAAGAATTGTCCGCTTTGCTCTTCGTGTGTTCTTGCCTCCTTAGGTCGAATCCCCCTCCTTAGGTCGAATCCCCCCTTCAAAAGTGAGTTAAAAAACTATTTATATGGGATAGGGTAAGCATGGGGCGAAATAATACAAGCCAACTTTGGACAGACTATTCAGGTTAGCTAGTTCATTTCCTTTTAGGTTTTTCGTGCACTTCCATACCTTTTTTCCATAATTTGCTGTTTCTTTTTCAAGCTCTCCTCAGCTAGCTCATTCACTCTCTCGTGTGCATGCGAGAGTGAACGAGCGAAGTACTTCTCTTGTCTTTTGGTCCCAAATCAACTTCTTTTGCTCATCTCTAGTCCAATTTGCTCATACACATAAGAATGCATATAATGAGTATAATTCACTACAAACACTCATATAACCGCCCGTAACTAAACAAGTTATGAGATGAAAGTAAACCGAAAAATATGTATTTTTAGTCGTTTATCATGCATGCTAAGCTTCTTTACTTTCATAAATCTTCCATTCTTTCCCATGTAAATTCAAGGTTTTCGAAACCATTTGGTTTTTATTGGCGCGAAGGGTGGTAAGAAATAAATTGGAAAAAAAAGTGTGAAGAAAAGGAGTGCAAAAAAGAAAGGAAAAAAACAAAGGAAAAAAGAGGGAAAAGGGTAAAACCAAATTTTATATGACATGGCAAGGCATTGGATGGGGACGAAACAATTAGACCTCTCTATAATAACATCCTTATACAACAATCATTCACTATAAAAGACTATTTTTTCTCAAAATCGATCTTTTGTATTATATTTTACTTCAGTATAATAGATTTTCATCTATAATAACAACATCTATCTTTATAACAATACGCTCTTTATAAATTACTCATTTATAAAAGCCATAAATAACCTCTAAAGATTTTGATCACATTTTTTAAAACTTAAATGTACCACTTATAATGAATAATATTATGCTAGTACATACTTTAATAATTAAAGATTTCATTTAATTTCATTAAAAAATATGCTTGTATATTTTTATTGCATAGCACAAAGTCGACATTGTGCATAATGTCTAATATTTGAAGATCTTGATGCAATTGTTTTCACTAGGCAAGATTTTCGTCTTGCATTAATCGTTAAACTCGTAGATTACCTTCAAGGAAGCGATACCTTTTTGCTGAAAATTATTGACACAAATCTTGCCAATTCAAGCATTATATCGCTAGTAAGAGACTGAAATCAATGAAAAAAGCTAAAATTACCTAGTTATTCCATCAATCTTGAAAGAATTTAATTTTAGTAGCTTTAATGTGTGCCTTAAAGTTTAAATTCTTTGTATGTTTAGTTATGAATTTTTTAAATAATATTTTTTTTAATATTTAATTAGTAACATATATCTTCTCAGATTTTATATTTGAATAATTTCCTTCTCTTTTTATATGTAACATTAAGAAAGAAAGAAAAAAATAATTTTTGAATAAATTTTTCTATAACAGCCAAAAATATTTAAATATTGTTATAGGTATATAACAACATGTACGATAAAAGCCAAAAAATACTGAAATAAATGATATTGTTATAGAGAGTTTGACTGTATATGAAACATCGCCCGCAAAGTTAGGGTATAAATAATTTTTCTAAATAAGTTTAAGCGGCAACTTATTTATTTCCCCTTTTTGATTTGTTCGTTTTAATTTTTATTTATATTGATTACTAATAAAAGAACAAGTAATTGGTTCAATTTTACTTAATCACTTTAACCTCATCATCTAAGTTCATGGTAACTATTGCATGATTTTTAGTTGGTTCCTAGCTGTTGGGCTAAAACGGCACAAATATACTCTTAACATGGTATGATATTGTCCGTTTTGGGCCAAGCCCACACGGTTTTTTCTAAAAGGCCTCACACCATTAAGAGTATCTAACTCCTTATAAGTAGTTTATTTTTCTTTTCTACTTTCTATGTGGGATTTGTTCACATACTCCCATTAATTTTTCCCTTGAACTAAGTTCCACATGACTCATCATCTTTTATGGGCTAATTTGGAGATTAACTACGTGTCACCCACATGATCCTTGAGTATTTAAGGTCACCGAAGCCTAAAGACAGTGTATGCGTCTTTAAAGCTACGGGTAAAGGTCGTAAATACCGTAGACGGGCAAAGGCACTAAGCCGCGCCCCCACACCACACTCCGCCATCTCCATAGTCCCGCCAAACCATTGGCTCTGATACCATTTGTTGGGCTAAAATCGCTCAAATATACTCTTAACATGGTTTGATATTGTCCTCTTTGGGCCAAACCCGTACGGTTTTTTTCAAAAGGCCCTCACACTATTAAGAGTATCCAACTCTATATAAGTAGCTTATTTTTCTTTTATACTTTTCATGTGGGACTTTGTTCACACACCCAATACTAGCCTAGGTTATTTTTGGAATTATATCTTTTTACGAGCAGCAACCTTCGGTAGACTCTCTCTTTCTCTCTTTATATTTTGGTAAATAACTTCAGCGGAGCCAATAGTTTCAATTCACCTCTGGGTAAATAGAAAAATAGAAGAAAATAGTGGTATATGAGCTTATAAATGGGCTATTTTAGATTATACTGGATGAAAAAAGTATTTCATCTGCCTAAGATTTGGTGGACAAAGTTAATATATTTCTACTGCTAGAATAATCGAGATATGTGCAAGCTCATGCAAACATTATTGTTGTAAAAAGGAAAAGTAGTTCGAGACAAATATACTCTTAACATGGTGTGATATTGTCCATTTTGGGTCAAGCCCACACGGTTTTTCCCTAAAGGCCTCACGCCATTAAGAGTATCTAACTCCTTATAAGTAGCTTATTTTTCTTTTCTACTTTCCATGTGGGATTTGTTCACACACTCCCACTGTCACGGGGCCATTTTGGGCCAATTTTTCGCACCCAACTTGACACCGCGTGGCAGCAACCTGACACTCAAGTTACTCAGCCTTTTCCAACACTTAGCCAACTTTTCATCAAGTTTGGCTTCCCACGAGATTTGGCAGCAACATAAAGAGAATACCAACATTTACGGGAAAAATCCAACCTTTGTATTAATAACAAAATATACAAAGGACCCCTCTTTGCCATGAATACAAACCGTTCACAGCCCACTTCATCCGGCCAAGATCATAAATAGATCTTGTCACACTAAGACCTGCCAACGCTCCAGCCTTAGCCCACTTTCGGAAACACTTAGAAACCCTCACGTTTCCCTCTTGGTTCCCATTTTGCTATGAACACAAGTCATTCATAACTACTAAGACCTGCCCATGCCAAGCCCTAGCCCATTTTTGAAAACACTTAGAAACCCTCACGTTTCTCTCTTGTTTTCCGACTTTGCAAAGATCACAAGTCGATCTTTGCTCACTAAGACCTGCACATGCCAAGCCCTAGCCCCCGTTTTGAAAACACTTAGAAACCCTCACGTTTCTCTCTTGTTTTCCGACTTTGCAAAGATCACAAGTCGATCTTTGCTCACTAAGACCTGCCCATGCCAAGCCCTAGCCCCCGTTTTGAAACACTTAGAAAGAATCACCTTCCTAACATGTTTCCGTTTCTTTGCTATGAACACAAGTCGTTCATAGCTCACTTAGTCAAGATCACAAGCCGATCTCAACACACTAAGACCTGCCCATGCCCAGCCTTAGTACCACTTCGTCTTCGTCTTCGTCTCGGAGACCCTCTTCTTCATTTGAAGACCATCTCCTTCTGCTCAAGACTTAGCCTTGATCCCTGATGCAAGACTCTCTCAGTCTTGATTTTCGTCTTGATCTAAGACTCTTACAGTCTTGATCCTTGATACAAGACCCTCTCAGTCTTGATCTCACTTTTGATCTAAGACCATCACGGTCTTGATGCCTTTTCTTCACGAAATGCCCCCATATATATAGATATAGGGGCTTCCACTGGCAGATATGAAGGGACAACATACAAAGGGGCAATTCCGTCATTGTGCTTTGCCTAGTCAAAGCACTAATAAGCACTTAACCATTTAATGGGGAACTTACCCACGAAATGGCCCTCTCCAACACTTATTTCTGTTTTGTGGAGCACTCAGCCTTCATGGTGGAACACTCAGCTCTTCTGGTGGAGCACTTAGCCCACTGGTGAAGCACTGGTCCCACTTCCCACTGAACCAAGCCTTTACACACATCATTGCTAAATTTGATCCTATCTTGTAGTTGACATCCCCAACTACATAGGCCATTATCTTACACGAAATGACATTAGCTACAAGCACTAAACAGACATGGATACAAGTCATTACAAAAATACAACAGCCCACTACTTTGGCATGTGCACTACATGTGCCCTTTTTCTTGGTCAGCTATTGCACGCCCCATGTCTGGCATTGCGCCCAGCCTTGGCTGATTCTGACATTGCTCCACGCCAATGTCTCGTCCGCAACCTGCTGTCCATGATTTTACTGCACACGCCCGACGCCTGTCGGCCGCACATTGCCTTAGCCGCATTTCTGCCTTGTCTTTGTCAACACTTGTTTCATCCGTGCCATTGCTTGTCTTTTGTCTCACATAGCTTTGCCTTAGCTATTGAAACCCTTTGCCATCATTCCGTGCCTCCGTGATTTAGCTTAGCTTGTATTTGGTGCTCCCACAACTTGAACTGCCCGTACCTTTGTATTTGGCGCACATGCCGCTTCATGCCGCCCAAACTTGCCCTTACTGCCTCATCAAGCCTTTGCCAAGTCCATCTTGCCTGTCTCAAGGCCTTGGCCAATTCTTGTTCTCATGACAATGTTTCTCGTTCATTGTCCCGCATGATCGTTTTGCTCCCGCATAGGCCAACGGCAAGGCCATCACGCCCCAATCCTTGCCACAGCCGCGCCACGTCCGATTGACAAAGAATCGGGTCCTAACAAATCACCCGCACCCTTTGAAATCGACGTCCTCGTCGAGCCGACTTAATGGATCTGCCCCACGGAGTTGTTGACAGACAACGCCCTTGTTGCTCCATTCCACAAGAGAGTTTGCCACGCTTTGACACTTCTTGCTTTCACGAACTGTTCCATCCTTGGCGCAGTTCAGCATTTTTGCCACAAGCCATGTTCTCAAAACAGCAACATTTTATCAGCTACTGATCGTCTTACCACTGCCATGAATCTTGCTCTGCTCCGATACTCGTCTATCAAAGCAGTTTCGCTAAGCACACTGCTTCACTCTGATACTAGTTGTATCAAAGTAATTCCATCTCAGCTCTGATACCAGTTATCACGGGGCCATTTTGGGCCAATTTTTCGCACCCAACTTGACACTGCGTGGCAGCAACCTGACACTCAAGTTACTCAGCCTTTTCCAACACTTAGCCAACTTTTCATCAAGTTTGGCTTCCCACGAGATTTGGCAGCAACATAAAGAGAACACCAACATTTACGGGAAAACCCAACCTTTGTATTAATAACAAAATATACAAAGGACCCCTCTTTGCCATGAACACAAACCGTTCACAGCCCACTTCGTCCGGCCAAGATCATAAATAGATCTTGTCACACTAAGACCTGCCAACGCTCCAGCCTTAGCCCACTTTCGAAAACACTTAGAAACCCTCACGTTTCCCTCTTGGTTCCCATTTTGCTATGAACACAAGTCGTTCATAACTACTAAGACCTGCCCATGCCAAGCCCTAGCCCACTTTTGAAAACACTTAGAAACCCTCACATTTCTCTCTTGTTTTCCCACTTGGCAAAGATCACAAGTCGATCTTTGCTCACTAAGACCTGCCCATGCCAAGCCTTAGACCACTTTTGAAAACACTTAGAAACCCTCACGTTTCTCTCTTGTTTTCCGACTTTGCAAAGATCACAAGTCGATCTTTGCTCACTAAGACCTGCCCATGCCAAGCCCTAGCCCCCGTTTTGAAAATACTTAGAAACCCTCACGTTTCTCTCTTGTTTTCCGACTTTGCAAAGATTACAAGTCGATCTTTGCTTACTAAGACCTGCCCATGCCAAGCCCTAGCCCCCGTTTTGAAACACTTAGAAAGAATCACCTTCCTAACCTGTTTCCGTTTCTTTGCTATGAACACAAGTCGTTTATAGCCCACTTAGTCAAGATCACAAGCCGATCTCAACACACTAAGACCTGCCCATGCTCAGCCTTAGTACCACTTCGTCTTCGTCTTCGTCTCGGTGACCCTCTTCTTCATTTAAAGACCCTCTCCTTCTGCTCAAGACTTAGCCTTGATCCCTGATGCAAGACTCTCTCAGTCTTGATTTTCGTCTTGATCCAAGACTCTTATAGTCTTGATCCTTGATACAAGACCCTCTCAGTCTTGATCTCACTTTTGATCTAAGACCCTCACGGTCTTGATGCCTTTTCTTCACGAAATGCCCCCATATATATAGATATAGGGGCTTCCACTGGCAGATATGAAGGGACAACATACAAAGGGGCAATTCCGTCATTGTGCTTTGCCCAGTCAAAGCACTAATAAGCACTTAACCATTTAATGGGGAACTTACCCACGAAATGGCCCTCTCCAGCACTTATTTCTATTTTGTGGAGCACTCAGCCTTCATGGTAGAACACTCAGCTCTTCTGGTGGAGCACTTAGCCCACTGGTGAAGCACTGGTCCCACTTCCCACTGAACCAAGCCTTTACACACATCATTACTAAATTTGATCCTATCTTGTAGTTGACATCCCCCAACTACATAGGCCATTATCTTACACGAAATGACATTAGCTACAAATACTAAGCAGACATGGATACAAGTCATTACAAAAATACAACGGCCCACTACTTTGGCATGTGCACTACATGTGCCCTTTTTCTTGGTCAGCTATTGCACGCCCCATGTCTGGCATTGCGCCCAGCCTTGGCTGATTCTGACATTGCTCCGTGCCAATGTCTCGTCCGCAACCTGCTGGCCATGATTTTACCGCACACGCCCGACGCCTGTCGGCCGCACATTGCCTTAGCCGCATTTCTGCCTTGTCTTTATCAACACTTGTTTCATCCGTGCCATTGCTTGTCTTTTATCTCACATAGCTTTGCCTTGGCTATTGAAACCCTTTGCCATCATTCCATGCCTCCGTGATTTAGCTTAGCTTGTACTTGGCTCTCCCACAACTTGAACTGCCCGTACCTTTATCTTTGGCGCGCATGCCGCTTCATGTCACCCAAACTTGCCCGCACTGCCTCATCAAGCCTTTGCCAAGTCCATCTTGCCTGTCTCAAGACCTTGGCCAATACTTGTTCTCATGACAATATTTCTCGTCCATTGTCCCGCATGATCGTTTTGCTCCCGCATAGGCCAACGGCAAGGCCATCACGCCCCAATCCTTGCCACAGCCGCGCCACGTCCGATTGACAAAGAATCGGGTCCTAACACCCACCAATCTCCCCCTTGAACTAAGTTCCACATGACTCATTATCGTTTATGGGCTAATATGGAGATTAACTACGTGTCACCCACATGATCCTTAAGTATTTAAGGTCACCGAAGCCTAAAGACTGTGTATGCGTCTTTAAAGCTACGGGTAAAGGTCATAAATCCCGTAGACGGGCAAAGGCACTAAGTCGCGCCCCCACACCACACTCTGCCATCTCCATAGTCCCGCCAAACCATTGGCTCTGATACCAGTTGTTGGGCTAAAATGGCTCAAATATACTCTTAAGATGGTTTGATATTGTCCTCTTTGGGCAAAAACCGTGCGGGTTTTCCCAAAAGGCCTCACACTATTAAGAGTATCCAACTCTATATAAGTAGCTTATTTTTCTTTTATACTTTTCATGTGGGACTTTGTTCACACACCCAAAACTAGCCTAGGTTATTTTTGGAATTATATCTTTTTATGAGCAGCAACCTTCGGTAGACTCTCTCTTTCTCTCTTTATTTTTTGGTAAATAACTTCAGCGGAGCCAATAGTTTCAATTCACCTCCAGGTAAATAGAAAAATAGAAGAAAATAGTGGTATATGAGCTTATAAATGGGCTATTTTAGATTATACTGGATGAAAAAAGTGTTTCATCTGCCTAAGATTTGGTGGACAAAGTTAATATATTTCTACTGCTAGAATAATCGAGGTATGTGCAAGCTCACGCAAACATTATTGTCGCAAAAAAGGCAAAGTAGTTCGAGACCCCCCTGGACTTGGCGACTTTTATTCAGTACACACTTAAACTTTATGTTGGCCTAATACCCCTCCCCCCCCCCCCTTGAACATGGCAATTTGGAAGTCTCAGCCCCACAAGACACTATTGTATCAAAGTGGGTGAATACTTTCTCTTTTAGGCGCGTGGGAAAAAAGAAAAATTGAAAAATCAACTTTCAAGTGAGCGCTTTTTTATCTATTAGTTGCTACATAATCAAATATAATAATTTCTTTATTCTAACTGTATTTCTCCTTGTTTCTTCTTAATATACCTTGCATAGTTACCTCAATCGTATTTTTTTTCTCTTTAGATACAATAACTATTTATTTCAACATTGTATTTCTTTTTTCTTTTTGTCAAAATCTACAAAACTTAGTTGAAAATTTCATTTATTTAGGCCAAATGAAAAAAGGTTTTAGTCAAAGTAATGGAGTTCAAACGATGATCTCTAGAAGGAAAAAACTATGTATTTCTTGTTTCCATGCAATGGTTATTTATTTTAACTGTGCATTTTTCTTTTTTTGGTCAAATTCATAAAATATTTGGTTGGAATTTTATTATTTTTAGCCAAAATAATTGAGTTCCAACTGCGTATTTATTTTTATTTCTTATTTAGATACAATGATTATTTGTTCTAACCGTGCATTTATTCTTTTCCTGGCCAAGTATATAAAAATAGCTTGATTAGAATATTATTATCCTTATCCAAATAAAATTTGAGGCCAAAATAACGTTGTTCCAATTTTCTTTTATAGATGTGGACCGAAAAAGATTATCTAAATAATTGACAGACTTAAGAAAGTAAAAATAAATATTTTATTCTAAAAATTCCACGTGAACAAAAAACAATTCATGTGGTAATGCGTGCATCACACTTTCATCGATTGTCACCCGTCCAATGGGTCGTGACTATCAAATTGTTAAGTTGGATAATTAGTGCCAACGTAATATTTAAGTGTATACTGAATAAAAATCGCCATGTTTATCTGTTCTGCCTTGTAAAAAGGATGGAAAGGTTCAGCACTGGCTCTATGAAATTTCTCAAATCACATTCACACTTAAGTTGCACAGTCCTCATGCTACTCAGGGGGTTGTATGATTAGAGAAGGTGTAATAAAATCTGTATAATTTATTCCTAACGAGTCTTTGTCTAATATTTGATTGGGCTTGGAAAGAACTTAAGATATTGGATAGTCAAGCATTGCGTTTCCTAATTAGACAAATACAAGTATAGACAAATGACTTTAAAAGTTGGAAGGCTTGACTTATATGGTGAGGAATGGCGCACCACTACAATAAATGGGTTTGTCAAATTATTTTTTCATTAATGGTGAAGGCGCGCCAACCCAGCGAGCCTTCTTCTTGTAATATTAATGCCCCCAAACTGACGGACTGTTAAGTGTAATTTGAGAAGAAGGCGCGCTGAGTAATCGCACCTTCAAAGAAAATTTTAAAATCAACTGAAAGTTTTATTAACTGACGCATCTTCCTTGCATTTTTTATTGATACAGAAGGCTCAACGTGATGACGCGCCTTCAGTTGTAATTATATTCAATCGGCTGACATCGATGTGGCAAATGTCTGACGCTACAGCTTTACGGAAGATTCATTGTCAGATTGCGCCTTCCGTGAAAAATGGAAGGTTTGCGTATTGAATGTGTCTTTTGTTAGAAAAAAATGCTAGAATACATGCATTTGAATTCTATATATAATCGATGCTACTTCATGCTGTGTATGGTGTGTTTGAATATACCAAAGTTTGTTAAAAGATTAGTATTATTTTCATAGTTGTAATCTAATTGCCAAATGTTGGTATTATTTATTGATTATAATTACTACTTTCTATAGGTTTTAAAATGTCAACTAATTAGCGTGTAAGGGTTATGTTGTACTGGGGCGGTGAGATAATTTATGAAACTGACACAGTTAGATATCATTGTGGTGCTTGTTCCATTGTGTAACTGTTGGCCCAAGTAAAGGATAGTTTTTAAGATTGACAAAGGAACTCAGGGATGAATCAGGTTCATCACTGGTAGGCATAGACACCGACAGATTCAAAGCACGTGAGATGCACATGCAGGAGATAAACGAAATCTAGCATAATAATAGATATCTCCTGATCGAAAAGATTGCATAATTGATAAAGAAAATGACTCCTTACTCAACGAGAACATTATCCAAGATAAGGAAGGAGTTAGGAGTTTAGATTAACTAGAACTTTTCCACCAAGGAAGAGTAAGCATTAGAACTCTAGTTGTTTTCTACTCTACTAACTCTATAAATCGCAGGATGTTCTCATTTTACCGGTGACGCATAAAAGCAGAAGTTAAACGTGAATTGAGAGCAAAATAGCAAGGCATTTTGCAAGCAGTTGGTGTGTGATTCAAGTGTGCGAACCTGAAGCTACATGAACCAGATAGAAGAACTAGCTCCAAGTGTCTGTCTTTTATTCTAGTTCAATTGTAGTAGGTGTTTTCATATTGTACCTTTCAGCTTTATCTAGAGGCAATTGTAATAGGTACTCAGAGTATTCAAGTTAGAGTTAACTTGAAGTTGCCGCAGCAGTTAGAGGCTGGTTGCCACAACGGGATTAGAGTTAATTCTAGGTTTACAAAAGTATTTTGTAAATGCAGTTTTTGGCTCAGTGATTTAGCGGAGAGTTTAGAAAAATCCTACTGGGAAGTAGGTCGTGGTTTTTTCACCTTTTGAGCCAGGTATTTTTCACGTAAAATACTTGTGTTGTTTAATTTCTGTATTTATTATTCCGCAACAGTAGTATAAAGAACACATAGAAGAATCGGGTCCTTTTATAATCTGTGCACGTGAAAAATTAGACACCACACAAATTAACCCCCTCTTATGTGGTATTGAAGTTAAAACATCAATTGGTATCAGAGCAGGTTATCTGTTACATCCCGTACTTTTCTATAGAGGATTTGTGACCGTAAGATTCCGTAAGTTTAATAGCATTGATACCGTTAGATATTATGTTAATGTGGTATTTTTTTTTTTAAGTGGAGTATTTTAGTAAAAGTTTTATAAGTATAATTTTGGATAGTTACCATTATTACTATTTTCGAATATGGTAAATTATACACATAATATAAGAAAGTTTATGAGATTTTCTTTATTGTAAAAATAGAAGTTATTTTCTCACAAGAAAAGAAGGTTATCTTTTTACCATTTTAAGAATTAAGCGTACGAGAATTTGTACTCTTTATATGAGATTAGGAAAATTATAAGTTGAGAAAATATATGTATTTTACATGGATGTTTTGATAAAAATAATAGTGTAGGTATTTATTTTATATGGTACCACATGACCATGATAGTAAAGTATATTTTATTAAGTTATATAAAGTATGTTAAAAGTGAGTAGTATTTTAAGTAATTAGAGATAATTGGTTGATTATTGGTTAATGAGAAATTAATTATTTAATTAAGGAATTAGGGATTAATTAATTAAGATGTCGGTTAAATGTCGGCGATGGATAATCACCAACGCGGCAGCCTTGCATTATTAAATGATGACTCTTCATTTTAGGCAACCAAATTAGATAACACATGGACTATATTTCTTAGTCAGTCGTAACTTTGCCAAAAATTTATTCCTTTCCCTCCATTTCCGTTTCATAGAATCTTTCCTCTAGAACTATTCAACAACTTCTTCTTCAAATCATTCTTTTCTTGTACAATGCACTTTGATACTACACACTAAAAAAAAACAAAAACACAAAGTTGTTTACTTCCTTCCTTTAGCTTACTACTGTCTTTGTTAAATATTAGAATCTGGTTACTTGAGAGTTGAGTTTAAGATATCTTGAAAGGAGTAGTAGAAGTAATAGATGCTCATGATCTTATGTCCAAAGATGGTGAAGGATCAGTCAGTCCATTTGTAGAAGTTGATTTTGAAAACCAACTTACCAAAACCAGGACAGTCCCTGAGAATCTCAACACCATTTGGAACCATAAACTCCTCTTTAATCTTGATGATATGTTGTTTCCTTTTTCAATTTCTCATTGCCAAAAGATGAGTTACGTGACCTTCTGATAATTCCCTAGTTGACAACACTACCTTCTATCTCACTGGTTCATGCGGCTCAAGTCTCAATTGCTTAATGGGTTCAGGTATGTGAGGCTATCCCCTTCATTCTTTTGCACGACTCCGATTGTACATAATATAATGAACGAGCTCCCAAAGATACTCTACTCGTAGAAGCTAGCAGTACTTACATTGCTGCCTTTCTTATGAAATGATTGATAATGATGTTACTTCTTTTATTCTTATATTATCAATGTTATTGGTAGTTCCCGATTCTTATAAGATTCTTGATGAAGAGTTAATCCTAATAACGTGTACGAAGGATACCGACCTTACGTCACTCCGAAAGGTTCAAAATGTGATTTCAATGAGTCCAGCATGCATTATATATATGTATCTATTTTACTCTACCGAGCCGCGCTATAGTCGGCCGGGTACGGCACCTATTGTGCAACCACTAATCAGTTGGGTTTTACTGAGCTCCACGTGGCCGGGTACAATTCTACCGAGCCCTATGATGGCCGGACGTTTTACCGAGCCTATTACGGCCGGGTACGATATGATGATGGTAATGCCCACAAAGGCGTATGTTTTAAAAGTTTATGTATATATATGTATGTATCATGTATTTCATGCCAGTAGCCCTCAGAGGTAACCAGATGTCACAGGTTGTATATTCTCTATCCCTGTTTACATTACTGTTCTTACTTATGCTTTTCTGCCTTACATACTCAGTACATTATTCGTACTGACGTCCCTTTTATTTGTGGACGCTGCATGTCGTGATGCAGGTCCTGATAGACGGGTAGAATCAGTTTGACGAGCCCTCATAGTATACGAAATTGGCATTCAGCGAAGGATCAGTAAGACTCCACCTCATTCGGAGTGCAACCGAGTCTATGAGTCATCGTGTCAGAGTTTTTCTACAGACCTATGGGTATGCCGGTACCCTATCCCATTTGATGTCAAATAATCTTAGAGGCTTTGTAGACAGAGGTTCATTTTGTACAGTATGTCAGAGGCCTTGACGGCCCATATGTATTTATGTTTTAAGAAAAAAAAAATGTTTCTATGATACAGTGTTTTCCCACTTACGCTTTTACATTATGAGTCGTGGCCATGTTAGCCCATGATAGATACAAAAGGAATGAGTTCAACCAACTCGACCTATGTATGTTCTAGTGTTGGTCGAACGATCATGAGTTACAGAGTGGTTCGCTCGGGCCAGCATGGCACCGGGTGCCAGCCACGCCTCCCCAGGTTTGGGGCGTGACATTATTCTTGAAGAGGCTAACACCTTAGGAGAAGATCAAGATGAGTGCACCACTTGGAAACTGGGAAGGGCAATTCACTGCTAGGCCACCACTCTTCAACGGCCAGTATTACTCTTGGTGGAAAAACAGAATGAGAGATCACATCATAGGAGAAGACTATGAGCTATGGGACATCGTCACAGATGGTCCACTAGCTACCATGAAGATAAATGCCGAAATAGAAGAGGTGCCAAAAACAAGAGCTGACTGCACTACTGATGACTTGAAGAAATGGGAGAAGAATGCTAAAGCCAAGAAATGGCTTGTTTGTGGACTCAGTCCAGATGAGTACAACATAATTCAAAGTTGTACTACTGCTAAGGAAATTTGGGACACTTTGCAAGTGGCTCATGAAGGAACACCTCAGGTGAAGAGGTCCAGAGGAACTTTACTACATTCTCAATATGAGAATTTCGCTATGAAGGAAGGGAAAACCATCCAAGAGATGTATACAAGGTTCACCATACTAACAAATGAACTTAAGTCTCTTGGAAGGGTTATTCTTGAAGAAGACAAAGTTGAGAAGATTTTGACAAGGGTTCTGCCAGTCTCATGGGAGAGCAAAATCACTGCTATTCAGGAATCAAAGAACATTGCCACTTTTAGGTTGGATGAGCTAATTGGAAATCTCACTGCTTATGAACTTAGAAGGCAAACCATGAAGATGGATGTACCCAAGAAGGAAAGGAGCCTGGCACTCAGAATCACTGAAGGTTCTGATCTAGAGGATGATGAAATGGCTATGATCGGAAAGGACTTCAAGAAGCACCTAATGAGAGAAAAGGGTTCTTCAAGAAGTGGAGGCTACAACAAACCAAGGGTTCCTGAAAAATAGACCAATGAGGGTTGCTACAAGTGTGGGAAGACTGATCACCATATCAAAAACTGCTCCCAATGGGAAATTGAATGGAAGAAGGAAAGAACTGAACGAAGAAACAGAAAGAAGGAACAGGTTCATCCCAAGAAGAACAAAGGATCAACAAAGGCTATGGTTGCTGCTTGGGGAGAAAGTTCAGATGAGGACTCAGATGATGAAGATGAAGATGAACAAGCACTTATGGCAATTGGAGAATCCGATGAGGAATCTGAAGTAAGTATAATCCATCTAAAAGACAAGATTATGTTTTTGTCTAAAGAAAGGCTATCTGAGTTACTTCTAGATTTCACTGATGAATCTGAGGATATAAAAAATGAAAAGAAACAGTTGTCTAAGAAATGTGTGATTTTAAAAGCAAAGTGTAAGAACCTGGAACTTAGAGTTAGTGAGACTGTAAGTGAAAATACTGCACTAAAGAACCAGGTTCATGTATTTGAATCAAATGTCCTAGAACGTAGATCTGAAAACCTAAAACTGAAATTAGGAACAAGTAAGAAGACAGCTGATTGCACACAACTCACTCTAGAAGAAAATGTAGGTAAACTAAAAGATGAGTTGTATAAGAAGGATGAGCAGGTAAGAATTTTGACAGAGGATCTAGGCAAGGTCAAGCATGAACTAGACAAAACTTGTAAATGGAACAGGTCCTCCGATGCACTGTCATGGCTACAGGAACATCATAGTAGCAATAGAAGAGGAATTGGCTTTGGGAATCTGCCACCTAAATGGGATCCCAAAAGCAAGTATCTCACACTTCTTGAGAACAAAATTTGCACACACTATGGTAAGACCGGTCAATATAAAAGTGAATGCACTGCAAAAAAAAAAGGCTAGTCAAAAGAATAAAAAGTTTGATCAAGGGAAGAAAAGACTACCAAGTTGGGCTAAAAATAATGTGATTCATCCTTTTTCCTATAAAAAGGGACTCAAACTAGTTTGGGTTCCTAAGACTAACCTCTCATTTCTTTTTGCAGGTCCAAGTGAAGGGGAGCAACCAAATATGGTACATGGATAGTGGGTGCTCAAAGCACATGACTGGATGCAAGAACCAGTTCCTTTCACTTGAGGACCTCAAATGAGGTAATGTCTCCTTTGAAAATGGGAAGAAAGGTGACATCATTGGGTTTGGTAAGGTAGGTAAGACTGACTATCACTCGATTGAGAATGTCTATTTGATTGACTGCTTAAAATACAGTCTAATTAGTGTATCAGTAACTTGGTAGCATTCACCTCTACTAAATGCTTTGTGATTAATATTACCACTGACAAAATTGTTTTGCAGGGAAAAAGAGTGAGCAGTATATATATATATATATTGTAGATCTGTCCACACTGTCAGAAAATAAACTCACTTGCTTAAGTGTGTTAGACAATGATCCCCTCCTTTGGCACAAGAGACTTGGACATGCCAGTCTGAGTCAACTCAACAAATTAGCCTCCAAAGACTTGGTGATAAGACTGCCTAATATCAAGTCCAAGGAAGATAAAGTTTGTGAGGCTTGTGCAAGGGGAAAGCAGGTAAGATCCTCTTTTAAATGCAAGAAAGTGGTAAGTACCACCAGAATGATGGAACTGGTTTATATAGATCTCTGTGGTCCAATGAGAACACTAAGCAGAGGTGGTAAAAGATACATGATGGTGCTTGTTGATGATTACTCTAGGTTTACTGGGATATTATTTTTAACATCTAAAGATGAAGCATTTGACATGGTCACTTCTTTTGTTAGAAAAACTCAGAAACAACTAGGTAATCAACTTGCATCAATTAGGTCTGATCATGGCACTGAATTTGAAAATGCTAAATTTGCTGAATTTTGTGATGAGCATGACATATATCATAATTTTTCTGCTCCTAGGACTCCACAGCAAAATGGAGTAGTTGAAAGAAAGAATGGGACACTTGAAGATATGGCTAGGACTATGCTTCTTTCTAGTAAACTGCCCCATAGCTTCTGGGCAGAAGCTGTAAATACTGCATGCTACATCATAAATAGGTGCATGACTAGACCTCTTGTAGAGAAGACTCCCTATGAGTTACTTAAAGGGAAAAAACCAAATATATCCCATCTTAGGGCATTTGGATGCAAGTGCTTTGTGCACAATAATGGTAAAGACTCCCTAGGCAAGTTTGATCCCAGAAGTGATGAGGGAATATTCTTGGGATATTCTTCACATAGCAAAACCTATAAAGTCTATAACAAAAGAACTATGTGTGTTGAAGAAAGTGTTCATGTGGTTTTTGATGAAACTAACATTCTTTCTGAGAGACAGGAACATGATGATGAAGCAATTGGGCTGGTGAGAAACTTAAATGAAACCACAGCCCAAACTAAAGCTGCACTGGAAGAAGGAACAGGTGATGGAACAGGTTCTTCCACCCAAAGCAACATGACAGGGGGAACAGAACAAAGAGGAAATGATCCTCAAACCTCAATGGAACTTGTCCATGAACTTGTTCCACAGTAACAAAACACTGAAGGAACATCAAGGGGAAACCAGTTGGTTGTGAAACCTTACAAGTATCAAAGTTCTCATCCCATTGAGAACATAATCACTGATCCAACCTCTGGAATCAAAATCAGATCTTCATTAAAGAATCTTTGTGCTTTTGACGCCTTCTTATCTCTTATTGAACCTAAAAATATAGTTGAGGCTTTGCAGGATGCAGACTGGGTAAATGAAATGCAAGATGAACTCAACCAATTTGAAAGGAGTCAAGTTTGGCATCCGGTACCAAGACCCAAGGACAGATCAGTAATTGGCACAAAATGGGTCTTCAAAAACAAACTTGATGAAGATGGAAAAGTTACAAGGAACAAGGCAAGATTGGTGGTTCAAGGATATAGCCAAGAGGAGGGCATAGACTATGATAAAACCTTTGCTCCAGTCACAAGGTTGGAAGCAATAAGGCTCATCATAGACTTTGCTGCTTATATGGAATTCACCATTCACCAAATGGATGTCAAGAGTGCCTTCCTTAATGGCTATCTAAAGGAAAAAGTGTTTGTCAAGCAACCTCCGGGGTTTGAAAGCAAGGAAAGTCTTGATCATGTGTACAAACTTGACAAAGCACTTTATGAGCTCAAGAAAGGGCCAAGAGCATGGTATGAAAGATTATCGAAGTTTTTGATTGAGCATGACTACAAAAGAGGTAAAATTGACAATACTTTGTTCTTGAAAGAAAAAGGTAAAGATCTCTTGGTAGTTCAGATATATGTTGATGATATAATCTTTAGAGCAACTACTGATAAGTTAAGTAAAGATTTTGCTAAACTAATAGGGAGTGAATTTGAAATGAGCATGATGGATGAGCTTAATTTCTTTTTAGGCTTACAAATTAAACAAAATTCAAATGGAACTATGATCCATCAGCAGAAGTATGTAAAAGAGTTGCTTAAAAGGTTTAAAATGGAAGATTCCAAAGAAATTGACACTCCTATTGCAACAACTACAAAGTTGAATATGGATGAACCTGGTTCATCTGTCGATCAGAAGTTGTATAGGGGAATGGTTAGCTTATTGTTGTATCTCACTGCTAGTAGACCTGACATTATTTTTAGTGTAGGCCTTTGTGCAAGATTTCAGGCAAATCCGAAGGAGTCTCACTTGACTGTTGTCAAAAGAATTTTGAGATATCTAAAAGGCACCACTGATCTTTGTCTTTAGTATCCAAAAGGTAGTAATTTAAATCTTGTGGGATATGCTGATTATACAGGTTTTCTTGTGGATAGAAAGAGCACCTCGGGTATGGTACACTTTCTTGGCTCATGTCTTGTGTCTTGGGCCACCAAAAAGTAAAATTCAGTGGCCTTATCTATCGCTGAAGCTGAGTATGTTGCTGCTGCTTCATGTTGTGCTCAACTGTTGTGGATCAAACAACAATTAATGGACTTTGGAATTGATGTTGGTTGTATCCCTATTTTTTGTGATAACACTAGTGCTATTAGTATGACCAAGAACCCGGTTCATCACAAGAGAACTAAGCACATTGATGTTAGGCATCACTTTTTGAGGGATAACTATGAAAAGGGATTGATCACTGTGGAATTTTGTACTACAGATAAGCAAATAGCTGATATCTTCACAAAAGCCCTAAGTAGAGATCACTTTGAAAGGAATAGGTTAGAATTAGGGATGATTAAGATCACCTAAAAGGATCAGTCCAGAATTCACAACGAAAAAAAAATTGAAAAAGAAATTTAAAAAATAAAAATAAAAATTGTTGGTTTTGGTTAGAAAATCTTAAAATGTGTATATAATTAGATTAATTTTTACTCAGACTCATACTTTCAATAGTATACTCTTGTGCCATGTGTTAAAATGACTCATTAATCTCTAATAATATTTTCTCTATTTTGGCAAATTTAGACTTACACAAGAGAATTATCAGTGAAGAACCTGGTTCATCAAGATAACACAGTATGTTTTCTACACTATGCATAATTTGAAATAATAATATTTGGATCATAAGCAGAGTCCTACTTAATTCCAAACTCCTTTTGGACTTATCCGTTACAAGTGAACCAATTCTGTTCAAAAGAGTCCCAACCGAATTGAAGTACCTAGATTCTAGGGATACACTCCAAAGTATTTTTAAAACTGAAATTCAGTTTGATTAGACTTTCACATCCACTATTATCCCTTCCACCACCCCAACCTCTAAGAAAAGAGTAAAGATGCTTGCTCGCAAGGTTGTTGCGGGGAGAGAACAAATTTGGAGAATAGGTTTGTACTAGTAGGTTTTAAAGCAAGTGTTGAAACTATAGAGTCTGGAGGAATTGGTGGTAAAAATAAAAAAAGGAAAAGAAAAAGAAAGCAAGGGTGTTCGAAGTGCTGTGAGGGGAAAGGGTAAAAGAGTGATTGATTCTTCACCCACTCCTGTGAGTTTAACCAAAGACACAGGTGCAATGGTTGTTTGGGAAGAAACATTTGCTGGAGTAGAGGAGAGTGTAAAGAAAACAGGGGGAAGTGGGTCTGGCGAAGCCGCTGAAGGGCTGGTTCAACTTGGGAAAAATATAGATGAACTTGTTTCATCTGAACAGGAAACCCTCACAGACCTACTGAAAAGAGTGACTGAAAGTTATAATCCAAAGAAGAAAGGGAGGTTGGTACAAGCAAGGATCATTTTGGGGCAAATACGTTGCCTGCTTGTGACTATGAAGTCCATGTCACTCCTAAAGAACCTGGTTCATCTAAGAAGGTACCAGTGATTAGCAAGGTGCGAGCCTTGGTGCAAGAAAGTGGGGCTAAGGATGCTTAGATTGAGAGGCTGAAGAAAAGGTTGGCTGAGGTAGAGTCTGAGAGAGATGCTCTCAGAACTGAACTAGCAAGGGAAAAGGAGAAGAATGACGGAATTCTTCAAGACATGCTGAAACTTCTCCAAGCCAAAAAAACCAAGCCCCAGTTCTTCCAAGCCTTAATCTTCTAGCCCAATGTAGACCTTTCAGTGACCTAGTTTGGGATATTTTTTGTTTGCTCATATTTTCAGTATTTTTATTTCTTTTATGCTTTGTGGAAGAATCGTATCAATCATCAATGAAATTCATTATTTTTGTTCTAACTGTTTGTTTATATTTCTTTGATGGTTAAAATTCTTAGCTTGATCTATGATGATTAATCCATGATTGCATTTGAAGTAGCCCCAGTGGCCATGAGTAAGTTTTAAAATCTGGTTATCTGACATTTTTTATGCAACTTTTCGATGATGCCAAAAGGGGGAAAAAGGTTGTGCTTTACACTTTGAACAGTGATGTTTATAACCTAATGAACCTGGTCCTTGATGATAAGTGAAAATTATTCTAACATTGTGTTGATGTTGGGCTAATTTGAAACAGGCCCTAAGCTTATGGAAGCACAAAGTTTATCATCATCAAAAAGGGGAAATTTGTTGGCCCAAGTAAAGGATAGTTTTGAAGATTGACAAAGGAACTCAGGGATGAACCAGGTCCATCACTGGTAGGCATAGACACGGGCAGATTCAAAGCACGTGAGATGCACATGCAGGAGATAAACGAAATCTGGCATAATAATAGATATCTCCTGATCGAAAAGATTGCATAATTGATAAGGAAAATGACTCCTTACTCAACAAGAACATTATCCAAGATAAGGAAGGAGTTAGGAGTTGAGATTAACTAGAACTCTTCTACCAAGGAAGAGTAGCATTAGAACTCTAGTTGTTTTCTACTCTACTAACTCTATAAATCGCAGGATGTTCTCATTCTACAAGTGACACATAAAAGCAGAAGTTAAACGTGAATTGAGAGCAAAATAGCAAGGCATTTTGCAAGCAGTTGGTGTGTGATTCAAGTGTGCGAACCTGAAGCTACATGAATCAGATAGAAGAACCAGCTCCAAGTGTCTGTCTTTTATTCTAGTTCAATTGTAGTAGGTATTTTCATATTGTACCTTTCAGCTTTATCTAAAGGCAATTGTAATAGGTACTCAGAGTATTCAAGTTAGAGTTAACTTGAAGTTGTCGCAGCAGTTAGAGGCTGGTTGCCACAACGGGATTAGAGTTAATCCTAGGTTTACAAAAGTATTTTGTAAATGTAGTTTTTGGCTCAGTGATTTAGTGGAGAGTTTAGAAAAATCCTACTAGAAAGTAGGTCAAGGTTTTTTAACCTTTCTACTAGTTTTGGCACACCGTTCTCCACTGAAAATTATCATTATCATAGTTTTGGTGCAGGAACCAACAATACACTTGAGAATAATGAAATCCCACAGATTCTAATATTTTCAGATATACTGGCTCGTGTTGAAGCTGGCTCGTGTCGACGAAGGGGGTGATGATTCTGACGGTGATGTCCCGAACGTTAACGATGCATATGAGTCAGATGAAGTTGATGACTCTGGTTCTTATAAGGATGTTGACGATGATAGCCAACTGCAAGTCGATGATGTACAACAGACACAACCATTTCATAGGGAGAACATTCCATTTTTATATGATACTCAGGGGCGTCTAGAGGTGTTTGCATCTACCTGTGAGTCAGAGGGTGTTTGTTGCAAAATTTGGATGGATGATAATACAACTTCTCTTGAATCTGGAATGTTGTTCCCCACCAAGGAGAGACTGAAAACAACTGTGAAATTATGGAGTTTGCCTCTAATAGTGAATAAAAAGTTTTAAAAAGTTTATATTAGAGAAACAAGTGTATTCGAGGTTGAAACATGGAGGTATGAAGGTCGTGGTGATAGAAAGCATGTTATTAATTTTTCAAGGAGGACATGTAAATGTCGAAAGTGGCAAGCTTACCACATGCCATGTTCATCGCACACGATCTAGTGCATGAATACTACAGCACGGCGAAATACTTTGAGATATATCGAGCACCATTTCAACCACTTGGTGATAAAGCTTACTAGCCAAATCCGCCATTTAAGATGAAATGCAATGAAACATTAATCCGCAAAAAAGGCAGAAGAAAGAAAACATGTATTCACAACAAGATTTATGTTGGAAGATCAACATAGGCAAAAGCTTGTGGAATCTGCAGAGAGACAGGGCATGATAGGCGTGGTTGCCCCAACCAAGAATGCGCGCAACAGAATCGGAGATAATAGTTGTTGCTATGTATTTGTGCATTGTTTTATTTTGTATGTGTGTTTAGTATTATATGTATTATTGTGCTGCTTTTATGTTTATCTATTATTTTAATGTTTAGTGTAATATTTTCACTTCTATTTGGTGCTATAATGTATGGATTTTTTTCATTATAAAACTTAATAGGATTACATAATATTCGACACAACACATGCTTAAGAACTTAAAGAGTTTTCGTTGGGCATGTCATCCTCGGAAAGGTAGTTTTCTGGCTAACACGTTTCGTTTCTCATCTTCTGCTAAAGATCGATTAGTTGCTTCGGCTTGTTCCCAAGCAAGTTTGAGAATGTAGAATCTGCATCATCCTATTATTTTCCCTCCGTATTTTCCTAACAGCAATCTCATTCTCTTCGAGGCATCCACATTGAAAATCGAAGTCCGCAGTAATACTCACAAGGATCTGTGTGTTTCACCAATTGAAAATCATCATCTCGCTCCACAAGCAAATGCGGTTTGTTCATAATGTCAGTTATTGCAAATCTTGGATCTTGGAGGGAATAATTTGACAGGAAGAATTCCAGCATGGATAGGAACTAATCTACTCAACTTGTGCATTCTAAGCCTACGGTTCAACAAATTCTATGGCAGCATTCCATCGATCATTTGTCAGCTTCAATTTCTTCAGATACTGGACCTTTCAGCAAATGGATTATCAGGGAAAATTTTGCAATGCTTCAACAATTTTACTTTATTGCATCAAGAAAATGGTTCTGGTGAGTCAATGAATTTTTCAGTACAGTATGACTATATTCCTCGTTCATACTTGTAAATATGCTATTTATTGGTTCAATGGAAAAACCAGGAGGCTGAGTACAAGAAACATTTATTATATCTGAAGACTATTGATCTTTCAAGTAATAAATTGGTCGGAGGTATTCCTAAAGAGATAGCTGAAATGAGAGGATTGAAATCTTTGAACCTTTCAAGAAATGATCTGAATGGAAGTATCATTGAAGGAATAGGTCAAATGAAGATGTTGGAATCACTTGACATGTCAAGAAACCAGCTTTCTGGTATGATACCTAAGGGCCTTGCTAATTAATTTGACTTTTCTTAGTGTGTTGGACTTGTCAAACAACCACTTATCAGGAAGAATTCCATCAACCATGTTCCAAACCCCGTGCCGCTTTAGGTTAGGATGCTGGACGATAATAGCTCCAACTGCAAAGTTTTGATAGATCATCCTACAGTGGTAATGCCCAACTCTGTGGCCCTCCTCTCCAAGAATGTCCCGGATATGCTCCTCCTAGCCCTCGTATCGATCATAGCAGCAACATGAATCCTCAAGAACATGGTGATGATGAGGATTTTCCATCTCTGAAGTTTTATATATCAATAGTGCTAGGTTTCTTTGTTGCATTTTGGGGAATCTTGTGCTGTTTAATTGTCAACCATTCTTGGAGGAATGCCAACTTGATATTCTTAATAGACGCGAAGAATTGGTTCGGTACGATATCAAGAGTCTCCTTTGCAAGACTGAAGGGAAAGCTAAGGGCCTCATAACCGTAATGTTCCAATGTACCTGTTTACTTTCAGGAGGTAACTTGATTTCCTCCCTTAAGGGTTCCTATTCTCTTGTTGTGGTGTCTCTCTCCTACACGGGCAATAAGCGAACATGTAAATTCTCTTCATCCCCCTTTGGATTTCTAATGTTTCGTTTCCATCTTGGTGAAAGCTAGAACAACAACAACAAGGCAGAAAGGATGTTTCCAAAAAGCTAGACTTACACAAAATATAACCGAGGAAATATAGAAGTTCCATTTCTGAAGAGAGAATGCTGAAGTATTAGACATTGAGTAGACATATGAGGAGCATGTTTAGAATATAGCATAGATAGCATTTTCACTTTCACTCTAATCATAGGCATTTTGACAAAATTGTGACCAACTACAATACCATATTCCACCAATCATATTGGTTTGACGAGCTTCCTATTCACGGCAAATTTAGTATACAGAAATTAATAACTGCAATCATCACAAGACAAATGTAAAGAAAGATTATTTTATTAATAAAACATGTAAGATTATTTTATTAATAAAATATGTGAGTACAACTTTGTGTATCTCTTGATTCTTGTTTCTAATTTATAAAGTTTATTTTATTAATAAAAAACATAACATACTTGCACTACGAAAAAAACTGGAATTAGCTACGAACGTCGTCGCTAATCTGTCGCTAAAACGCTCTAGCTAGCACAATTTCTTAATAATCCGTTGCTAATTCGTCGCTAAATGAGATTAGCGAGATTAGCGACGGATTTTTCTGTTTAGCTACAAAATTTGTCTGTCGCTAAAACCTGATTGTTAGTAGTGTTGGGAAAACAGTTACTTGGGAGAAAAGCTCTATGTTTGAGCTGGACTAGGATTCTACACACTAGCAGAATCCTACACGACTTTGGTCTAGTTTTTGGCTTAATTTCGGGTCTACAAGTAGAAAACTAGTTTTACCTAATAACTCACTCTTCATAGTAGTATTATTTGCCCACATAAATATTTTCGTCCAAGGCTTTACTAGGAACATAGCAGAAGACTGCAGTCCTGGATTCTTACTTTGTGAACGAGTTGTGCAACAGTTTCGAAAGGTTAATGCTTCTAATCTCCGTAATTCAATCATTATCTAGATTACATATTTGTGATACCCGTGTTTATGCTTTCTTTCGCCGTGCATGTTATAACATTTATGAGTTACATAATGCTGATTTTTTTAGTCTTATATACAAAAAGTATAGTGTCTAAATTCTTTACTCAATTAAAGGCAAAAGAAGATGATAACCTTTCATTTTCTATAACTCCTAATCTTACCTTTTCGTTTTCTGGTCTTGCAACCTACATTAGGCTGGTTAGCTCAAGAAAGGATAGTGTGGTGTTGTAGCATCCCAGTTTATCTCATTCAGCGGTTGTTCATGTGGGGTCCATCCCCATAAATGAAAAAGAAAAAAAGGAAGGAAAAGTGTAAGATTCCATTATGACTTATTTTGAATTTGATTTGCAAATCTACAAATTATCAAAAATAGCAGTCATCAGACAAAGCAATTTGCAATTGCAAATTGCAATAACCAATCGTTTTGATTGGTGTAAGATTGAGCGCTCAACACTTTAAAAGGAGAGCGTCTGCTCTCATTTCTACACACCAAACTGAGAGAGAAATATATCTGAGAGCATAGAGAGCAGTGTGAGGTATTCACATGCGGTATAGTCTGTAAGAAAAAATAGAGAGTGTGAACGATATTGTAGTGAGGTGGGAATCTCAAAAGAGGGTTATTTTTTTGAGTGTATAGTGGTTCTTAAAATATTTACTCGGGACTACAGAGTGTAAAATTTCTCATTATAGTGGATTACTTTGCTCCTCTCGGGCCCGTGATTTTTTCATTATTCAGAAGGGTTTTTCACGTTAAAATTTTTGTGTCCTTGTTGTTCTTTTTATTCTTGTTAATTACTGTATCTCGGCACTACATTATTATTCTGTTATTATTACCGTGAATATTATTTATGTGGGGGATTTATTTCCAACTACTAGTATCAAAGCACACCGGTTCAACTCGTTCACAGAAATACTATTCACTGTTGGTAGTACTATACTCGGTGAATATAAAAATGTCTGGAGTAAAGTACGAGGTAGCAAAATTCAACGGAGATATCAGTTTCTCAACATGGCAAAGAAGGATGAGGGATCTGCTCATTCAACAAGGATTATACAAGGTACTAGATGTTAATGCCAAAAAGCCTGATACCATAAAAGTTGAGAATTATGCTGACTTGGATGAAAGAGTTGGTAGTGTAATCATGTTGCACTTATCAGATAATGTGGTAAATAACATCATTGATGAAGACACTGTATGTGGTATTTGGATAAGGTTGGAAAGCCTATACATGTCCAAAACGCTGACAAATAAACTATACCTGAAGAAGCAGCTATACGCCCTACGCATAGGTGAAGGTACGAATTTTTTGTCACATTTAAATGTGTTTAACGAACTAATCACACAGCTCGCCAACCTCGGAGTAAAAATCGAGGAAGAAGATAAAGCCATCTTGCTATTGAACTTGTTGCCATCTTCGTACGATAATTTGGCAACAACCATCCTGCACGGTAAGACTACCATTGAGTTAAAAGATGTCACATCGGCTCTTCTACTCAATGAGAAGATGAGAAAGAAGCCTGAAAATTAATGATAGGCTCTCATCATAGAAGGTAGAGGCAGAAGTTATCAAATGAGTTCAAGCAACTATAGTAGATCCGAAGCTCGTGGGAAGTCTAAGAAGCGATCCAAATCAAGAGCCAGAAATTGCTACAATTGTGATCAACCAAGTCACTTCAAAAGATATTGGCCAAATTCAAGGAAGGGCAAAGGTAAAATCAGTGGCCAGAAGAATAACGACAACATAACTGACATGGTGAAAAATAATGATAATGTTGTTCTCTTCATAAATGAGGAAGAAAAATGCATGAACTTGACAGATCCAGAGTCGGAATGTGTGGTTGACACAACGACATCTTACCATGTCACACAGGTAAGAGATCTTTTTTGCAGATATGTAGCAGGTGATTTCGGCATGTGAGAATAGGTAACACAGGTTACTCAAAGATTGTGGGAATTGGTGACATTTGTATCAAGACACATGTCGGATGCACATTGGTTCTAAAGGACGTGCCACATGTACCTGATTTGCGGATGAACTTGATTTCGGGAATTGCTTTGGACCGAAATAGGTACGAGAACTATTTTGCAAATCAAAAGTGGAGACTCACCAAAGAATCATTGGTGATTGCAAAGGGAATTGCTCGTGGCATGTTGTACAGGACAAATGCAGAAATATGCCGAGGTGAATTGAGCGCGGCACAAGATGAGATTTCTGTAGATTTGTGGCACAAAAGAATGGGTCATATGAGCGAGAAAGGATTGCAGATTCTTGCCAGGAAATCAGTCATATCTTTTGCCAAAGGTACAACGGTAAAACCTTGTGACCACTGTTTATTTGGTAAGCAGCATAGAGTCTCATTTCAGACATCGTCTGAAAGAAAATTGAATATGCTTAATTTAGTATATTCTGATGTTTGTGGTCTAATAAAAATTGAATCGAAGGGCAGTAACAAATATTTCGTTACTTTTATTGATGATTCTTCACGTAAATTTTGAGTTTATATCCTGAAAATCAAAGATCAGGTGTTTCAAGTTTTCTTGAAGTTTCATGCTCTGGTAGAAAGGGAGACAAGACAAAAGCTAAAACATCTCCGAAGTAACAATGGAGGTGAGTATACTTCAAGGGAATTTGTAAACTACTATTCAAGTTAAGGAATCAGACATGAAAAGACAGTTCCTGGAACCCCACAGCACAATGGCATAGCCGAAAGGCTGAACCGCACCATTGTTGAGAAGGTGAGAAGCATGCTCAGAATGGCTAAACTGCCTAAGTCATTCTGGGGTGAAGCAGTTCAGACATCCTGCTAACTGATCAATAGGAGTTCATTAGTTCCGTTGACGTTTGACATCCCAGAGAGAGTTTGGACCAACAAAGAGGTGTCCTACTCGCATCTGAAGGTGTTCGGTTGTAGAGCTTTTGCACATGTACTAAAGGAGCAGAGAACAAAGCTGGATGATAAACCTGTTCCATGTATATTCATCGGATATGGAGATGAAAAGTTCGGATACAGATTGTGGGATCCTGTAAAGAATAAGGTCATCAGAAGCAGAGATGTAATCTTCCGAGAAAGTGAAGTTGGATTGTTGATGATATGTTATAGAAAGCCAAGAATGGTATAATCCCTAACCTTGTTACCATTCCTTCTACTTCTAACAATCCCACAAATACAGAAATAGGACCGAAGAGGTTGCCGAGCAAGGGGAGCAACCTGATAAGGTTATTGAGCAAGGGTAGCAACTTGATGATGATGTCGAGAAAGTGGAGTACCCCACTCAGGGAGAAGAACAACCTCAACCTCTGAGGAGATTGGAAAGGCCAAGGGTAGAGTCATGCAGGTACCCTTCCACAGAGTTATCCTCATCAGTGATGAGGGGGAGCCAGAAAGTCATAAGGGGGTGATGTCTCATCCAGAAAAGAACTAGTGGATGAAAGCCATGCAAGAAGAGATGCAATCTCTACTGAAAAATGGCACGTACAAGTTGGTTGAATTTTCAAAGAGTAAAAGACCACTCAAATGAAAGCGGGTCTTTAAACTCAAGAAAGATTGAAAGGGCAAGCTGGTCAGATACAAAGATAGATTGGTGGTTAAAGGCTTTGAACAGAAGAAAGGTATTGATTTTGACAAAATTTTCTCACATGTTGTCAAAATGACTTCTATTCGAATAATCTTGAGCTTAGCAGCTAGCTTGGATCTTGAAGTGGAGCAGTTGGATGTGAAAACTTCATTTCTTCATGGAGATTTGGAAGAGGAGATTTATATTGAGCAGCCAGAATGATTTGAAGTATCTAGAAAGAAACACATGGTGTGCAAATTGAATAAGAGTCTTTATGGATTGAAGCATGCACCAAGGCAGTGGTACATAAAGTTTGACTCATTCATGAAAAGTCAAATATACATTAAGACCTATTCTGATCCATGTGTATACTTCAAAAGATTTTCTGATAATAACTTTATTATATTATTATTTTATGTGGATGACATGTTGATTGTAGGACAAGACAAGGAATTGATTGCGAAGTTGAAAAGTGATTTGTCCAAGTCATTTGATATGAAGGACTTGGGCCCAGTACAAAAAATTCTGGGGATGAAGATAGTTCGAGAGCGAACAAGCAGAAAGTTGTGGCTATCTCAAGAGAAGTACATTTAACGTGTACTGGAACGCTTCTACAAGAAGTATTCTAAGCCAGTCAGCACACCTCTTGCTAGTCATATGAAGTTAAGCAAGAAGATGTGTCCTACAATAATGGAGGAAAATAATAGCATAACCAAAGTTTCTTATTCATCTGTCATCAGAAGTTTGATATATTCAATGGTATACACTAGACCTGATATTGCCCACGCACTTAGTATTGTTAGCAGGTTTCTTGAAAATCCCGAAAAAGAACACTGGGAAGAAGTCAAGTGGATACTCAAGTACCTGAGAGGTATAACGAGAGATTTTTTGTGCGTTGGAGGATTTGATCCAATCTTGAAGGGCTATACAGATGCTGATATGGCAAGTGACATTGATAACAGAAAATCCACTACTCGATATTTGTTTACATTTTCAGAGGGGGCTATATCATGGCAGTCGAGGTTGCAGAAGTGTGTCGCACTTTCTACAACTGAAACGGAGTATATTGCCTCTACTGAAGCTGGCAAGGAGATAATATCATTGAAACGATTCCTTCAAGAGTTTGGATTGCATCAGAAGGAGTATGTCGTCTATTGTGATAGTCAAAGTGCAATAAACCTTAGCAAGAACTCCATGTACCATGCAAAGACCAAAAACATCGACGTGAGATATCAGAATGAATCTCTAAAAGTCTTGAAAATTTCTACAAGTGAGAATCCCGTAGATATGCTGACCAAGGTGGTACCAAGAGACAAGTTTGAATTGTGCAAAGAACTTGTCGGCATGCACTCAAGCTAGAAGTCCAGTGTTATCTCCTTCAGGTGAAGGGGAGATTTGTGGGGTCCATCCCCATAAATGAAAAAAGAAAAAAAAAATGAAGGAAAAGTGTCAGATTCCATTATGACTTATTTTGGATTTGATTTGCAAATGTGCAAATGGTCAAAAATAGTAGGCGTCTGACAAAGCAATTTGCAATTGCAATTGCAATAACCAATCGTTTTGATTGGTGGAAGATTGGGTGCTCAACACTATAAAAGGAGAGTTTCGACTCTCATTCTACACACCAATGAGAGCATAGAGAGCAGCGTGAGGTATTAACATGCGGTGTAGTCTGTGAGAAAAAATAGAGAGTGTGAGGAATATTGTAGTGAAGTGAAAATCTCAAAAGATGATTATTTCTTTTGAGTGTATAGTGGTTTCTGGAGTATTTACTCGGGACTACTGAGTGTAAAATTCCTCATTATAGTGGATTACTTTGCTCCTCTCGGGCTCGTGGTTTTTTCCTTATTCAGAAGAATTTTCCACGTTAAAATCTTTGTGTCCTTGTTGTTCTTTTTATTCTTGTTGATTACCGTATCTCGACATTACGTTATTATTCCGTTGTTATTACCGTGAATATTATTTCTGTGGGGGTTATTCCCAACAGTTCAGCCCTAGTACTAAAACATTGTTGCTAAGGCTGAAAATTTTTGAAAGAGATAAAACAGATGTAGGAACCGGTCAAGTTGGTGTCTAATGCTTTAGAAGCTTCTCATAAATGATATATAGGTCAGATTTCTCCTTGTTTGGTTTTTCAACTTTTGCATTTTGTCAGTTATGACTTTGTCAATTAGCATCAAATGTAACAGCAAAATTGGTAAATGTTACTCCCTCCGTTTCAATTTAGACGAGCTAGTTTGACTCGACGCGGAGTTTAAGAAAAAGAATAAGACTTTTAAAACTTGTGGTCTTAAAAAGGGGTAAAAGTTTAGTGGGGCCATAACATTTGTGTGGTTATAAAAGTTTCTCATTAAGGGTAAAATTGATAAAATGAAGAGTTTAAAGTTGAATTATTTCTAAATTTAGAAATGTGTTATTTATTTTGTAACACACTAATTTGAAACGGAGTGAGTATATGTTTTGATCTAAACAATAAGCTTTCGTGTTCAGCCAATGCTTGTTTTGTTCCAAGATTGACAGGTAACTCAGTCCCTCGCTACTTGAGTATCAGCACTTGAATTAAAGTAACTGGAACTTAGCTTAGTGTGAATGATATTGGTAGAAGTCAAATACCAACATTTCATTGTTCAACCTTAAGAGACTAGAGAACCTGAAATTCTCAATCTTAGGGATGCAAATGGGACAGGGAGAGGCGGGGCAGGGAAAACCTTAACGAGCTAAAAGTTTTACCTGCCCGGAAACAGACCTTGAATATGCAACGGTTTTCAAATATATTGATAAGAAAAAATCTCCTACTCGTACATAATCTCGTTCAAAGTGAAGAGATTCATAAAAAAAATGAGACCTTCGTCGTCAACTCGTAACTAACCGTACGCCGGAACCTCGAACCTAGACCTCGTTGGAGACTTTTCCCGGACTATTTTCACTCAGATTTTAGCGACCAAGAGTGGCTTTTTCCAGCTGGTTTTGTGATGTTTGCGAGCTGGTTTTTGGAGGGAGAATCACTGCGTTTTTGCGGCAGCTTTGAAGCTGAATAATTGGCGTTAATGGAGGTAGCTTTTGCAGCTGTTTTGCTGCATTTTTGGGCAGCTTTTGCTGTAATTTCGGGCTGCTTTTTGCTGGAATTCAGGGTGAGATTCGTTGCTATTGTTTGCTATATTTTGGGGATAGTTTCAGTTGGTTTTTGTAGCTAAAAGGGTGCTGGATTTTTACTGGATTTTTGGCGTCAAACAAGTGGCTAAAGATGATGCCCTACATGGTATTTGGGTGGCAGTTTGGGGGTTGTCTTCAGCTGAGTTTGGGGCTGGAATTTAAGGGTAGTTTGAGGCTGATTTGGAGGTGGGTGTTAATGGAGGTTTGATGCGTTTTTTGCAGGGGAAGGAGGTCATCCATTTTTTTTTTTCTTTTTTGTGTGTGTACATATATTAAAAAAGATGAGAGGAGGAGCATTGAAAATGAACGATGGGACAAGGAATAGTGACACGTGAATAGTGTAGTAGGTGGGTGATATGACAAGGGAATAGTGAAAGGGAGTGAGATGAGACACGTGAATAGTGTAGTAGGTGGGTGATGGGACAAAGATATAGTGTAGGAAAGGTAGGAAGTAATTTTATTAGATTTGGTCTGTGATTCAAATAAATTCTTCCGCCCTCTACGTAATAGAGTTTGTTAAAAATATTACATATTCTCTAATAAAGCCTACTAATAAAAATAATATGAAAGTTAAAATATCAAAATTAAATTTAAAACTATTTAAATACTAAAAAATAAAAGTGGTGAAAATTTTAAATATAGTCAAAAATTAGGTGCTCACTGCATGCCCCTCTTTGCTTGAAAACATGAAGAGTTTTCAGGCAAAGACAAAGTGAGTCGTATGATTAATTTTTGACCATACCACTATTCAAAAAGGAAAAAACAAAGAAAATATAAGAGAGTGCAAGAGTGCAACCGAGTCTTGGTTTTGGACAACCTACATATCCCGGGTTATAAGGGAATCAAGTCGCGTGTAGTTCAAGTGGGTTAAAGGATTGAGTGATGAGTTCGAGAGTCGAGTGAGGTTCCGTCGAGACTCCGGTCTGTGGTCCTTTTATTACATCAAAATCAAAATCAAAAGAAACTAAACAAGCCTATCAGCTATGAGTTATGAGATTCCTATCTATGAGTCTTTTGAATCTTGATCTTGAGTCTTGGTTGGTTCTTCATGCAGACTCTGATCTGAACCTCGATGCTTGTTAGCTGCAGGTGCTAATTCATTCTTCTTCGGCTTCTTCGGATCAAGACGGGACATGCGGAGCTTATGGCTTCCACTTCCGCACTTTGGGTTCACTTCTTTTTTTTCTTTATTTTGGATTGAGACTTCTTTTTTTTTTGGGTCACCTCGAACCTTGTGCCTCGAGGAAAAACCTGTTTAGACATCAAAACAAACAAACAAACAAAAATTTTCTGCCCCAATTTTAACTAGAAAAATTTCGTGAGTTATTGTAACAAAATTCTAAACTACTACTTTATTGAAAGCAATAAAAGGTCGGGAATGGTGTACTCTGAAAAGATCATGATGATTTATTTTCTTGTTTTTGTGTTTTTTTTTTTTGGATGATGTTACTTTGTTGTCCAAAAGATGTCTCAACTAAGGATTGATATACCTTCAGTTGGAAAAATTAGTTAGGGAGTGGTGTACCCTATCCTGGCAAGGAGGATAGGGAGTGGAGACCCTATGTCTAAAGTGTAATCAACTAGGGAGTGGAGACCCTATGTTGGAAAAGAGACTAGGGAGTGGAGACCCTGTGTCTAAAATAAAATCAACTAGGGAGTGGAGACCCTATGTTGGAAAAGCGACTAGGGAATGGAGACCCTGTGTTGGAAAAGCGACTAGGGAGTGGAGACCTTATATCTAAAATAAAATCAACTAGGGAGTGGAGACCCTATATTGGAAAAATGATTAGGGAGTGGAGATCCTATGTCTAAAAACTTATACTAGGGAGTGGAGACCATATGTCTAAAATAAAATTAACTAGAAAGTGGAGACTCTATGTTGAAAAACGAGACTAAGTAATTGTATACCCTATGCTAAAACGAACCAGGAAAGATTTTTTATTTTTTTTTAACGAACCAAGAAGGATTTTTTTGTGTGTGTTTTTTTTTTTTTGAGAAAAAATCAATATCATTATTTTTTTTCTTTTTTTTTGGTTGAGAAAATCATTCTTTTAAACAAATTACCCCCACACTTATTTTCTGAGGCAAGAACAAATGACCTCTTTTTTTTTTAATCCAGACTTCTTCTTTTTTTTAATTATCCTAAGAGAAAATTCATTACACTAGGTTTTTATCTTAGGAGAAAGATTTATCAGACTAAGACTTTGTATCCTATAAGAAATTACATCAGACTAGGTTTTTGTTTTTATTATTTTGTTTTATTATGAGAAAGATTCATCAGACTAAGACTTTGGTCCTAGGAGAAAGTTCATCAGACTAAGACTTCTTTTTTTTTTTTTAATATCCTAAGAGAAAATTCATCAGACTAGGTATTATCTTAGGAGAAAAATTCATCGGACTAAGATTTTCATCCTAGGAGAAAGATTCATCAGATTAGGTTTTCTTATCTTAGGAGAAAAATACATTAGACTAAGACTTTTATCCTATGAGAAAGATTCATCAGACTAGGTTCTCTTATCTTAGGAGAAATTTTATCAGACTAAAACTTCGATCCTAGGAGAAAGTTCATCACATTAGATTTTTTTTTTTTGTTATCTTAGGAGAAAGATTCATCAGACTAAAACTTCGATCCTAGGAGAAAGTTCATCATACTAGGGCGTTTTATCTTAGGAGAAAGATTTATCAGACTAAGATTTATTATCCTAGGAGAAAATTCATCAGACTAGTTTTTTTTAATTATCTTAGGAGAAAGATTCATCAGACTAAGATTTCTAGCCTAGGAGAAAATTTATCAGATTAGGTTTTCTTATCTTAGGAGAAAGATTCATCAGACTAAGATTTCTATCCTAGGAGAAAATTCATCAGACTAGATTTTCTTATCTTAGGAGAAAAATTCATCACACTAAGACTTCGATCCTAGGAGAAAGTTCATCAGACTAGGTCTTTTTTTTGTTATCTTAGGAGAAAAATTCATCAGACTAAAATTTTTTATTGGGAGAAAAATCCATCAGACTAGGATATATTACCCTAGGAGAAAAAAAGTGAAGAGCAATGGCAAAATTTTATGCACACTAGCAAAACAGATAAAGACAAAGATTTGAGAAACTTTCCTTTGTCGGCTCTTCTCTTCTTTTCATTTTCTCTTTTTTTTTTCTTTTTTTTTCTTTTTTTTTGAATCATTTTCCTTGCACTGCTTTGTTCCTATTTCAAACAAAGAAAAATCTGTCAATTTTGAAAGTGGTGGTCGGTTTGTGACCTTGAGTCTTGGGCAGCTTGGCTTTGTGATCATCCAGCCTTTGGAAGACTGATTGTATTGGTAGTTGGTTGCACTGCTGGGAGACTTTGTTGTTGCTTTCAAGGGACCTTTACTTTCTGTATGAATCCTGATTATTTCGCTCCCAGTGCCATTTGTGTTTTGTGGTTCAATCAGCCTTATCTCAAAAAAGAGATTTCTTTTCTTGGATAACCTTTTCTGATATCTTGAATGGCTTTTTCTTTTGGAGTAATTTGTCTGTCAGAGAGAATACAACTAGTAAGTGCCTTTTGTACGATGTGAACACTTCATAGTCCTTGTTCGGTATTATAGAGAATCCCTGATTAACCTCGAGGTTATCTTTGCTTGCTTTAGCCAAGTAGGCTGACAAGGGTCTTTTACACCTGAGTGTGCTGGCCAAGATTACTTTGTGCAACTGAAAAGCTGGTAGTAGATTTTAAAATCTTTTCTTGCTTGTTTTGACAATGAGTGACTTAGAGTGAAGGGACACAATGATGCAAAGAAACAGTATTAACAAGAAATGCCCCTATCGGGAAGGAAAGAAGGAAGAGTTTTTTTTTCTTTTTTTTTTTCGTGGTAACTAGCCTTAATGATTATGACATGTATTTTGGACTTAACGGCCTAATCTATTAAACTAATCAAATCTTCTCTTTTACCATTCCTTCGGGCTTAGAAACCAAGCTTCTTTGTGCCGATTATTTGCATCAGACTCATGACTCACTTTCGAGTAGTAGTTCCCCGAGGAGTTTTTACCAACAAGTCTCTCTCATTTCTTTATCTCTATTTACCGTCGTCTTACAGTGCCCGTGAGGGTTTTCACTAGTAAGACTCTCTCATCTTTTCTTATTTATTTTTTCTTTTCTTTTGCTTTCTTGTGTGAGCAACTTGACAGTGTCCTATATCGCGTGACAACCATTGCTCATTGCCTGCTTCTCTTGACAGTCTTGAAAGCTTATCGAGAGGTCTTATTAGGAAGGTTTTTGGATACGGTTGGAAAGAAAAGATGGCATGAAGGCTCCAAGTAGACTCAATATGTTGGGTTGTACACTTACAACTCTTGGAATCGACTCTTTAAAAAAAACTAAAACAAACTCATGCCCCAATTTTAGATACTGGATTTTTTTTTATTTTTTTTTGAATTCTTATTTGGTTGGACCGAACCGTGTAAGGATGCCTACGTATCCTTTTTTTTTAAGGAATCAGGTCAAATGTAGTTCAAACATCTGACCTAACTATATATTTTTTTTATCTTTTTTTTTTCTTGGTCTTGTTTTTTTTTTTTTCAAAATAAGTTGCCCCAACTTTTATTTTCTGAGGGCAAGGACCTTTGACTGTTCTTTTCTTTTTCTTTTGTTTTTAACTTGAACTTTCTAAGAGTTGTCCCAGTTTGTACTCTTGGGGCATGGACTTTTCTTTTCATCATTTTTTTTCATTTCATTTTTTTTTGACTTTTGACTCTAAACTTGATTCCAAAAGAGGGTGGTCAAAGAAAATAACACATGTTCAAAAGGGATAACACAGGATATAAAGTATTTGGGTAGCAGAAAAAGGGCCTCCTAGCCTCGAGAATACCAATCATAGTATCCTTCCGTGATCACGAAATTGATTGATATGTTGCTTTATGGGTCTTTTTCAGTGTAAAGCTGTATGAGCAATACTTTCCTCGCAGTGAATGACCAATACTTACCTCGCAGTGAATGACCCTTGCCTATTTGGGTGACTTTTTCTTGGATTTTGTCTTAATATAGAAGATACATTTTGCCACTAAACTGATCCATTTCAACTTGTCTGGAATACACCTTCTTTTGAAAAACACTTTCTATCTCTTAGTGCTAAACAGAATTCAACTCGTTCGATCATCCTTAAGCTCGATCTTCTCAATGATTCAAAAGGTAGAGATCCTTAACTTCCATGAGTATGAATGATTTGGTTTCATGTAAACTTGGCTCATGCTTATTTCCAAATGTTTCATGTATCTATTCATCTTCAAAAGTGTCTCTTTCTCAACTTATCAAATTCAAGACTAAATCACTTTTCTAAGATCTGGCCAAAAATTCTGCATGCATATCATGTCACTAGAACTAGTGTGAAAAGAACTATGCACAAAATGGACACAAAATGACTGACTGCTTTTTATTGAATAAAGGATAGCAGTGTCCGATAAGATAAAAAGAAGAAGAAAAGAAGACAAAATAAGCTACCATGGCTAAAAGAGAAGTGACTTTCCAATTACTAAGCAACATTTTAGCCACACATTCGCACATCAGCATTACTACAACATTTAACCCTTTAGATTGCTTTGGATTCAACACTCAAATTTTGACTTTTGATTAAACCGCTCCCCATATTGGCTATCAGATTTTAGGACTTACGGTATGAGAACTTTCACAGTAACTAATTTGCCAAAGGACTTGGATGAATTCTCATGTCTCCCTAACATCACAGATCATCCAAGCAGAGCATGTCCTGTTGCTCAAAACTGGTAGAAGTCGGCCAATATTTGCCTTCATTTTTAACACCAACTTTTCTACTTGCCTTTTCGTGACCTTAGTTGGATCAACAATAATGGTTTCCTTTCCTTCGGTTGAGAAAGTGCTTTTATTTCTTTGGGATCCTGGACTCGCCATTGCAAACCAATAAACCGACCACCTTTAACCATATTTTATTTCAAAACAGCAAGCATGTTAGAATGAACACTCTTTTTTTCTTTTTCTTTTTTTCTCTTTTCTCTCATTTTTTTTTATTTTTTTTAAAACCATTTGATCGAACCTGATGTGGGTTGCCTACGTATCATGTGTGAACATGAATCACATCTTGCGTAGTTCTGGAAGATTAGGAATAAAGTAAATAAACCAACTCATTTTTTAGATTTTGATTTTTTTTAATCTTTTTTTTAATTTCCGAAAGAAAGACTTATAAAGAAGAAAGAAAATATTTTTGGATTTCAATTTATTTATTTATTTTTTAGAATATTTGAAAAGAAACATTTCTAAAGAAGAAAAATATTTTTTTTTAATTTTGATTTTTTTTTCCGATAAAGACTTCTAAAAAAAATATTTTTGGATTTTTGGACTTTTATTTTAAATTTATGAAAGAAAGACTTCTAAAGAAAAAGAAATTATTTTTGAATCTTGAATTTACTTTTCAATTTTCGAAAGAAAAACTTCTGAAGAAGAATGAAAATATTTTTGGATTTTGAGAAACAATTAAAAGAAAATATTGTTTTTGAATTTTTTAGAAAGTGGGGGCCGGAACCGATGAGGTTTGCCTACGTATCTCACATCCGGTGAGAATCAAACCCGCGTAGTTCGGTAAAAACTGACTTTTTTTTGTATTTTTTTTAATTATTCTTATGAAAATTAATCTTTAAAAACCATATGCACTAGACCACTTTTTGTTCGTTCAAATGATTTATGCTAAAGTCGGTCGACATGCAAGCCTTCCAAATAATGCAACAAGTAGCACATAACATGACATAATGGTCTCAATAAGGTACATGTCCTAAAACAGAATTCGGCCCATGTATCGAGCGCTGCTAAGTCAAATGCACATGATGCAAATAAAGCGTAGCCTACTAGGGATATTCATTGCTTGTGGCTTGTTCTTATAAGTTTCCAAATCCTAAGAAGATGATATCTAGACCTGGTTTATCCGGGCGGATAACCCGAACCGAGAAGCGTCAAGCGTCACCAGTAGTAGAACAACATTGGCTAGCTAACGTATCTCCCACCTAAGCATGTGTGACTAAATCCTTCACTAGAAGTTGGTAGGCTAACTGGCTTTATCTCAAGACAAAAATTTTGTGATGCTGATAGGCAAAAACACATGACTAACTATAAGAAGACTCAGAGCGGTGCGAGAGAGGATACAATTTATATGTACAATTCAACAATATCAAAAAATGGTAAAAAGTGGACAAGTAACACATTAGGCCCAAATAAATCGCAATATATACAAAAATTAATAAAGCCAAATAAAGTCAATGTACAAGCTCGAATTCTTGGGGTTTCCCAGTCAGAGTCGTCACACCCCTTTTTTACCCCCAATAAAAATATGTGTTTTATGAATTTTTGTGGGTTAAAGAGTTTTTCCAATTAAAGTGACAAACTTGAGTAGGAATTATTTTATTTATAGAGTCGCCACTTGGAATTGATTTTTTAGTTGTTCCAAGTCACCTTTTATTTGAATCCCTAGTCAAAGGAAAGTTTGACTCTATTATTATTGGTCTGCAAAAATAAAGTCTGGATAAGGAATTCTGTTGACCGGAAAGAAGGTGTAAGGCATTCTCCGAGTCCCGTGGTTCTAAAACGGTCGCTTTATTGACTACATTTGGCTTATATTATTTTTGAATAAACTGTATTTTATTGGTTTTTATGTTTTACCTATGTCCGCTTTCATTGCTTGATTATTATAGAAGGACAAAATTACATTGTAAAAATATTATAATTTTATTATGACTTTGCATTTAAGGTCAAGTTATACAAGCGTGCACTCGAATTTAGAATTACGTACCATGATTATACTACAAAAACCGTACCCATAATCACGATAATTTATTATTGGCCACACCTAAATCACATTACGTTATTCAAAGTTGTTTAATTATTTGCTAAGTTTGGTATTATTGTGAGGCTCAAAGGTTACGGGGGAGAATTACGGAAAAGGTAAGATTGATTATTAAAGATTATTAGAGGTATCAATTATGCCGGGTATAAGTCTAATAATGTGACAAGAAAATAAATCCTACTTATTCATTATATTTTATCTATACTTAAGAAAATTAATAGAATAAAGTGAAAGCTTGCTAAACTCCAACGTGATCTCTATCAAATCAAACAATAGTTCATTTGACTTTACCAATTCATGATTAATACTCATGCCCAACATAAAGCCATAGGAACCCTACTTGACAAGAGTAACTATTAAATAAGATATGCACTTAGTAAAAGATTGATTCAAAACACAGTAGCATTTGTCGTTGATGAAGCAGAGAGCAATAAATCACTCAAACTTTCACATTAATTCAATAGTTAAACACATCACATAATCACACCGATAATTCAAAACATGAAACATTAGTGAAAATACTGATAAGAGCATGGAAATGAATCTTGAATATGCAACGGTTTTCAAATATATTGATAAGAAAAAATCTCCTACTCGTACATAATCTCGTTCAAAGTGAAGAGATCCATAAAAAACGAGACATTCGTCATCAACTCGTAACTAACCGTACGTCGGAACCTCGAACCAAGACCTCGTCGGGGACTTTTTCCGGACTGTTTTTACTAAGATTTTAGGGACCAAGAGTGGCTTTTTCCTGCTGGTTTTGTGATGTTTGCGAGCTGGTTTTTGGAGGGAGAATCGCTGCATTTTTGCGGCAATTTTGAAGCTAAAAATTGGCGTTAATGGAGGTAGGTTTTGCAACTGTTTTGCTGCATTTTTGGGCAGCTTTTGCTGTAATTTCGGGCTGCTTTTTGCTGGAATTCAAGGTGAGATTCGTTGCTATTGTTTGCTATATTTTGGGAATAGTTTCAGTTGGTTTTTGTAGTTAAAAGGGTACTGGATTTTTACTGGATTTTTGGCGTCAAACAAGTGGCTAAAGATGATGCCCTACATGGTGTTTGGGTGGCAGTTTGGGGGTTGTCTTCAGCTGGATTTGGGGCTGGAATTTAAGGGTAGTTTAATTTTGATTTGGAGGTGGGTGTTAATGGAGGTTTGGTGCGTTTTTTCCTGGGGATGGAGGTCATCCATTTTTTTTTCTTTTTTGTATGTGTACATATATTAAAAAAGATGAGAGGAGGAGTGTTAAAAATGAACGATGGGACAAGGAATAATGACACGTGAATAGTGTAGTATGTGGGTGATGTGACAAAGGAATAGTGAAAGGGAGTGAGATGTGACACGTGAATAGTATAGTAGGTGGGTGATGGGACAAAGATATAGTGTACGGAAGGTAGGAAGTAATTTTATTAGATTTGATATGTGATTCAAATAAATTCTTCCGCATTCTACGTAATAGACTTTGTTAAAAATATTACATATTCTCTAATAAAGCATACTAATAAAAATAATATAAAAGTTAAAATATCAAAATTAAATTTAAAATTATTTAAATACTAAAAAACAAAAGTAGTGAAAATTTTAAATATAGTCAAAAATTAGGTGCTCACAGCTTAAATTTTAAGAATTCAAGTAGCATAATATTCAAGAAGAAAAATCTTCTTTCATTTCTCAGAATCGAGTACACGATTTGGAACATGTGTTCTTCTTCTTTTTGCATTTAACACTTCAAATTAATATGGAAAAATTCATAAGTACCCCCTTGAACTAAGGCCGAAGTTTCAACTACACACCTTATCTTTGTGAGGGTCCTATCATCCCCTGAGCTTTTTTAAAACGGAATAAATCTCACCGTGAAACTGGATAACCAAATTCTTGGCGGGCAGTGAAATACACGCGCTGCCACGTGTCTATTTCGTAATTTTTGAATTTTTTTCTCTTTCTTTTCCTTTTTTTCTCTTTCTTTTTATCCTATTACACCTTTTTTTCTTTTTCATTCTTTATTCACATTCAAAAATTTCAACTGTTCATAAAGATCATTCTTTGATCCAATCCTACTTTGATTATATAGTCTGTGTATATGGGTCTGTTGCTTATTTCATATTGAAATTTTAGGAACTTTATTTTTACCGATGGGAAATTTATTATTACCGATTGTGAGCTCCGATTTTGATTTTATTTTTTCGGTGACTTCTATGTTACGGTGGGAAGTTGAAGAGATAAGATATGGGTTTGGGTAATGATGATGGTGTTGAGGTAGTGGTGTCGAGGTGAAGATCAAATGGGTGAAGAATAAAAAGAAGGTGGGGGAAGGTGAAGGTGGTGGTTACGACATCGAGGTGTTGTTGAGACTTGAGAGTGAGAGGAAGAATATTAGAAGAAAAATAAAAGAAAGAAAAAATAGTTGCCCGGAGAAGGTCATCGGCATTCATGGTCTTCGCCGGAAAAGAAGAAAAGAAAAACGAAGAGAGTTATTTTTTTTATTGTAACAGAAAATTACAAAAATAATTATTTTCCACTTTTTTGCTTCTCACTCTCTCAAAGAGGGTGGAACACACTCTCTATGCCACCTCAGCATTTAGGGGGTTAATAATTCTACTATTAAATAGTTTAGGGGATGATAGAACTCCTGCAAAGTTAAGGTGTGTAGTTGAAATTTCGGCCTTAGTTTAAGGAAGTACTTATGCATTTTCCAAATTAATGTTGGGTACAAGAATATCAAAACCTTTTGCATTCGAGAAGGTGCATTTGGGCATTTGGGTTTTGTAGTAAAAGTTATATGCAAAAAAATAAAATTATTGAATCTTCAAGTACAACAAAAGCATATCCTAATTCCTTCTTTCCAATGAGCTGGAGTTATAGTCCCAATCTCAGTAGCCAATCTTTTTGTGATGACCCGATAGGTCATTTATAGTTTTATCTTTTATTTCTGGGTTTCGAGACCTCGAATAGCTCCTTTTAGCCTTTCTCGATTTGCGTATACATTCTGTATTCTCTTTCCGGAAAGTTTTTATGAGAAAATTGACGAAAATGTGAAATCGTGCCTTAAAACTCATTTGAGTTGACTACAGTCAATATTTTGTGTAAACATATCCGGTTCATTATTTTGACGGTCCCGGTGGGTCTGCATCGTGATTTGGGACTTTGGGCGTATGCTCTAAATCGAATTCAGAAGTCACTAGCTTGATCTAACGTAATTTGTTGAAAACTAGAAGTTTAATGGTTTAAAGAATTCCTAAATTTAACCGTAGGTTGACTTTGTTACTACCGGATTCGGATTTCGGTTCTTGAACTTGGTATAGGTTTGTTTTAGTATTTATGACTTGTCTACAAAATTTGGTGCAAAACAGAATTGATTTGACGTGATTCGGACGTCCGTTGAAAAATTGAAAGTTCTTAAGTTTATTTGAAACTTTTCTTTGTTTTGATGTCCGATTCATAGTTCTAGATGTTATTTTGGTATTTTGATAGTGCGAGCGAGTTTGTATGATATTTTGGGACTTGTATGCATGTTTGGTTTGGAGCCCCGTGGGCTCGGGTGAGTTTCGGATAGGCTACGGACCATTTGAACGTAGGGGTCATTTGGTAGGGTGTATAAGAATAGTGCGAAATAAGGTGTATTAGTAATGCATGGATTAGTAATGCATGGGTTAGTAATGCAAGCATTAGTTATGCAGATATTATTCCTTATGTACTGTTTGGTGTGGTGTATTAAAATTATAATGCATTGCATAATTTTTAAGAAAAATAGTTGTTTACAAAAATACCCTCCATATTCTCAAGTTTTAAGGGACTTTAAGTATAATTTTATCTTTAACTAACCTAATGCATGCATTAGTAGCTTTGGTATTACTAATGTCATGATTTTCTATGCATTACTTATACATAGGATAATACCAAGTATGATGGTATTAGTTATACACAAGTTGAAAAATTGTACCAAACAAGGTATTAGTAATGCATAGAACTAATGCTTACATTATTGTTTCTAATACCTCCTACCAAACTACCCCTTAGGAAAATTTCTGATTTTTGAAGTCTGTTGTCATCTGGTGTATTCTTCTTCGAGATCGCGAAGATACTCCCGCGATCGCGAAGAGTAATCTGGGCTGGGGAGGCTTTTCTTCATCGCGAAGAGTAATCTGGTGTATTTTCATGCATAGTACAATTGAATTGATTGTCTTTTATTAGTATTAGTATTGATATGATTTTGGTTTAGGATTTATTTGAGTTACTAACATTTATGGACGATAAAACTTATTGGAGCATCCAGAAATTATAAGCCCAAGCTTGAAATAATACGTTAAAAGATAAAACTATGAAAAAACTTAAGAAATAATTATAGACTACATTTATGTATTAAATATATTTAAAACTTTTATACATATAATATCGGGTTGGTTTGGTTTCTGTTTGACTTTTTTTAGTTAAAACCAAACCAAACCAAATATGGTCAGGTTTGTTTTTCAACACCAAACCAAATCAAACCAAACCATAGTCGGATTTTTTTCTCGGTTTGACTCGGATTATCGGATTGATACGGTTTGTCGGTTTCATTTGTACACCTCTACGCTAAAGACACCTAAATATCCATTCACACAAATCTGCAAAAACAATAAATATAATAATTTTTCAAATAATAGAAATAATCAAAGAAACTTTTGAATGGCTTGCATCCAGATAGTTCGAAAGATCCAACAAATATAAGGACAAAAAATTCATATTCGTGAAGCCCGTCTCCTGATTCATCCAAAAATAATAACCAAAACAACAATACACTACATCTACATGTTTGTTTGCGCCAGTTATGTAAGGGCAACTGAAATACCTATATAAGCTAAAATGATATATCAAAAAGAATTGCAAGTACAACTACTACAACAAAAACAGTGGAATTCTACAAGTGGGGTTTGGAGATAGAGGCGGATTTATATGAAGAGGGTGGGGTACATGCTCCCCTCCCTAGGCTATGTATATATAGTACAAAATTTTCAGTTATATACATAAATATATTGGTGATCATCCATGCTCAATTGAATACTTTGGTGCAATGGTGATTGAGTGCCCTTTTTGTCTCTGGTCCAGAGTTCGAATCTCATCCCCACATATTTTTTTAAAATAAATTTTTCTATTTTATTTCTTTTCTAAAGTTGCTTTTGACTTTTAACTTAAAATTTCTAATTTTTTTCTTTCCTCAAATTCCTTTTGACTAAAAACATCTAACAAATCCCTAAAACACTAAGACCCCACCCCACGTCCCTTTTTACTATTTTTTTCTTTCTCTTTTCTCTTAGTCAAAATTTCAAATCTCTAAAATAAATTAGATGCAACAACTCTTTCCCTCTCTCTTCGAATACCTCATCTCTCTTCGCCCTCGGCGGATACTTCAAGAATCAATAGCGCAATTTCTTCTCATTGATCTTACTTTTAGTTTCTCAAGTATGCAACTACCATGTCCCATGTCCCTCTTCTTGCTCTGTATTTTAATTTACTCGCTGAAGTTTCTTCTCCTCTTGCAATTTTTCGAATTCTCTTTTCCCTCTCTGTTCAATGTTTGAATATCTTGCCAAGATTTTGTCTTGTTGTTGGTTATTATTATTGTTTATTTCTAAGATTGGGTTGTTGAATGCTATTTCTTGGGAAATTTAGGAGAGTTATTGCTTTAAAGTCTTGAATATTGGCAGTATTGATTTGCGCATATATTGTGTTTGAGAAAATGCTTGATTGAGTTTAGTTAAGTATGGGCTATGTGAACTTAATTTCTGACTAATTATTAGTGTTTTGGGTCAAGATAACATAAGATTGATCTGCTAAGAACTAGAGTTTGAACTTCTACTAAGAATTCTTTAAAAATGAAGTAATTACTAACAATCAAAGAAAGAATCATACTATGAAGCCAATGATAAAACTGATCTAATGTAGTAATCGATTCATTTGTGTCCCTTAAATCCAATTACTCTATAATTTGAATCATACTATTCTACTTGAATTAAGATAGATTGAATAAAAGTGTAAATGTTTAACTTTGTAGGAACGATAATCCTTAACGTTGAAATGGACAGATATCTCACCAAGCCGAAAAATGGTGAGCCAAATTCTAGTACTACTCGGTCATCCGTGAGTTCACAAATAGCTCCAGAAGTTTAAAGGATGACAAATCCTTCATTACTTTCAAATAGTGCACCCATAGTCTTAAAATCCTGGATACGCCTCTGTCTAGGGAGGGTTACCTATGAAGATATAGAAGCTATTTCCGAAAGACAGAAGCTATTTCCGAAAGACCCTCCGCTCAATAACGTAAAAAATGAAATAATAGAGAAACAATAGCAACAACAATGTAATAAGACAGTGTAAGCAAATAATACAACGAATAATGACAGAGAACCAAAAATATGAAACTACAAGAATAGTGCCAATCCTAGTACTAATACTGGCATACCGTATAGAAACAAGGGAGGAAGGTACCCGACTAGTACATAAGAGGTATTTATAAACATTTAGAGAAACCAGGCGGGGACTTTGTAAAGATGTCAAATAGTATATGACAGGAAAAAAAATTATAAGTACCAGCAAAGTATCAAAATCCACAGATCTTATTACTTACGCAGTTCATTAATACGTTAGATATAATCATATAACAGAAAAATAACAAGACAAGCAACCTATTTGGTCATAGAAGTCACTTTTATCCGGAGGCAGAGTTAGAATTTAAAGCATGTGGGTTCGAGATTCTAATTTGTTTATATTACTTGGTTCTAAATTAATAATTTATACATATTCAATGAAGTTTTAAGACAAAATATATGATTTGGACCAAAGTTACTGAGTTCAGCCGAACCCGCAAGCTCTATGCTAGCTCCGCCCCTGCTTTTATTATATCCATGAAAATAGGTTGGAAATTGGGATCAATACAACCAACCAAGCAAAGAGTAGCCAAATTGGAAATCCTCATAGCCTAAAGACTACATAACACAAAAGTAAATAAGAAGGATAAATAAAGGCATGGTGTGAGAGTGGCACAAGAAATGTAAGTCCCAATTATGAAGTTTTTTTTTTTATCAAACACAAAATTTAACACCATGATCAAGGATTCACTGAAAATGAGTTAAACAGATAAGAGAAGCCTGTGATTTTGTAAGTTTAATCAAATTAAGCCAGTCAGTTTCTGGACATATGTACCATTTCCAATAGTTGTAAGAAGCCAGAACGTACATTCCTCCTTGACAAGATGCTTGTAAGATTATGTGTTAAAAAGAATAAATATCATAAAGAAACTTTGACCGGAAGATTTGTTGCAGAAAAATTTCCACCTTAAAGTTTTTAGGTTAGGAATATCCAGGCCTAGGAGCTTGATGAATTTCAGTTTACATATTATAAAATTATTAATAAAAGATATTAAATTTTATACATCTTCTTATGGAATAGATAAATGTTATTCAAATAAATAACTCGAGTCTTTTAATAAATGTGCAATATATAAAAATAAACAATTTGATGACAATTTTAATAATTAAAGAATGAAGTCTCTTGTAGTATCCTATAGAGTTGATTATTTCTTATAAACAGTGGATTAAGATATTTCTCACTTAGAAATAGACTTGAACTATTTTGAATGTGTGAAATTATACTGACATCTATTTAGTGGTACAACTTTGAGATTATTAGATTATGAGAATTTATAAAAATATTATCTTCATCGTCAATATATGTTTCTTAAAAACACTATCTAACCCTCAGTGAATAGAGTAACCAAAATATTTGTAATGGTGAGAACTAACAGATAAATGAATGAATGATCAAGATACGTACAAGAAGGTCCGTATTACCATCGTTACAAAAAATGTATTAAATTTTATTAAATAAACTTAAGGTCTCTTATTGAGGTTTGGTTTTAGGTCACCAATATCGTTGAGCCGCCCCTGATGAATTATTCAACCTACTTGCAAGGCCGGCAAGTTGTAGAATAAATGAGAAGGCTGCTAACAGAATCAAATGGGGAGCTAAAGCTGATGGCCAATACTCAGTGAAGACAGGGTACTCATCCTTTGTGCACACAGAATGAGCTGTTGGATAGTTGCTGTTAGAAACTAATCTGGAGAACAAAAACACCCCCAAAAGGTGACCTGTTTCAGTTGGACAACACTTAAATGAAGTATGTTTGACCCAAGAAAATCTTAGTATAAGGAGCATATACATTGCCAAAAGATGTTATATGTGTCAAAAAAGTATAGAAACTAATAAACACCTCTTGCTACAATGTAGAGTAGATGCAGATATTTGGAACATGTTCTATTCATTTTTTGGACTCAGTTGGATCATGCCTGAGAACATTAGGATTCCTATGTTTGCTGGAGTTCTTGGAAAGTTAGTAGATCTATATGAAAAATCTGGAAAATGATTCCTGCTTGTATTTCCTTGTGTGTTTGAAATGACAGGAATAGAAGATAATTTGATAGAATATCAATTCCAAACCACTCTTTTAAGGGTACATGTCTCTTAGATTTATGTAGTTGGAGTGATTGAGCCTATTTGCTACGTGATCTATGTGTTGGGGGCGGCGTATATGCAAGGTGACGAGTGTATATACGTTGTCGTAGGTTAAAACATACGGGTAGAATTAGTTTATTTCATGCCTTTACTTATTACATGATCAATCCCATGTAATTGAGCCTATTTGCTACGTGATCTATATGTTGGGGGCGGCGTATATGCAAGGTAACGAGTGTATATATGTTGTCGTAGGTTAAAACATACGGGTAGAATTAGTTTATTTCATGCCTTTACTTGTTTTGTGTCTTTATTTATTACACGCATTTACTTGTTCCATGTCTTTATTTGTCACGTATCTTTACTTGTCGCATGCCTTTACTTGTTACATGTCCTTACTTATCGCATGCATTTACTTGCTCTATGCCTTTACTTATTTAATTCTTTATTCACCTATACTATGTTGGATCATGCGACTACTTGATTATTCATGTGTTAATGACTTGTTGGACTCTCTGTTGGATTATATGTGGGAGACTAGCTTTTGAATATTGGATTGCCTATCATATCCGGTTCATATCTTTCCTTAATGAATTATACGTATTCGTCCTCTTTTATGTTACATTGTGAATTTCGTCATATTTTGTTCCTTGATGGGTGTTTTCACATAAATTGGTATGTTGGATCGGATACCGTCGCAACATTATTATGATGGGAACGGGTCACTGTCGCAGCATTATTATGATAGAACCCAGGGTTGCTCGTCGAAATATTATGGCCATGGGATCGGGTTGTCGCCGCAATAGTTTTTGTGTATTCGATTGGATTGTACGCCATAATATGCTATTAATTTTGGTGTTTAGCTTGTGATGTTGTCCTCCTTTATGGTTTGGCTATGTTGTTCCCGGAATTTGTTTTATCTCTGTTGATTTGTGCTATTGAGAAAGATTTTGGTTGTTCTTTTACGAGAGACGTGATTATTATTTCCTTTATTGGATCCTTTAACTGTTATTCGTCTTTAATTCTGTCATTATTATTATTATTATTATTTCTCTTGTTATTTCTGTTGGGATTAAAGATTGGTGAATGGGAAATAGAGGGAAGAAAGTGGGGGGGAGGGGGGGAAATGAGCTTCCTTTTGCTTTGAAAAGAGCAAAGTGTCCCTCATTATTGGTGGAAAGAAAAGTGAATGTGCTTATATTGAAAAAGCACTTCTCTTGGTGTTAAATGGGTTGGAAAGAAAGTAAGCATCACGTCGTCGTCGCTCGGTTGCGGTTGATTAATATTTTTGGATAAAATTTCTTTTAATTATTTAATTAATTAACGAAAATTCAACCCGAAATAACCCAGGACCCGTGACGCGATCCGGTCCGGTCCGTTTTCTTTTTCGGATTATTTTAAATCCGGTTTCCCACAATATTTCAAACAGCCTGTTCCAACAACCATGACTGTTTCTGAAAGATTGCAAACCTTTTCAGAAATATCGCCAGAATCCCAGAATCTTTTCTTACGAATTTTTCTGCTCTTCTTCTTCTTCTTCTTCTTCTTTTGCACAAACATCTTCAGTGTGTTTTACAGCCTTCGAGTGGTCGCTGTTACATCGGTGTTTTTGGCACCAACACTCCGGTGAGTTAAATCATTCTATCCTAGGAGGATAATATTCCAACGCCTCGGGTACTTGAGGGGAATAATTTTCTAAGGACACACTGTGCATTCATTGAGCTCGATTTATTCCGAAATTATTTTTTCAAAAATTATTTCGACATTCTGTTCTTGCTAACTTTATGTTTCTGTTTTTCTTGTTTCAGAAAGTTTATTGTTTCATTATTTACAGTAATACATATTGACTAACAATCTTAAGGAAATTATTTTATTGTATCCTGTATTCTGTTTTTTGGAGATTAAAACCTGTGTGATTTTCTACTCCTTCTGAATTTTTCTATTCTGGTTTGAAGATATAAAAACTTCATTGGAGTATTAAAATTCAGAAACGATTTGAAGAACATAAAAACTTCATCGTTTACTGTGAAACAATATATAAAAACTTCGGCTTTTATTTACTAAACGTACTGTTTATCGGTCATTACATTATTATTCTATTTTTTGCCTGTAATTGAACTCTTTTGTTGTTGACAGTGAGAAATGGCAATTGATAATGGAAATTCTTCTGCGACTGTTGCGGCAACGACGATAGCTTCGTCAAGCCGAACTATTATTTCACCGGCCGAGAAACAGGGGAAACTTTCTGGAGCCAGCTTCAAAGGATGGCAGCAAAGGGTATTTTTCTGGCTTACCACACTTTGTATTTAGACGTTCACCAGTGAAGACCCTCCAGTGCCTGCCACCGACATACCAGACAATGAGAAGTTTATGACTGTTGAGGTGTGGAAACAGGCAGACTTTCTTTGCAAAGGCTACATCCTAAGTGCTTTGGAGGATAACTTGTACAATGTCTACAGTGCTATGAAAATTTCGAAAGAATTATGGGACGCACTTGAGAAGAAGTACAAGACTGAAGATGCATGCTTGAAGAAGTTCGTGTTTGCTAAGTTTCTAGACTATAAAATAATAGATAGCAAAATCGTTCGAACCCAAGTTCAAGAAATTCAACTTATTTTTCACGACCTTATGGTTGAAGGTATGGTCGTGAATGAAGCATTTCAAGTGGCTGCAATGTTTGAAAAATTGCCTCCTTTGTGGAGAGATTTCAAAAACTATCTTAAGCATAAGCGCAAAGAAATGAATTTGGAAGATCTTATGATTCGTCTCAAGATTGAGGAAGACAAACAAACAGCTGAGAAGAAGTCTCGTGGAAATTCAACGATCATGGGAGCTAATATCATTGAGAAGACTGCTCCAAAAAGTAAAAAGAGAAAGAGGTCTTCTGGACAGACTAAGGAGCAGAACAAAAAGAAATTCAAGGGCAACTGGTACAATTGTGGAAAAGCTGGTCACAAAGCCCCTGATTGTTGTCTCCCGAAAAAGGATAAGAAGAAGGGACAGGCCAACATAGTGGAGAAGAATGATGGCATTGATGATCTGTGTGCAATGCTTACGGAATACAACCTAGTTAGAAATCTGAAGGAGTGGTGGATTGACTCTGGAGCCACTCGACATGTTTGTGCCGTGAAAGAAGCATTTGCGACTTACTCTACTGTTGGTCCCGAAGAAGAGCTTTCCATGAAAAATACTGCAACAGCCAAGATTGAAGGTTATGGGAAGATATTCCTGAAGATGACTTCCGGCAAGGTATTAACGCTCAATAATGTTCTTCATGTTCCTACTATTAGGAAGAATTTAGTTTCTACTTCTTTACTTGTTAAGAATGGATTCAAATGTGTATTTGTTTCTGATAAAGTTGTTGTAAGCAAGAATGAAATGTATGTTGGAAAGGGCTACCTCACAGAGGACATTTTCAAACTCAATGTAATGCTTGTTGACAATATGAATAAAATTTCAGCTTCTTCTTATTTATTGGAGTCAAATGATTTATGGCATATTCGATTAGGACATGTCAATTATAAAACCTTGCAGAAGTTAATTAATTTAGAAGTATTGCCTAAATTCGAGTGTAATAAATTAAAATGTCAAATATGTGTTGAATCTAAGTTTGTAAAACATCCTTATAAGTCTGTTGAAAGGAATTCAAATCATTTAGACTTAATTAATACTGACATTTGTGATATGAAGTCGACACATCTCGAGGTGGGAAAAAGTATTTTATTACTTTTATTGATGATTGCACTCGATATTCTTATGTTTATTTGCTTAAGGATGAAGCAATTAAAGCATTTAAGCAATACAAGAATGAAGTGGAGAATCAATTGAATAAAAAGATCAAAATGATTAGAAGTGATAGGGGTGGAGAATATGAATCTCCGTTTGCAGAAATATGTTCGAAATATGGAATTATCCATCAAACTACTGCCCCCTACACACCTCAATCCAATGAAATTGCAGAAAGGAAAAACCAGACATTGAAGGAAATGATGAATTCTTTATTAATAAGTTCGGAATTACCGCAGAGGTTATGGTGGGGGAGGGGGGGAAGCTATCCTTACAGCTAACTGAATACTCAACAGAGTACCCCATAGCAAAACACAATCAATTCCATATGAAAAATGGAAAGGAAGAAAACCCAACTTATAATATTTCAAAGTGTGGGGGTGTTTAGCAAAAGTACAAGTACCTTTACCCAAAAGGGTAAAAATTAGACCAAAAATCGTGGATTGCGTTTTCATTGGAAATGCTACAAACAGTAAAGCATGTTGGTTTTTGGTTCATAAATCTGATAATCCTAAAATTCATGTTAATAAGGTAATTGAATCGGATAATGCTGAATTTTTTGAAAGCATCTATCCGTATAAAACTGAATGCGAGTCGTTAAGTGAAAGACATAAACGACCACGAGAAGAACCAAAGGAAAATATTCCAAGTGAAGAAGATCCAAGGCGTAGCAAACGTCAAAGAACATCTACTTCCTTTGGACCAGATTTTGTGACATTCTTGCTTGAAAATGAGCCTCAAACTTTTAAAACAGCTATATCATCTTCTGATTCAGCATTTTGGAAAGAAGCAGTCAATAGTGAGATTCAATCAATTTTAGATAACCATACATAGGAATTTGTTGACCTTCCTTTAGGAAATAAGCCTTTAGGTTCGAAATAGATCTTTAAACGAAAAATGAAAGTTGATGACACTATTGACAAATATAAGGCAAGACTTGTTGTCAAAGGTTATAGACAAAAAGAAGGCCTTGATTACTTTGACACTTACTCGCCAGTAACGAGGATAACATCTATTAGGGTGTTAGTGGCACTGGCGGCCGTGTATGGTCTTGAAATCTATCAAATGGATGTTAAAACAGCTTTCTTAAATGGAGAATTAGAGGAAGAGATTTACATGGAACAACCTGAGGGTTTTGTGGTTCCGGGTAAAGAAAAAAAGTGTGCAAAGTTGTTGAGTCATTTTATGGACTTAAACAAGCACCCAAACAATGGCATGCCAAATTTGACCAAACAATATTGGCAAGTGGGTTTAAAATCAAAGAGTGTGACAAATGTGTTTACATTAAAAACACTCCAGGACATGAAGTCATTATTTTTTTATATGTTGATGATATGTTGATAATGAACAAAAATATGGTAGATATAAATGCTACTAAACGTATGTTGGCTAGCAAATTCGACATGAAAGACTTAAGAGTTGCTGATGTGATCTTATGAATCAGAATTCACAAGACTCCACAAGGTCTAGCATTATCACAGTCTCACTACATTGAAAAGGTACTTGACAAGTTCAAGTATTTGGATTTCAAAATTGCCAAGACTCCAATTGACGCGAGTTATGCACTTCAAAAAAAATGAAGGTGAAAGTGACTCACAACTGGACTATGCAAGAGTATTGGGAAGTTTGATATATATCATGAATTGTACGTGACCAGATATAGCATGTGCTATTAGTAAACTGAGTCGGTTTACAAGTAATCTTAATTAAATACATTGGATGGTAATGAAACGAGTTACTTTGTATTATAACAAATATCCCTCCGTGATCGAGGGATATAGTGATGCAAATTGGATCACTGGATCATCTGAAGTTAAATCTACGAGTGGATATATTTTTGCAATTGGGGGTGGAGCAGTGTCATAGAAATCATCCAAACAAACGTGCATCGCCCGTTCTACAATGGAATCTGAATTCATAGCTTTAGATAAGGCCGGTGAAGAAGCAGAATGGCTCCGAAATTTCTTGGAAGATATTCTATTTTGGCCCAAACCTTTGGAACCAATATGTATATATTGTGATAGTCAAGCGGCAATAGGTAGGGCAGGGAGCGTTATGTATAACGAAAAATCTCGTCATATACGATGGAGACACAATACCGTTAGACAACTACTCTCTAGTGGTGTTATCATGATTGACTACGTAAAGTCAAGAGATAACGTGTTGGATCCACTTACAAAAGGCCTATCTAGAGAGGCAGTTGAAAGATCATCAAATGGAATAGGGTTAAGTCCTAGGACAAGTTATCATGGCGGTAACTCTACTTAGCAGATTGGAGATCCCAAGAGCTAGGTTCAAAGAGATCAAATAAAGTTATGAATGACGGTTCAACATTGTCAAATAACTCAACCCATTCTCGTGATGAAGACAATGTTCAGAAATCGAGGTAAAACATTAAGGCTTTTTGATGAGTCAATAAAGCTTAGAGCTTTTTAATGATTTGCTAAGTCTGGCAGGATATGACCAGATGGTGTGTGTATAGGATTACACGTTTAGAAATCACCTATGTGAGTGTGAAGTGTAAGCCGCTTCAAGGGGAATGAAAGTAAAGGCCCATTCTCTAAGCACTCATGAAACCAAGCGGTGTTCATGGCTGAAACGAACACAACCGTGAGAACCATAGATGGTTAAGGGTTAATTGTGTGACTTATGTTGTCTAGGTATATAACAAATCTCGACGGCTCAAAGATATCAAATCTACCGATTGACCGAGTATATCCGATATAAGTTCACTACGAAAAGTTCAAAGGGAAACCTACTTATCCAGATGCAATTAATCCTTGCATGTAAAACACACATTCGTCCGTGCATTCCTTTGCCTTATAGCCATTCCCCATTCATGTGGAGGATTGTTGGGATTAAAGATTGGTGAATGAGAAATGGAGGGAAGAAAGTGGAGGGAAAGTGAGCTCCATTTTGCTTTGGAATGAGCAAAGTGTCCCTCATTGGTGGTGGAAGGAAAAGTGAATGTGCTTATATTGAGAAATTACTTCTCTTGGTATTAAATGGGTTGGAAAGAAAGTAAGCCTCGCGCCGTCATCGTCGTCGCTCGCTCGGCTTCGGATTTGGTCAAAGCTTGATTGATTAATATTTTTGGACAAAATTTCTTTCAATTATTTAATTAATTAATTAATTAACGAAAATTCAACCCGAAATAACCTAGGACCCGCGACGCGACCCGGTCCGGTTCGTTTTCTTTCCTGGATTATTTTAAATCCGGTTCCCGCAATATTTCAAACAGCCTGTTCCAACAACTATGGCTGTTTCTGAAAGGTTGCAAACCTTTTCAGAAACAGTACCAGAAAGTCTATAAATATATTTTGAATCCCAGAATCTTTCCTTGCAAAATTTTTTGCTCCTCTTCTTCTTCTTTTGCACAAAATCTTTAGTGTGTTTTACAACTTTCGAGTGGTTCGCTGTTACATCGGCATTTTTGGTACCAATACTCCGGTGAGTTAAATCATTCTATCCTAGAAGGATAATATTCCAGCACCTCGGGTACTTGAGGGGAATAATTTCCTTAAGGACACACTGTGCATTCAGTGAGCTCGATTTTATTCCGAAATTATTTTTTCAAAAATTATTTCGACATTCTGTTCTTGCTAACTTTCTGTTTTTATTTTTCTTGTTTCAGAAAGTTTACTGTTTCATTGTTTACAGTAATACATATTGACTAACAATTTCTTTTGCTTATTAAGTGTACATGTTTACATGGTAAGTATCTTGTCGTAGCCTCGTCACTATCTCGTCGAGGTTAGCCTCAATACTTACTGAGTACATGTGGTCGGTTGTACTCATACGACACTACTGCACTTATTGTGCAGATTCTAGTGCGGGGCCTAACAATGTTCAGAGGGGAGCATAGCTTGGATTTCAAGAAGACTTGAGGTAGTGGTGCATTCCCATTCGCAAACTTCGAAGTTACTTTCACTCTCTTTATTATTGTTTCTTGTATCGGACAGTATTGCATTTTATTTCAGACTTAATATTTAGCACTCTTAGTAGCTCATGTACTTAGTCAAAGGCGGAGCCAGGATTTGAAATTTATGGGTTCGGGGTTTTAGTATTTTTAAGTTACTGGATTCTAAATTAATAATTTGTACATATTCAATGGTCTTTTAAGACAAATACATGTATTGGACCAAAGCGATTGGGTTCGAGCGAACCCGTACTCGATGGACTAGCTCCGCCCCTGTACAAATCTTGGGAGGTTATTAGACGGTTGTATTACTTTAGACTTGCTATGTAATTTCTGAGTTTTGCCTTATTTATGATATTATAGTATTGTTTAATATTTGTTTTGTATCTCTTATTACCGTTAAGTGTTGGCTTGTCTAGTAAGTGACATTAGACGTCATCACAACCCCTTGATTGAGATTTTGGGTCGTGATATTTCAATGCTAAACAAATAAAGAAGCTGATGTTCAAGATGTTCCAGGAAACTATTGGCTCCAATTTCTTGTTAGGTGTCACTGTTGCCGCATCCGGAGATAACCACAATCTCAAAAATACTTCTCTCGCTAAGGCAGAAGAATCACTATCAGGTACCATAAATTACTGTTGAACAAATAAATTATGTAAACAAGGCAGAAGAATCATGTCTTTCTTTTTTAGCATAATTTAGAAAAAAAAATATATTATATATTTGTCGGCAATTATTTCGGACGGACATCAATTTAAGTATGTTATTTTCGAGCGAATTACCAACTAGATGAACCAAACGGGTTATGAAGCGGCACAGATTAGATTTTGTTTACCCTAAAATTGCGAGTAACAATTAAACTTATTTAGCGGTTTTAAGGATACGTAATTTAATCCAATACTAATTGATAAACAAGGAATTAAATAGATAATTTGAATAGTAAAATAAATCAAACCAGTGTTCTGGCAGTGCTTTCGACTTCGATTCGAGATGGTCTCGAGTTTGGGTAACAAGAACAATAAAGAACAGAAAATAAACAGTGATGAGCAGTAATAGATAGTAAGCGAAATAGAGAAAGTAGTGTATGTGTATATGTTTTTCAGTGAATCTATCCGCCTTACAAATGAATGGGGTCCCTCTTTATATAGTAGAGAGATCCTAAAAAAGGTACAATTCTAATAACGAAAACAAATCCCATGATTGGCATCAATAATCGCTTGATTCGATCTGTTCCGGGATTTTCACCGAGATCTTCGATCGATTGCTAATATCTCATCATTCCGTTATTATGCTTTACTCGAAGTCGGTCATGCTCGGTCTTGATCTTCAGCGAGCACTTCGATCTTCATGCTCCATACTCTGTCATTGAGCTCGAGCCTGGTCTATTACGAGCTTACTCTCGAGGCAGCTTCTCGTGTCTATAAAATCGGACATGCCTGATTTCGACCGTATACAGATTTACTTTTGTTTATCTTAATATAAATTCTCTTCACTTTTTGGTTGTCTATTTTTATTAATTGATTGGTCATTGAAATTATCTCATTCTTCTCTTTTTAAATAGTTTTTACTTCATTATGAAAGATGATAATATCAACTTTCTAAAACATAGAGAAAATTGAAATGAAATACAAAGTTACTTCGAGAAACCAACTTTATTTTTGTATAATGTAAATTATGTTAGATACAATTAATTTTACTTAATTAATTTTCTTTAAATATTAAGATGAAAGCATAAGAGGATGAAGTGGAGAGAAGAAAGAACTTGAGATGAATTGGGGGTGAGATTATGTGAAGTGAGGGAGGAAGTGATAGCGATAAATGGAATTTAACAGCTTTTTAACTATAAAAGTGCTTAGGGGTCGTTTGGTTTGAAGACAAGTATGATGAATTAATGATATTAGGATTAGTTATGTTGTGATTAGTTGTTCTGATATTATTTCTCATTGACTGTTTGGTATATTGTATTAATCTTAGATTGTCAATTTTATTGTTTTATCCTGGGATAACTTATTATGGGATTACTATTCCATCATCTGGCAGGTATAAGTTATCCTGGTACTATTTTTAATCCAGTTGGAATAATTTATCCCACGATTAGTAACCAAACAAGAGATAAAGAGATACTAAATTTTTATCCTAAGTTTATTTTTGCTTATCCATTATACCAAACGATCCCTTAGTATTTTTATAGGACTTAGTAGTTTTAGCTATAAAACTACTTAGTAGTTGACTCAACAATATACTGTTAATTTATACCATATTTATTAGTTCAAAGTGTAATTTGACATACTCTTTACGAAAGGTACCATTATCATAGCACTTTGATTCGGTAAAAACTTACTCACATCGGGTGTTTACCTCCAATTTAGTTAAGTTAATCATAGAAGACAAACTAAGGCTATTAGAAGTCCTACTTTTAATAAATAAAAAAGGAAAACAAAGTCATAATAACTTAACGTTAGAAAGTTTAGCGTTAAAGTCACCGTCTTTTTTTTATATTATTTCATTCCATTCTTCTTCTAGGTTCTGGCTCAAATCGAAGTTTTGCGTTATTCTCTTAAACTACGATTAATTGGGAGTTAAGAAATTGGAATATCATGTTGGTTAATTTTATACTTCTACAAGTATATTTGCTTGTTGAAAGAGCTATGCTTTTTAAGAAAAAACTGTTAACACATAAGTTTAATTTTCTTCTCTAGATTTTTTTTTTTTAATATATGTTCTTAATTTTCATGACTAACAACAGTGTAAGTATGAAATCAAGTGCAATTCTGTGATGTTTATTTGTATGAGTTTGGCAACTTTTGAAATTTATTTTTAGGATACTTTATTTATTTAATTCACGATTTTTTCTTTATAAAAAGTAAAAAAAGAAAGTACAATAATATAAAATAAAATCAATTTACTGCGTTTTAGAACACAATGGATAATATATATTATAGCAAGATAATAAGTAATTATTATATTATTGATTAAGATTATGTGCAAAACACATAAGTGGTTAACTATAGTTAAGTATTAATAATTGTAGTTAAATAAAGTGACAAGCGTTATTTGTTTGTTAGTTAAGTTTTTACCCTTTGATTCTTATAGACAATTTTTTTTACGTACGGATTTTTCCTTTAGATATTAACCTAATCTATGAAAATTTGGGGGAAAGTGCACATATAGCCATTCTCAGGTATGTTATTTAGATATTAGTCAATATTTATTTTGTCCTGAAATTTTAAACTTTAAATTCAGGATAATTCAGAATATTTTTATCCAGGAAATTTGAACCGAAAAAAAAAAAAAAAAAGAACGCAAATAAAGCCCTGTAAAGTGGCTATCTGTGTCATTTCTATGAAAATTTGGCCGGGCTGGGCGGATTGAGCCAATTGGGCCTAAAATTGCCAGCTTTAGTCAAAAATCAAAATACAATACGTGCCAAATTACAAAAGATTAAGAAATTAAATTAAATTAAAGAAAAATAATGTTTGTTATGATTTTCTCATCAAAATATATACAAAAAATTTAGCCTAATTTTAATCTCAAAACCCTTATAAGAATCTGATTCGCTTATACAGAGTTACAGACTAAAAAAAAAAGAAAAAAAGTAATACAGAATTCATTAAACTCCCACTCTATCGTCTACGACCTTTGCTCATATCTCCGCGACCTCGTCGGCGGCGATCTCTCTTTTCCGGCGAATTAAAAAAACGTAAGCTTCTTCTCTGTTATATATACATCCTGATTTTTCGTTTTTAAATTTGTAAAAATCTAATCTTCTTAATTCCTCTTTGTGAATTAGGTTTTACTGATATTGATTATGAATTATGAATTGGGTTTTAATTCACTGTGGCTGCTCCCACTGTATGAAGAAAAACATCTGTTTTAATCTGTGTTTTGATTGTTCTAATTAATTTTGTCGAACTATCGGATTCTATCAAAATAAGTAAAAAGAATTATGAATAACGCTACTAAGATGAGTTTTCATTTTTAAATAACTTTCTGCTAGGTTTTTTTTTTTTTTTTGGTGTTTTTCTTGTAGCGTTATAAAAGATGAGATTTTATTTTAATATTGGTATTTTTAGCTTTTTTCGCCTTTTGGGATGTTTTGGTTTGCTTTATTTGTTTGTTTTTACTTTTTGATTACAACAACAACAACATACCCATTAATATTACACACTGTGGGGCCTAAGAGGATAGTGTGTACGCAGAATTTACCTCTACCTTATGAGTATAGATAGGCTTTTTTTCTTTTTTGATTATTTCTTAAAATTTGTCTGCCCCCCCCCCCCCCCTTTTGTGTGTGTGTGTGCGCGCGCATATTTATTGATTCCAATTGGGATGAAAATGCTTTCAGGAATTTCAAATTGATCGATACAAAGTACACAACTATATAAAAGTAGTTTACTATGAATGTATGATGGATATATTGAAGTGGAATGGATAAAGAAGATTTATATAGCCTATCCCATCTAGTTTGGGATTGTGGGCATAGTGGATTGGTTGAATCAATCTTGGATGAAGCTAGAAGAAGCCTTGGTTCTTCTTCTCAGGATAAAAAGCGTACATTATCTTTGAGATTCCTTTGGACTTAATATAGCTGAGATTCAACTCGGAGTAAACAAAAGTAATATTTGTAATGGTCTCAACATTTGTTTTATTTATGTACTAAGGAGAATGTGGTAGGGCTATAATTGAAATATTATACCAGAACCTTCTGGTCTTCTTTGTTGGTTAACGTAATGTGCAAATCTGTGGGAAACAAATGTATCCTAAAGTATTTAATTAATTGGTTTTGCTACTATGGTGTCCAAACAATCCTTTGGCTTTTGGAATGATTAGATATGTCATTGTGTTGCTCTCTCTTTTCCTATAACATATGTTCCGGTGTTTGAGTCTGTGATAACCTTAAGCTTTTTGTTTTTCTGGTTCACTAAAATACGACCCAGTGATAAATTTTCTTATTGCTATTCTGTCTTTTTCTTCTTTCAATGTGATTTTATGCTTCTTTCTTTTCTATTTATGCTACTGTTCCAATTTCTTGCTAATTTCTGTAATAATGTGCTTAGTCTTTTGTGCAAAGCTTCTTCATTACTATTCTGGATGTGTTTGTTTCTTAGTCAGTTGGCTGAGCTGACTGGTGTATGGGCGATCTATTTATTCACATTTTCTAATCACTCTCTTTGGTTACAACAGATTGTAAATACAATGGGGAAGAAAAAAACAGATGAGGCTGGTTTTAGCGGGAAGGCTAAGGGAAGCAGCAAAGATGGCTCCAAGGAAGGGAAAAAGGAGAAGCTTTCTGTCTCTGCCATGCTTGCCAGCATGGACCAGAAGCCTGAGAAGCCCAACAAAGGATCTTCAGGCACTGGTGCTAGTAAGCCCAAGCCTAAAGCAGCTCCAAAAGCGTCAGCTTACACTGATGGTATCGACCTTCCTCCCTCTGATGACGAGGAGGATGAGCATCTCCCTGAAGAAGAGGAAGAACTTAGAAGGCATAGAAGGAATGAAACAGGTCCACTTGATACCTCCATAAGTCATAAAGAGCTGAAGAAACGCGAAAAGAAGGACGTGCTTGCTTTTCAGGCAGCTGAGGTGGCCAAAAAGGAGGCACTTAGAGATGATCATGATGCTTTTACTGTTGTTATCGGTAGCAGGGCGTCTGTTCTTGAAGGTGAGGATGACGCTGAAGCAAATGTCAAGGATATAACTATAGAGAATTTCTCTGTAGCAGCTCGTGGAAAAGAACTTTTAAAGAACACATCAGTTAAGATATCTCATGGGAAGAGATATGGTTTAGTTGGTCCCAATGGAAAGGGAAAGTCCACCCTACTAAAGCTCCTTGCTTGGAGGAAGATTCCAGTACCAAAAAACATTGATGTACTCTTGGTTGAACAAGAGATAGTTGGTGATGATAGGACAGCCCTTGAAGCTGTTGTTTCAGCTAACGAGGAACTCATCAAGCTCCGAGAAGAGGCTGAATCTTTACAGAATGCTGCTGCATCTGTTGGTGAGAATGAAGATGATGCTGATGGGGATGATGATGTTGGAGAAAAACTATCTGAACTGTACGAAAGGTTGCAGCTGATGGGATCAGATGCTGCTGAGGCCCAAGCATCGAAAATTCTTGCTGGACTGGGTTTCACTAAGGAAATGCAGGGTCGTGCTACCCGGTCTTTTAGTGGTGGTTGGAGGATGAGAATTTCTCTAGCACGGGCTCTTTTTGTTCAGCCTACTCTATTGCTGTTGGATGAACCCACTAATCATCTTGACCTTCGGGCTGTACTATGGTTAGAGGAGTACCTGTGCAGATGGAAGAAAACTCTGGTTGTTGTTTCACATGATCGAGACTTTTTGAACACTGTTTGCAATGAGATTATTCATCTCCATGACATGAAACTGCACTTCTATCGGGGTAACTTTGATGGTTTTGAAAGTGGATATGAACAACGTCGCAAAGAGATGAACAAGAAGTTTGAGATTTATGATAAGCAGTTAAAAGCTGCCAAGAGATCTGGAAATCGAGCACAACAGGAGAAGGTAAAAGACCGAGCCAAATTTGTAGCTGCCAAAGAATCAAAGAAAAAGGGCAAGGATAGGGTTGATGAAGATGAAACTCCACCTGAAGCCCCTCAGAAGTGGAGGGACTACACCGTTGAGTTCCACTTCCCCGAGCCTACTGAACTGACGCCTCCACTTCTTCAGCTAATTGAGGTCAGCTTCAGTTACCCAAATCGACCAGACTTTAGGCTCTCTGATGTTGACGTTGGAATTGATATGGGGACCCGAGTCGCTATAGTTGGGCCCAATGGAGCAGGGAAATCGACCTTGCTCAACCTCCTTGCAGGTGATTTAGTTCCTTCAGAGGGTGAAGTCCGCAGGAGTCAAAAGTTGAGGATCGGACGGTACTCACAGCATTTTGTTGATCTTCTCACAATGGATGAAACACCAGTACAGTACCTTCTTCGTCTTCACCCAGAGCAGGAGGGACCTAGTAAGCAAGAAGCTGTTCGTGCAAAGCTGGGAAAATTTGGACTTCCCAGTCATAACCATCTAACCCCCATTTTAAAGCTGTCTGGAGGACAAAAAGCTAGAGTTGTGTTCACCTCTATTTCCATGTCGAAGCCTCACATCTTGCTATTAGATGAGCCAACAAACCATTTGGATATGCAGAGTATTGATGCTTTGGCAGATGCACTTGATGAATTCACAGGTGGAGTTGTGTTAGTCAGTCACGACTCTAGGCTCATATCGAGGGTTTGTGACGATGAAGAAAGAAGTGAAATTTGGGTAGTTGAGAATGGAACTGTTGAAAAGTTCCCTGGTACATTTGATGAGTACAAGGAAGAACTTGTAAGGGAAATCAGGGAAGAGGTTGATGATTGATGTTGCAACCCGTTTATTCTGTTGTTATATCTTGAGTTCTTGGTTCATTTTTTTGGAACCTTTTCTTTTCGACTTCATATTGAGGGAGTGTAATCTTCTGTTGCGGATATAGAAGAACGTAGTGGCTAAGTTATATGTACTGTCATATTCTATCTATTTCTTGTTATGGCTTGCCTCACAGGCAATAATGTCAGGAACATTGATTTTTGCTTCTTATTCAATCTGTTTTTCCTTTCGTCTGTCAGATTTGCCTCAATTTGCATCTTCAACTTGCATCAACACGTATGCTGTTTTGTTTCTATGGATCCGAGGACAGGTTTTATAATCTCACTTTCTAGTTTTGTAACATGAATGATATGATACTGGATTACTGGAATATGAACATATGATGTTTGTTTGTGCCTACTGTTTTCCTAAAATCTGCAATTTAAGATTTCCGTACTCCATTTTTTTTTATAAGGTAAAGGTTTCATTAGATAAAGTACCAAGATGGTACACAAAAGTTCATGAAAGAAGGCTGGAATAGTCAGTTACAATAACTTTCCAAGCATCTCAATAAAGTCCAAATATTGATCTACATTCTCCAAAATAGTACTCTTACACCAGAAATACAAATTATGTAGATATTTGTTCTTAATCCTAGAGATATGTCTTCTTTGTCCTTCAAAGCATCTCTTATTTCTTTCCAGTCCAAAAGATGCATAACGGAATAGTTCTCCAAAATTGCTGCTGTCCTTTAGCTATTCTTTGGCTCTGCCAGCTCTCAAACAAACTCCTAATACTGTGAGGCATTTACCCAGGACACTCGACAAATATTCACGATTAGATCCCAACACTGCCTTGAGATCTCACAATCAGAAATAAAGACATCAAGTAAGTTGGAACTCCATCTATTACACTATTAATAAGAGTGAGTCTGCCCCCAAATGACAGATACTGTTTCTCCCGTGAAACCAGCTTTTCTGCACATTTATTGAGAACTCCTTGCCAGATCCTCTAGTCATTCTTTGTTACTACTTGTTATCTATCGAAAACAGTCTATCTACCTTCTGCAAGGTAGGAGTAAGGTCTGCGTATACTCTATTCTCCCCAGACCCCATCTTGTGAGATTATGTTGGGTTTGTTATTGTTATTGTAAATGGCGGCCTAAATATACAGTGGGAGATTCTCCACTTTACATCCCATTATATCTGCAATTTCTTCAACACTTTGCTCTGCATTTATGTCGAATATACTACTTTTTCCTAAATTAACTTTCAAGCCAGTCACAACTTCAAAACTCAACAATACCCCTCTGCGATATAGAAACTGTTCATTTTCAGCTTCACACAAAAGTAAAGTATCATCCAGTGTTTTAAAAGGCGTGGGCGTAAGGCGAGGCATTTTACATATGCCTCAGCGAGGCGTAAGCCCCGAGGCACGGGGCGTAAGACCCATGAGTATTTAATTTTTAATATTTTATAAAATAATATAATTAGAGTAAATATTTATAAACATGTAAAATTGTATAAGAATTGAAGAAAACTATAATTATGTGAAATCATATATATATATATATATATATATGTGTGCTCCATCCCACAAAAAACTAGTCAAAACAATCTATTATACACTACTTACAAGCACAAGTATCTTGAGTCGAAAAGAATAAAGTTTTCTACATGAAGGAACTACAAGGATGATTAACCTGCAATTTGAACTTTGAACGTGCTGCTATGAAAGAGAATTGAGTTCTCTTTGTATTTGTAAAAAAAAATTGAATATTTGTTGCTTTTGGGAGATATTAGCAGACTAGCGGACAAGATAAAGAATTGGGAAATGCCATAAATTAGGGCTTCAATCAATAAAAAAGGTCTTGACTTTTAAGTTTAATACATTTCAGTTCCTTTCTAAACTTTTGAGTAATTACAAGCTGACTTTTGAGAATTTAGGTATTATATGAAGAACTAATTCAACAAATTTTGTAAAAACTGATAGAATTTTCTTGTTGTTCGTCTGACAGTGCCAAATAACAACTATCAAAGGGAACATTTTTCACTGGCAAAACTTTGGTACATTTTGATTCCTTTGGGACGTTATGACTTTGTCGTCTGTATCAAGGATCACTTCTGTTTCCGTTCAAAAACACCCAAAATTGTCTTGTAAAATTCTATCATTAACATTATTCTAATCAACATTCACAAATTTCAAGATTTGGGTAGCTTCAAAACCACAACAAGAGTAGGAAATGGAGGAAAAAAATACAGAAAACAAGTTACGTCTTGAAAGTAAACAAGTACATAGAAACTTTACAGTTATGAGGCCCTTAGCTTTCCCTTCAGTCTTGAACAACAGACTCTTGATATCATATCGAGCCAACTCATCATGTCCACTAAGAATGTGAAATAGGCATTCCTCCAAGAAGGGTTGACAATTAAACAGCCCAAGATTCCCCAAAATGCAAGAAAGAAACCAAACACCATTGATATATAAAACTCCCGAGATGGAAACTCCGCATCCTCACCATGTTCTTGAGGATTCATGTTGCTGCTATGATCAATATGGGGACTAGGAGGAGCATATCCGGGACATTCTTGAAGAGGAGGACCGCAGAGTTGAGCGTTACCACTGTAGGATGATGTCTCAAAAGTTTGGAGTTGAGTGCTTGATGGAATTCTCCCTGATAAGTGATTGTTTGACAAGTCCAACACACCAATAAAAGTCAAGTTAGCAAGGCCCTTAGGTATCATTCCAGAAAGCTGGTTTCTTGACATGTCAAGTGACTCCAACATCTTCATTTGACCTATTCCTTCAATGATACTTCCATTCAGATCATTTCTTGAAAGGTTCAAAGATTTCAATCCTCTCATTTCAGCTATTTCTTTAGGGATACCTCCAACCAATTTGTTACTTGAAAGATCAATAGTCTTCAGATATATTAAAGGATTCTTGTACTCAGCCTCCTGGTTTTTCCATTGAACCAATAAATTGCTTAGGTACGAGTAATGTCGAGGATATTTGCCATAGAAACCTCGAACTTCAAATTCCATTGGCTCACCCAAACCATTTTCTTGATGCAGTAAGGTAAAATTATTGAAGCATTGTGGAATTTTCCCAGATAATCCATTTGTTGAAAGGTCCAGTATCTGAAGAAACTGAAGCTGACAAATGATCGATGGAATGCTACGATAGAATTTGTTGAACCGCAGGCTTAGAATGCGCAAGTTGAGTAGGTCAGTCCCTATCCATGCTGGGATTCTTCCTGTCAGCTTATTCCCTCCAAGATCCAAGATTTGCAACAACTGACATTGTGAAAAAGAAGGCAACATTCCATTAAAACTGTTCTGGCGCATGTATATTGCCTTTAAATTTGTCAAGGAGCCTAATGACTGTGGAAGTTTTCCAGAGAAATTGTTATAGGCTAGATTAAGAACAGCTAGATTAGTCACATTCATCCAACAATCAGGAAGCTCTCCTGAGAATTGATTGTGTGATAGGTCAAGGGAAGTGGCTGCTGTTTTACTTTTACAAATGGAAGAGATGGATCCGAAAAACTGATTTTTGTGCAGGTAAAATATTTGCACATTGGTAGGAACTAATGGCAAAGGTCCTGAAAAGTTGTTAGAGCTTAAATCTATAACCATGTAATCATATGTATTCTCTATTAAGTCAGACACTCTTCCACTGATTTGGTTGTTGGAGAGATTCAAAATCTTTAGATCGGGAGGTAAACCTGAAAACCAACTTGGAAGCGTGTCTGAAATATTTGCAAGAGAGATATCAAGAACAGTATAGTTGTTTTGACTTTGAAGCCACTTGGGGAAAGAAGGTCCCAAATTGCAAGATGGAAGGTTTATAACTTGAAGCTGAAAAGGAGGAAGCCAATCGAAGCTCGTCTTCAAAGCCAACGAATTGAACGATAAGTCCAAATCCACTAAACTGGAGAGGTTTGAAAGGTGGGACTCAGTGATTGTACCCTTCAGGACATTGTAAGAGGCATCAAAACTTTCCAAGTTTGATAGTTGTCCCATACTTTCTGGTAATCCTTCCAGTCTATTGGACGAGACGTCCAAAATTCTAAGCTGTGATAGTTTTCCAATACCTTGTGGTATCCTCCCTTGAAATTGATTAGATCCAAGATGCAACTCTCTCAATGATGGAAACAATGCTAAATCTGGTAATGGCCCTCTCATTTGGTTATCAGACAAGTCTAGATACTCAAGGCTCGAAACTTGTCCAAATCTTTCCATGAAAAAACCATTCAGCACATTTTTCTGCAGGTATAATCTCTTTAAGGCTGAAAATCTTGTGACATTAACCAATGAACCAAACATTGAGTTGTCGTTCAACCCCAAAACCTCAAGTGTTTTCCTACTGCCTGATAACCTGAGAAACAACTCAGGAAGCCATTGGTATGTTCGAGTGTTAGACATGTCCAGATAACGTAAACGTGTCAAATTGCCAAAAGAACTTGGAATCCCACCTTTAAGATTAAGCTCATTTGCAAGATTAAGATGTTCAAGATACATCAAGTTCCCAAATCGATCATCAATTTGACCGTCGAGCTGATTATTGGAGAGGTCTATGCTAGTTAAGCTTGTGCTAAAATTGAATAACCAGCTATATTTAGCTGAAGAAGAAAACTCATTACAACATAAATGAAGAACAGAAAGAGAGATCAAAGAAGAATTGGCTATTTCAGCTGGAGATGGAACTAATTTAGAGAGTCCACAAAGACTCAAGTCAAGTTCTTTCAATAAAGGGAGCTTAGTTATCTCTTGAAACCAATTCTTTACTTGGAAGTCACTACCACCTAGACTCAATAACTCTAGAGAAGAGAGATGAGAAAGCCATCTAAGGTCCTTTACTATAAGATTATTATATCCAAGATCAAGAATCCTCAATGAAGTTAGATTCTTGAACTGTGTAGGAATTAAACCAGAAAAAAAGGAAGATGAGAGGTTCAAATACTCTAGTCTCTTAAAGGAGCATATGAATCTTGGTATTTCACTTCTTTCAAATTCATTCACGCTAAGGTCCAAGAAATTCAAATACTCCAACTCAAGTAGAGAGGGACTAAGTTTACCTGTCAATCTTGGAGCAAAACAAGCACTAGCAGAACAAGAAAAGGCATTGTGAAGATCAAGAACAATTACATGACCAGTTCTTTTGTCACATTCAATACCTTTCCATTTGCAGCATTCTTTTTTATCTTCTTCATCACCCCATGTTGATAATTGACCAAAATAATCATTAAGGCCTCTTTTGAACTCAAGAAGAGCATCTCTCTCCTTTTCTATACACAGAGTCAATCCAAAAGCTGCTTGTAGGAGCAGTAAAGACAAAGTAACAAGGAAATGAGCTGAACTTGGATATTCCCTTTTGCCCATTGTTCAAGAAGCAACTAAATGTTAGTATGTGTTTTTTTTAAATCTTTAGCTTATATATATATATATATATATATATATATATATATATATATTTCCTAGACAAGTTTCAAGAATGTGCTAGGAAATGTATGGATATGTCTTAGTAGGAAATTTAATGCTCGACTATCCAAGTAGTAAGTTGTCTTCAAACCCAATTTGAAGATTAGAAAAGGACTCGTGAGGAATAAATTATACTTCAGATTTTATTAAATATTTCACATAAGAAACAAGTGGCCCCACCTTGAGAAATGATTGATTACATCTTATTTTCTCCCACTTTGACTAGTAAGCATAAGCAAGTAGGAGTACTGGAGATTGAGTCAAAGAAGACGGGCTAGTTGAGTTTTGTACCAAAATATACTATAATAAGAAAAGGAAAATGAGAGAGGCAGTGGAATTGGAACCATTTGGAAGATACTAAATGAATCAACGATAAAAGACAAAAGAATTAAAACAAATAATGAACATCATTCCATTAATTGGACCAAGAACATAATAACAGTTCACTTCTTCCAACCAATCCCTAACACGGCCAAAAGAAAAAACAAAAGTTGGAAAAACCATTTGCTAATCAACTCAAAATAAGCACACTGATTTGGAGGATTGGTTTACAAGGTGACTTAGAGCATCAGCCAATAAACAACACTAAAATCAGCAACAACAAAAGGGGCACAGGCAACGTAGAAGCATTTTTCTGACTTATTACGCGTTTGGTAAATATCAAAAATGCTTATAACTCAAGTGTTTATAAGCTAAAATAAGTCATAAGTTATAAGTTGATCATCCTGACTTTTCAATATACAGTCAAACATCTCTATAACAGCCTCGTTTGTTCCGAATATATTTGGATGTTATATCGAAGTGTTGTTATATAAAACATATATTATAACATAATATGAAAGTTGGTTCCGGAAAAGTTTGATTTTTATAGTGAAGTGTTGTTATATAGGTATGTTGTTATAGAGATGTCTGACTGTATAAGCATTTTTAGTTTGACCAAATTTTTTACTATTTTATCCATATTATTATTATATAATTCTGAAATTCATTTATCTTGATAAAACTTGAACTCTATTCTTCACTTTCACTCTGTCATCCTTTCCCGGGCTTATTTCCCATAAATATTGTTCACCATCATGAACAACAAAAAGCTCTTTACCGTGAACTAAATCAATCAAATTAATTTGAGTTAGAAAAATTCTATTTTCTGTAAATCGACTTTCTTCATCTCTTTGAAAATGTAGCTGTTTTGCATCATTCAAAATTCTATTGTGAAATATGAACTAAATTATCTATTTTTAATTGCATTGTGTTGGTAATGAAAAATGACGATGTAATAATGATCTTCTTATTGTACTTTAGCTCATTATTGCTAAAATAATATTTACTTACAAAATATTAATTTAATCTAATCAATTTTGAATTAAAGTAAATCCATAAGTTAATTTACTTCAATCACTTTAGAATTTTAAATCTTGTATAAGTATATATTTATAAGTGTAAACAGTTTAAGGGGCATTTAAGTCATTACATCACAAGAAAATACTTATAAGCACTTATTTACCAAATACTTTAACTGATTATTATCAGTTTTAACACATAAATTGTCACGACCCAAAATCTCACCACAGGCATCGTGATGGCACTTAGTCTCTAAGACTAGGTAAGCCGATTTCAATTACCTTTTGAAGCCAATTTTTTTTTTTTTTAATAAATAATCAAAACTGACAGCGGAAAAAATATGAATATACAACCTCCCAAGACTGGTAGTACTGAGTCACAAACTCTAACTGAATACATGAAATGATCACGAGGACCGAATATACAATACTCTTTGATTACAAGTTAACAGTACAATGAAATGAAAAGACTCCAAGGGACTGCGACGACCCAGCAGCTCTACCTTGAATCCTTACGATCCCGCTTTAACTCCGCTCAAGTCCGTTATCTTCAATACCTTGCTCTGCACAAAATGTGCAGAAGTGTAGTATGAGTACGCCATGGTCGGTACCCAGTAAGTATCAAGACTAACTTCAATGGAGTAGAGACGAGGTACAGTCAAGATACTCACTGGCCTAATAATATGTGCAATATAATATACAAAATAATAGAAAATAAATAATAATAAGGGCAGGATAAAGCAACCAGTTATTTGCACAACAGACAACAAGAATACAATTAATATCACTCAACAATTAATAAACACAATTACACCCAATTAAAGGAAGTCTTTCAAATAAATGTCTTTCACATATAATTCTTCTAGATAACTCTCTTTTAAATATAATTTTCTGAAATAATTATTTTTCAAATATAATTCTTTCAATAAATCTTTTCAAATATAATTTCCTCGAATAAATATCCTTCAAATACAATTCTTTCATATAATACTTTCTAAGTAAAAATCCTTCCAAATAAATATTTTGAATATAATTCTTTCAATTAAAAAGTCACCATAATCATAAAAATACGGGTCCCGGCCCATTTTCATATTTTTCGTAAACACGGATCTCAGTCCAATTTCATATTTCCACGGCACCTCGTGCCCATAATTAAATCATAATATTTCCCCGGCACCTCGTGCCCTCATTTCATCTCACAACTGCACGGACAATTCGCGTGCCAAATATCATTACCACTTCATCACAGCACCTCGTGCCCACATTTCATCTCACAACTGCACGGACAATTCGCGTGCCAAATATCATTACCACTTCATCACAGCACCTCGTGCCCACATTTCATATCACAACTGCACGGACAATTCACGTGCCAAATATCATCATTATTTACTCATGGCAACTCGTGCTCACATTTTACTTTCTAATCCGCCTGGCAATAGCAATAGGTTCTCAATTTCAACATAACACAGATTGTTATCAATTTACTATCAACAAGATCAATTGCACAAGGCATAAAAATAAACACAAGAAAAATCACAACATTACATAAAAAACATCAACACCACAACCCCACATCATCACATATCGTCCCTGACAATAGCCACCCTTATCGTTCCTATTGCCACCCTTATCACTCCTATAGCCACCCTTATCGCTCCACCCAGACAATATCAATAGCCACCCTTATCGCTCCTATAGCCACCCTTATCGCTCCGCCCAGACAATATTCCAACAAAATACAACAACAGTGAAATGCCACACTTATAACCACATAATATCAACGGTGAAATGCCACCCTTATCTCCTCAAAATAACAACTCACACAACACAACAATTTACACGGGAAATTATTACAACAACATAACAAAATCAGTTCATATTACAATTTGTCCAATGGCCACAACTAAATTCCAAAGCTACAACCAAGTCAATTAATTTCACAACAAATAGCCAAAAGCTCCACACAATGTGTACAACACCCAAAAATAATCAATAGAGATAGAAAGTACTCAACATAAAGCGAAGTCTTCATTAAATTCAAATTTTCAATAATTATATAAACACATCTTCTTAAGCTCATTTAATTAATTATTTGCAGAGGAAAAATCAATAATAAAATTAAATTCCAATAATTATCAAACCAACAAATTCAGGAATTACATAAATAATCAAGTAACAATCACATCAAATTGTCATATAACAACAAATTCAACAACAACAAGGATTTAGACACGAAAAATAGATGATTAAATATATACCAATAATTACCCAATTTACCACACAATATGCTCTAAACTTTAACTCAATAAAATTTACACATATAAGCCGAGTATATACTCGTCACCTCGCATATATGGCTTTTTCACATTTTACAAATGGCACATAAGACTCGATGCCTAAGGGGTAATTCCCCCACTCGAGGTTAAGCAAGACACTTACCTCGTTTTGCAACCAATTTCAAGATTCCAATAAACCTTTTCCTCGTGAATTCGTATCCGAAAGCTCCAAATCTAGTCACAAACAATTCAATATACTCAACACGAATCGTAGGAATTAATTCTGTATGAGAATACAAATTTTCCAACAAAATCCGAAATTTAACTCAAAAATCGCCCGTGAGACCCATGTCTCGGAATCCGACGAAACTCACAAATTTCGATAACCCATTCAATTACAAGTTCACCCATACCAATTTTATCAAATTCCGATATCGGATTGACCTTCAAATCTTCATTTTATATTTTTGGAAGATTTTACAAAAATCTGATTTTGCTTCCATAAATTCACGGATTCATGATGTAAATGAGTATGGAATCATGAAATATATTCAATATAGGATAAGGAATACTTACCCCAATGTTTACCCGTAAAAATCGCCCAAACCGAGCTCCCCAACTATTTTTATGTCAAAAATGGCCAAAAAACCCGTTTATAGAGCCTCTGGTATTTTCGAGCGTCACAGGTAGCGTGGAGCGCTACCTGTGGCGCTATTTCCAGTACCCTTAAATATCCCAGTGCCAGGGCTAGCGCCCCACGCTACCCTGGGTGCTCGCGGCGACGGAAAATCTCTTCCGATACAGAAATGGGCATAACTCTCTCATACGATGTCCGAATTCTACGATTCTTTTTGCTATGGCTCCAAAATTTCAATACGGATCTAATGATTCAATAAAAACTGAATTTGAAACTCATTTTCATAATGGGATACCACGTATTCTTGAATAATCGATGTCGAAATATAACAAATCCAGTCCGATTGACCTCAAATTTCGCATACAAGTCATAATACATCATATGAAGCTATTCGATACTTCAAATAGTAGAGAGGAGAGTAATTACTCAAAACGACAAGACGGATCATTACATTCTCCCCCACTTAAACATACGTTCGTCCTCGAACGTACCAAGAGTTGTTTTCCAAGCCATGAATTCACTATTACATCTTACCACGCACATACCCGGGGTGATCCCACGTCACCCTATTCAACATAAGCCCGATAACACCATCTCAATTGAGATTATTCCTTTTACCCATATTTGTAAACTTTAAGACCAAATTTCTTACACTCCAAACATTTTCTAAAGTCTGATTTTCACATCAACGCACGGTATTAGTCTCAACTGGATATAACAACTCTTGCCTATTCACACATCAACTTTCTTAAGAGTGCTTAAGTGCTTCGAAATTTTCTGAGGTGTTACATTCTCTCCCACTTAAGATTCTTCACCCTTGAATGAGAAGTAGAGTCCGCCCTCAAACATAAAACATAACTTATCTCTTCTTTCGCACGTCTCAATCCCCCAAATTTTACTATCTCCCAAATTTTTCAGAAATTTCGGCAGAGTCTCCCCTGTAATTGGGCCTATCCACCTGCCAGAGTAATACCAAAACAACTCCTAACAGCACCTCCACAACCTAACAAAACAACACAAGGTATATATCCATAACACTAATCTCAGCATTACAAGCATTGCATTAACATAATGATATCAGGACATGAAGCACATCATATGTATGCTCCTTACCACATCTCTGGTCTTAAAAGTTGTTCATAATTAATTCCAGCATCATCAATTAATCTCATATTAACCAACACCTCGTTTCGAATTTTTACAATACTGACAACAGAATGTGAGGCATGAAGACCTCATAACTATTTACCCGACTTAACGAGTCACATTTAACGCCACTTGGGCACTCACCTCGTAGGCTAAAGCTCAATTATTACAGCATAATTATGGCACAGAAACACATAAAAGAATTATCACATAAGCCTATCAGGCATAACTCCATATTAGTACCATAGTACAAATTTAACTTCACAAAGGGAGAATTTAAACTCATAAAATTTCACCACAAGGACCTCGTCCTTATACAACTTCCATCATGACTCGTAGCCCAGTTTAAATATTTTACATCATAAAAAAAATGCGAGGATCTCGTCCTCTACTCTGAATCACAAGTACTTTGCACATTGTGCCAACTGAATTTTTCAATTTCCTTTCTTTCTTCTTTTCAATATATTTTGTAAATAGTTTTCACAACACATAATGAACCCCTCATTCCAATAAGGCATAAAATTCATAAAATTGAAATCAATTATTCCGAAATCACATCAAAACCCACTGTGGTGAGTAATAAAAAGTCACGTTTGGACTCATATCCCACAATAATGTGCAAAACAAAATTGATACACGCAGGCTAACACCATAAAATCTCCCAACAAGGATAAACACATAAGTGGTTCACAAAATTACGATGGTCGCCCATAAGTGGAGCATACTAGGAGGACTCGTCTCGATATTTAGAACCGAATCGAATTAAGGAGAATTATCCTTTTATGACAAATAGGGATCGTACCTGTAACAATACCATCTAGTGTATCGACCTCAGCCAAATTATTGCAATTATAACAACAGGTCGGGCCTCCACCTCTTAGGCGCCCTCTACCCGCCTGTCCTCCACCTCTAAATGGCTGTGTACGTGGGGTAGTAACTGCATTGGGGGCCATAACCTGAGTGTTCTGATGAAATCCACCCCTCCCAAGTCTGGGACAATCTCTCATAATGTGCCTAGTATCACCACACTCATAACAACCCCTCTGAGGTCGCGGCTGCTCGTACTGAATCTGTGCCGGATAAATGGAATAACCACTGTAAGAATCTCGTGTCGGTGGTGCACTATAAACTGGAGCACCCCGAGTAATCTGATGTGCAGACTGAGCTGACCGGCTGCTCGAGCCTCCGCTATAATGGGTTCTAGCTGAAGAGTAAAATCCACTGAACCCTCCAGATCTTCGAGACCTTTTGGCCTCCTTAGACTCCTTTTCCTCGCCTAAAACACCCTCAATCTTCCTTGCAATCTCCACTACTTGTTGAAATGGAGGATCAGTTTGCAACTCTCAAGCCATACATATTTTAATATCATATTCGAGCCCATCAATGAATCTACGAGCCCGCTCTCTGATTGTAGGAACCAAGATAGGTGCATGACGGGCTAACTCACTGAACCTGATAGCATATTCTGACACTGCTATAGTGCCCTGATGCAACCGTTCAAACTCTGCGCGCCACGCATCTCTGAGAGTCTGGGGAGCAAACTCTTTCAAGAACATTTCCAAAAATTGAGCCCAAGTTGGTGGTGTGGCATCGGCTGGTCTACCTTCTTCATAGATTTGCCACCACCGATACGCTACGCCTGACAGTTGAAATGTAGTAAAGGCAACTTCGCTCACCTCCACAATACCCATGGTATGGAGAATACGGTGACAATTTTCTAGAAATTCTTGGGCATCCTCTGTAGTTGTGCCACTGAAAGTTGGTGGATCGTATTTCTTAAACCTTTCGAGTCTCCTTTGTTCTTCTTCTGATGCCTCGGGCATGACCTCATGCCGAATCGAAATAACAGGTTGTACCGGCACTACACCCGGAACCTGACCAACGTGAACCTGCTGCTCTGGAGTTATGATAGGAGTCTGAGCTACTCCCCCAATCCGCGGAATGTTTGGTGTAGCAGAGGTAAATTCTGCCTGAGTTAATGTACCAAACATACTCAGGAACTGTGCCAAAGTCCCCTGAAGTCCGGGGGTAACAACAGGTGTTTCTGGTACCTTCCCCCCAACCGGAGCTACTGGTGGCTCCCCAACTGTTGTTTTGATAGGTGCTCTAGTCGTAGCACGTGCCCTTCCTCGGCCTCTACCTCGGCCTCTACCTCGGCTCCAACCTCTTACAGCCCTAGCAGTATATGTGGATGCCTGCTCAGCTAACCCATCAGTACGTGACCTCATCATCTGTGAGAGAATGGAGATACAAAGGTTCAAATTCCAAATTCAACAAATTCCGCACGACAGGAATGAAAGAAATGGAAATTTTCTAACAGTTCTGTACCCTCTCGAAGATAAGTACAGACGTCTCCGTACCAATCCGCAAGACTCTACTAGACTCGTTAGTGACTCGTAGAACCTATGAACCTAGAGCTCTAATACCAACTTGTCACGACCCAAAGTCTCACCACAGGCATCGTGATGGCACCTAGTCTCTAAGACTAGGTAAGCCGATTTCAATTACCTTTTAAAGCCAAATTTTTTTTATTTTTTTTAATAAATAATCAAAACTGACAGCGAAAAAAATATGAATATACAACCTCCCAAGACTGGTAGTACTGAGTCACAAACTCTAACTGAATACATGGAATGATCACGAGGACCGAATATACAATACTGTTTGATTAAGTTAACAGTACAATGAAATGAAAAGACTCCAAGGGACTGAGACGACCTAGCAGCTCTACCTTGAATCCTTACGATCCCGCTTTAACTCCGCTCAAGTCCGTTATCTTCAATACCTGACTCTGCAGAAAATGTGCAGAAGTGTAGTATGAGTACGCCACGGTCTGTACCCAGTAAGTATCAAGACTAACATCAATGGAGTAGAGACGAGGTACAGTCAAGACACTCACTAGCCTAATAATCTGTGCAATATAATATACAAAATAATAGGAAGCAAATAATAATAAGGGCAAGATAAAGCAACCAGTTATTTACACAACAGACAATAAGAATACAATTAATATCACTCAACAATTAATAAACACAATTACACCCAATTAAAGAAAGTCTTTCAAATAAATGTCTTTCACATATAATTCTTCTAGATAACTCTCTTTTAAATATAATTTTCTGAAATAATTATTTTTCAAATATAATTCTTTCAATAAATCTTTTCAAATATAATTTTCTCGAATAAATATCCTTCAAATACAATTCTTTCATATAATGCTTTCTAAGTAAAAATCCTTCCAAATAAATATTTTGAATATAATTTTTTCAATTAAAAAGTCACCATAATCATAAAAATACGGGTCTCAGCCCATTTTCATATTTTTCGTAAATACAGGTCTCAGCCCATTTTCATATTTCCACGACACCTCGTGCCCATAATTAAATCATAATATTTCCCCAGCACCTCGTGCCCTCATTTCATCTTACAACTGCACGGACAATTCGCGTGCCAAATATCATTACCACTTCATCACAGCACCTCGTGCCCACATTTTATATCACAACTGCACGGACAATTCACGTGCCAAATATCATTATCACTTCATCACAGCACCTCGTGCCCACATTTTATATCACAACTGCACGGACAATTCACGTGCCAAATATCATCATTATTTACTCATGGCAACTCGTACTCACATTTTACTTTCTAATCCGCCTGGCAATAGCAATAGGTTCTCAATTTCAACATAACACAGATTGTTATCAATTTACTATCAACAAGACCAATTGCACAAGGCATAAAAATAAACACAAGAAAAATCACAACATTACATAAAAATTATCAACACCACAACCCCACATCATCACATATCGTCCCTGACAATAGCCACCCTTATCGCTGCTATTGCCACCCTTATCACTCCTATAGCCACCCTTATCGCTCCGCCCAGACAATATCAATAGCCACCCTTATCGCTCCGCCCAGATAATATTCCAACAAAATACAACAACAGTGAAATGCTACCCTTATAACCACATAATATCAACGGTGAAATGCCACCCTTATCTCCCCAAAATAACAACTCACACAACACAACAATTTACACGGGAAATTATCACAACAACATAACAAAATCAGTTCATATTACAATTTGTCCAATGGCCACAACCAAATTCCAAAGCTACAACCAAGTCAATTAATTTCACAACAAATAGCCAAAAGCTCCACACAATGTGTACAACACCCAAAAATAATCAATAGAAAGAAAGTACTCAACATAAAGCGAAGTCTTCATTAAATTTAAATTTTCAATAATTATATAAACACCTCTTCTTAAGTTCATTTAATTAATTATTTACAGAGGAAAAATTCATAATGAAATTAAATTCCAATAATTATCAAACCAACAAATTCAGGAATTACATAAATAATCAAGTAACAATCACATCAAATTGTCATATAACAACAAATTTAACAACAACAAAGATTTAGGCACGACAAATAGATGATTAAATATATACCAATAATTACCCAATTTACCACACAATATGGTCTAAACTTTAACTCAATAAAATTTACACATATAAGCCGAGTACGTACTCGTCACCTTGCATACACGGCTTTTTCACATTTTACAAATGGCACATAAGACTCGATGCCTAAGGGGTAATTCCCCCCACTCGAGGTTAAGCAAGACACTTACCTCGTTTTGCAACCAATTTCAAGATTCCAATAAACCTTTTCATCGTGAATTGGGGTCCGAAAGCTCCAAATCTAGTCACAAACAATTCAATATACTCAACACGAATCGTAGGAATTAATTCTGTATGAGAATACAAATTTTCCAACAAAATCTGAAATTTAACTCAAAAATCGCCCGTGAGACCCATGTCACAAATTCCGACAATCCATTCAATTACGAGTTCACCCATACCAATTTTATCAAATTCCGATATCGGATTGACCTTCAAATCTTCATTTTACATTTTTGGAAGATTTTACAAAAATCTGATTTTGCTTCCATAAATTCACGGATTCATGATGTAAATGAGTATGGAATCATGAAATATATTCAATATAGGATAAGGAATACTTACCCTAATGTTTACCAGTGAAAATCGCCCAAACCGAGCTCCCCAACTATTTTTATGTCAAAAATGGCCAAAAAACCTATTTATAGAGCCTCTGTTATTTTCGAGCGGCACAGGTAGCGTGGGGCGCTGCCTGTGGTGCTATTTCCAGTACCCTTAAATATCCCAGTGCCAGGGCTAGCGCCCCACGCTACCCTGGGCGCTCGCGGCGACGGGAAATCTCTTCCGATACGAAAATGGGCATAACTCTCTCATACGATGTCCGAATTCGACGATTCTTTTTGCTATGGCTCCAAAATTTCAATACGGATCTAATGCTTCAATAAAAACTGAATTTAGAGCTCATTTTCCTAATGGGATACCACGTATTCTTGAATAATCGATGTCGAAATATAACAAATCCAGTCCGATTGACCTCAAATTTCGCATACAAGTCATAATACATCATATGAAGCTATTCGAAACTTCAAATAGTAGAGAGGAGAGTAATTACTCAAAACGACAAGATGGGTCATTATATAAATCCAAACACGTAACTGCTTATTTATTAAATCAGTTTCAGCACTTAAAAGTGCTTTTCAGCACGTGATTCTTATTAGTCACTTTGAATCAGCTAAGCCAAACGGGCTCCTAGTTTTCTGAGTTAAAATTGGCATTATGTAACTCATAAGTCCTTTGGTGTACCTAAAATAATACTTCCTCCGGTACACTTTAAGTTATTTTTTGGCCTTTTTATTTATGTTCCATAATATTTGATTTTTTCAAATATCAAAAAAGAATTAAGTTTATTTTTTCAAAGTTGCCCTTAGAGTAAAGAACCTATGAGTATTTGTTATATTTTCAATGAACAATTTAAGGTTAGTATAGTCAAATACATTGTTAATTAATGTTAAAAGGTAAATTTTTTAATATGTATAAAAACAATCAAAAATATTACTTAAAGTGGACCGGAGGGAGTAATAAAAGGAATTAATGCAATTAACTTTAGGGAAAATGTGGGTTGTTTAGGGGAAGATATAGTTCAAAGTTCCACTATATAGTTTGCACTATCACTTTTTTCCTTCATTTATTTGGTAGGACAGAAAAGGTAGAAGTTCTTGGAAAATGAAAAGTCTTTTCTGTTATAAAATAAAGACTGTAAAGTAAAGATAAGTATAGAGAGAAACTGATATATTATTCAAACTTCAAACTTATGTACATAATGAACTGAAAACTCCTCTATTTATAGAAGAAAGGAAGCAGTTGCGAGGCTTTTCAGGAAGCAGCTGCAAAGCTTTTCTTTAGCTGCTTGTAAGCTGTCTGCATGAGCTGCTTGCAACCTGCCTGTTTAATAAGAAGCTGCTGCAAATTATTTCATTGAGCTTCTTGCAATCTGCCTGCATCAGTTGCTTGTAGATAAACTCCAACAGAGTACTAAATGGATAATCTTCTTTAGGAAGATTATCTATAGCGGAGTAATAAATGGACATCCATAATATAATTATTTTCATAAAAGATATTGTGCCTCGTTAAAACCTTACTAGGAAAAAATCCTGTGGGAAAAACTCCTAGTGAAGGAAAAAGAGTACACATATTTGGTAATACGCATTGCTAGCTGCCTCAGTAAAAACCTTATAAGGAAAACCCTGTGAGAAAAAATCTTAGTAAGGAAAAAAAAAGTAAATCGCGTATTTTACTCCCCTTGATGAAAACCTTGTTTCAAATATTTGAGTCTCCGCATTCCAATCTTGTATACCATCTTCTCAAAAGATGAAGTTGGTAAAGATTTAGTGAATAAATCTGCCGGATTGTCACTTGAACGAATTTGTTGTACATCAATGTCACCATTTTTCTGAAGATCGTGTGTGTAGAATAATTCTGGTAAAATTTCTTCGTTCTATCTCCTTTTATAAATCCTCCCTTAAATTGGGTTATGCATGCAGCATTGTCTTCGTATAAAATTGTGGGTCTTTTCTCACATTCCAAACTATATTTTTCTCGAATAAAATGAATTATTGATCTCAACTATACGCATTTCCTACTTGCTTCATGAATAGCTATTATTTCAGCATGATTTGAAGAAGTAGCACCAATAGATTTCTTTGTGGAGCGCCATGATATGATAATACCTCCACATGTAAACACGTACCCGGTTTGAGATCTAGCTTTATGGGGATCAGATAAATAACCTGCATCTGCATAACCAACAAGATCTGCACTACCTTTGTTAGAATAAAATAAATCCATATCAAGAGTTCCCTTTAAATATTGCAATATATGCTTAATCTCGTTCCAATGTCACTGTGTAGGAGAAGAGCTATATCTTGCAAGTAAATTAACAGAAAATGTTATGTCAGGCCTTGTAGCATTATGTAATGACCCGATTTATCCTTTTAAGAATTTACGCCACGTTTAGTGACTTAAGGTCTCTAGCAGTCTCGCAATATATATTATGATCCGCATGTGTGGTCGAGTTTGATTTACGGATGATTCAAAGAGAATTGGGACAACTAGTCCCTAAGATGGAAGCTTAAGCCTTAGGATTTTTACCATAGTCGGAATTGTATGAAGATGACTCCGGAATAGAGTTTTGTCGGTTCCGTTAGCTCCGTTGGGTGATTTTGGACTTGGGAGCATATCCGGACTGTGAATTTGAGGTCTGTAGCCAATTAAGGCTTGAAATGGAGAAGGTCGAATTTTTGGAGAATTTGACCGGAAGTGGAATTTTTGATATCGGGGTCGGAATCCGATTCCAGAAGTTGGAGTAGGTCCATAATGTCAATTATGACTTGTGTGCAAAATTTGAAGTCATTCCGGATTGATTTGATGTGTTTCGGCACAAGTTATAGAATTTGAAAGTTCAAAGTTCATAAATTTTGAATTGGCATATGACTCGTGGTTTACGAGTTGTTTGTGGTGATTTGAAGGTTCGACTAAGTTCGTATGATGTTTTGGGACTTGATGGTATGTTTGGTTGAGGTCCCGGGGGGCTCGGGTGAGTTCCAGGATGGTTTCGGATCATTTCTCCTTGTTTTGCAACTGCTGGAACTGATATATGGTATTGTTCTTCGCGAACGCGAAGGGTCTCACGCGTTCGCGAAGAAGGATTTTGGACGGCTGGGATTTTCCTATCGCGAACACGATGAAGAAGCCGCGAACGCGAAAAAAAAGATGAGGAAAGCCTACGCGAATGCGAGTGGGCAGACGCGAACGAGTGGAGGAAAGGGAGTTGGGGGCATGCCTGGCATTAAGCCTTCGCGAACGCGACTCGTGTCTCGCGAACGCAAAGGGCAGAGGTCGGAATGCATCGCGAACGCGATGAGGATATCGCGAACGTGAAGAAGGAATCTAGGCAGCACATTTTTTTGTGCTTCGCGAACGCGAAGAAGGCCTATCTGGGCAAAATTAAAAGTCCCAAAAACGGGGGTTTGAATTCATAACTCAAAATCTAATTTGGAGCTCGGTTGAAGGCGATTTTTGGAGAGATTCTTACGTGGGTGTTTGGGATAAGTGATTCTCATCCAGTTTTGATTAATTTCCATGATTATGTCTTTGAATCCATCATTTAATTCGGATTTAATGGAGGAAAAATTAAGATTTTTTGTAAAATCTTCCAAAAACGAAAATTTAAGATTTGAAAGTCGAGTTGTTATTGGAATTCGATAAAATTAGTATGGTTGAACTCGCATCAGAATGGGTGTTCGGATTTCATGAAAATTATGTCGGGTTTCGAGAGGCGAGTCCCGCGTTGACTTTTGTTGACTTTTTGGAATAAAATTTTTAAGTCGACATATTATTATCTGAAATTATTTCCGATAAATTTTAATGAAGTTATATAATTAATTTGGATAGATTTGAATGGCTCGGAGGTCAATTCAAGCAAGAGGGCAATTTTGGAATATCGGCATAACTTCAAAGAGGTAAGTGTCTTGCTTAACCTTGAGTAGGGGAATTACCCCTTAGGTATCAGGTCTTATATGCCAAATTGTGTAATTGAAAATCATGTACGCGAGGTGACGAGTACGTACTTGATTTATGTAACGACCTGATTTGTCGTTTTAAGAATTTATGCCCCGTTCAGTGACTTAAGGTCTCTAGAAGCCTCGCAATATGTATTATGACCCGCGTGTGTGGTCGAGTTTGATTTACGGATGATTCGGAGATAATTGGGACACTTAGTCCCTAAGATAGAAGCTTAAGCCTTAGGATTTTTACCATAGTCGGAACTGTATGAAGACGACTCTGGAATAGAGTTCAGTCGGTTCTGTTAGCTCCATTGGGTGATTTTGGACTTAGGAGCATGTCCGGACTGTGAATCTGAGGTCTGTAGCCAATTTAGGCTTGAAATGGAGAAGGTCGAATTTTTGGAGAATTTGACCGGAAGTGAACTTTTTGATATAGGGGTCGGAATCTGATTCCGGAAGTTGGAGTAGGTCCATAATGTCAATTATGACTTGTGTGCAAAATTTGAAGTCATTCCGGATTCATAAATTTTGAATTAGGGTATGACTCGTGGTTTTAGAGTTGTTTGTGGTGATTTGAAGGTTCGACTAAGTTCGTATGATGTTTTGGGACTTGATGGTATGTCTGGTTGAGGTCCCGAGGGGGCTCGGGTGAGTTTCGGGATGTTTTCGGATCATTTCTCCTTGTTTTGCAACTGCTGGAACTGAAATCTGATATTGTTCTTCGCGAACGCGAAGGGTCTCACGCGTTCGCGAAGAAGGATTTTGGACGGCTGGGATTTGCCCATCGCGAACGCGATGAAGAAGCCGCGAACGCGAAGAAAGAGATGAGGAAAGCCTACGCGAACGCGAGTGGGCAGATGCGAACGCGTAGAGGAAAGGGAGTTGGGGACTTGCCTGGCATTAAGCCTTCGCGAACGCGACTCGTGTCTCGCGAACGAGAAGGGCAGAGGTCGGAATGCATCGCGAACGTGATGAGGATATCACGAATGCGAAGAAGGAATCTGAGCAGCATATTTTTTGTGCTTCGCGAACGCGAAGAAGGCCTATCTGTGCAGACTTAAAAGTCCCAAAAACGGGGGTTTGAGTTCATAACTCAAAATCTAATTTGGAGCTCGGTAGAAGGAGATTTTTGGAGAGATTCTTGCGTCGGTGCTTGGGGTAAGTGATTCTCATCCAGTTTTGATTAATTTCCATGATTATGTCTTTGAATCCATCATTTAATTCGGATTTAATGGAGGAAAAATCAAGATTTTTGTAAAATCTTCCAAAAACGAAAATTAAAGATTTGGAAGTCGAGTTGTTATTGGAATTCGATAAAATTTGTATAGTTGAACTCGCATCGGAATGGGTGTTCGGATTTCATGAAAATTATGCCGGGTTCCGAGAGGCGGGTCCTGCGTTGACTTTTGTCTTTTTGGAATAAAATTTTTAAGTCGACGTATTATTATCTGGAATTGTTTCCGATGAATTTTAATGAAGTTATATAATTAATTTGGATAGATTTGAACGGTCCAGAGGTCAATTCAAACAAGAAGGCAATTTTGGAATATCGGCATGACTTCAAAGAGGTAAGTGTCTTGCTTAACCTCGAGTAGGGGAATTACCCCTTACGTATCAAGTCTTATGTGCTAAATTGTGTAATTGAAAACCATGTACGCGAGGTGACGAGTATGTACTTTATTTATATGTGCAAATTTCATGGATTAAAAATTTTTAGACGCTCTTATGTATTAAATTGGAAATTATTGGCAATTATTAAATCCTCTATTTGTCATGCCTAGATCCTTGTTTGTTGAAATTATTTTTACATGATGATTTGGTGTGATTGCCACTTTGATTTTTATGTGAAATATTATTTTGTTGAGTTGTTCACTTCCAGATATTTTGTTAAGATTTTTGTGCACGTTATGGTCGAGCCATGGGCTCCTTATTGTAGAAAATAATGTATTGTTGATTTCTGTAGCAAGTTGTAATATTTGGGCACTTGATGTGCAATTTGTGATATGTTGTAAGATTTGAGCACCTGATGTGCAATTTGTGATATGTTGTAAGATTTGAGCACCTGATGTGCAATTTGTAATATGTTGTAAGATTTGAGCACTTGATGTGCAATATGTGATATGTTGTAAGATTTGAGCACTTGATGTGCAATTTGTGAAATGCTGTAATATTTGGGCACTTGAGGTGTAAGTTATATTATGCTGTGATATTTGGGCACTTGAGGTGCGATTTGTGAAATATAGTGATATTGATACGCATGCAGTGATATAAGGGTGGCTTGAAACACGTGGCTAGTAGGGAGACTACTAGAAATCATGCGGTGATATAAGGTCAGGGTGTTGAAACACATGCAGTGAGATAAGGGTGGCTTGAAATGCGTGGCTAATAGGGGAACTACTAGAAGCCATGCGGTGTGATAAGGATGGCTAAAACGCGGGATGCTATTTTTGGAAAATAATTTCTTTAAAATTTAATGTGAAGGCTCCCACGGTAGTATAAGTAAATGAGATATTGTGGATTTATTTATGATTTGGGACTACTAGGCGGTACCTCGGGAGTGCCCTGTTGATATTTCTTTATTCATGTTCTTGCCTTGGGTGATTTTGTTTCATTTAATATGTAAATTCTTGTCTTCTTCCGCGATATACTAGTTGACTTTATTATTATGTGTTTTGTGCTCCTAGTTGTATTGTGTTGACTTTGGCTTTTTAGCACGAGACTCTGAAGAACTATATTTCTGTTTTTTCCTACTGATTTTCGATGATTGAGTTGATTTAAATAAAAAAATTATTATTATATTTTAAATTAAATAGTTTTACAACTAAACCAGTAGTTTATCTGATGCTTTGATATAAGTGCAAAGTTATTTTCTTCACCCTAATGAATTCTAAAAATAAATTCAATTCTTTGTTGATTTCTTACTTGATTTAAAAAC